>NW_016908357.1:2662105-2668397 GCF_001483705.2 Eufriesea mexicana | reverse complement strand
CTTGTATTATAAATTTACGTTGTGACCAATTTGTTATTAGAAATAAGTGTAATAATTTTTACACTTTTGCAAATTATAGGTACGTTTAAACATTAGTATGATATTGTTCAAGTAATAACCAATGAATTAATTCTTTTCTTGTATTATAAATTTACGCTATGAACAATTTATTATTAATAACAAATTGGATTATTTATACATTTTTATGAACTATAAATGTATTTGAATGACGTCATTGCCAAGAATTCCGTTCGCTTACCGCCCGCAGCCTTAAAAATCGTCAAATGTTTAACTGAAACATCGAAAATTTACAAAAGATAGGATATATCTTAAACTTTGTGCGTAGCTCTTAGCTTGGTATCGTTTTCCAAAAATTATTCTTTGGAAAACGATACCAATTACCAGGTCTCACCACGTGGAGGTGGCTACGCATCGAGACCCGACATGCGCCCTAATGGCGCAGCCTGCTGGCGCTATCTGTATCAAAGATACCCTAATCTAACTTGGAGCGAAGGAAGTTAAAGTGAAAATCTACTGACACTTTATTATATTTCGTGTCTTACAAAGGGAACTTCGATTCGGTATACTACTACTCCATTGTCGCGACACTAATATATCTTATTTTTCATAAAAATGGGAAATAAAGTATAAAACACGCGAGCAAGTTAAGAATCGCGATCGCGCCCGAACGAGATCGCGATTATTCGAAAGACCGGCTAGCCTAGGAGACGTACTCTCGTGTACAAGACAACTTCATGCCTCGGCACCCTCCCGATCGGGCCTAGCTCAAATCCAGTCACTGTCATTCTCGTAAAGACTTACACGTGGACCAAGGATAGTCCCCGAACCAATGAAACCCCAGAGTCGATACGAGGGTCCGGCGGGGCCTTGCAAGCCGGACAGACACTTCGCATCCCTGCCACACGGGGTAGAACTTAATCATCCCTGTGGTCTAACCGTAGACACTATGCCCGTCCAGTTGCATACCCGAACCCCAGTCGCGTACGCGACCGGGGCAGCTGGACCCCCGCATCAAGTCCAGAAGAATCAGTGACCCGGGGGCCACCCTGGAACTCGATGCTTGACGAGATTGACAGTGGCTGGAAATGAGTGTCGGAGACGAATCGTGAGGATGACTTATGAGACGTGAAGTTATCGAGTACACGAGAGTACGGCGCGCAGGCTAGTCGGTACTGAAGAACGATCGCGATTATCGCGAGAACAATTATGTTCTATTTGGTAAACGCAAGGGGTAAGAGACGAGAAATATGAATTATATATATTCGCTCCAAGTTAGGTAGCTTACCTTTGTACAGATAGCGCGCACATGACACTTAGTCTAGGGATCTATCTTAGGACTACTTAGGTCTACTTAGGTCTAAACTCACGCATCCCGGGTCGTCCATTGATGTGTCTCAAATAAAGTCTCGAGGAAACTTGAGAATCTTGAGAAACCTAAAAGCTAAAACAGAATATATTATTGTTAATATGAACCTGAAAGGAAACGGATTAGTACGAGGAGAGAAAACGAACGAACAGAAACCATGAAGGTTAACCAAGTGGAAAGAACAACCCACCGACGAGACAGAAAGAAACCAACGACGGGACATTCGAATATTATACGAAATATTCGAAATGTCAAATAAAAATAAATAGAAAGGAATAAATAACATCTGAAATAAAAAAAATAATTAAACCCCGAAAAGAAAAAAATTAAAATCTGAAAAAATAAAAAAATTATTAAGAACCCATCGATGAGACATGAACAACCCAACTATGAAATATGAACAACCCAACGATGAGACATAAACAACCCAACGACGAGACATTCGAATATTATACGAAATATTTGAAATGTCAAATAAAATTAAATATAAATGAATAAATAATATCTGAAATAAAAGAAAATAATTAAAACCTGGAGAAATAAAAAATAATTAAAATCTGGAAGAAAAAAATAATTAATAGCTGAAAATAAAAAAAATTATTAGTAAATTGTTTAAGGGGGTGAGAGGTGGGTGGGGTAGTCAACCCCACCTCACTCCGGACCCACCCCCGCTCCCGCACACGGAAAAATTTAGATGTTACACTCCCGATGCCAAACCGGCAAATGACTTGATCATCCGAGCGGCGTCCCTTATATAGCCTCCGATTGACCGAGTTCCCCACCCCGATCAGAAATTTTCGAATTTTGTTAATTTTATTAATTATTAATTATCCGTTCTTATAGCCAATAATTTATTCAATTTCTTACTGCCATTATAAATATACGTTGTGAACAATTTGTTAGTAATAATATTAATTTGTTATTAACAATCAGTGTAATAATTTGTAAGCTTTTCGTAAACTATAAGTATATTTTAACACATGTATACGATGTAAGCTCGAGTAATAGCTGGAAATTTATTAATTTTTTCACTTTTATTATAAATGTACGTTGTGAACAATTTGTTATTAATAATAAATTTGACAATTCATACATTTTTACAACCTATATCTACATTCGTACTTCCACAAAATAAATTTCTATAATACGTATATGTATGTCAAAATATTTTTATTTCCTCTGTACTTCTGGCTGAAATGAAGTATTATGCGAAAATAAAAAACATTAGAATATTTATTCTCATCATAAAAGTTAGGTGAAAGTTAATTTTTTAACTGTAAAAAGTCATCCGTCTTTATGTATCGAATAACGAAACTGTTTCAGATTACAAGTGATTTAGAGAAATTTCTTATAATTTTACGATTAGTATAAAAGAGTACATAAGAACATATACATGTGATATATATAAAAATTTCCAAGAATTCCATAGACAATACTTTTCCGGTCTTGACATAAAATTTCTGGTAAATTTTGCGATTCTGTATCAGGAATACATAACATGAAAGGAGATCGTTCGTCGATAAAATTCAGAGAAAGGATGTCATTTCCAAGAATCACTGCAAAGAAATTTCCTGGTTCATACTCACCTGTTTTATGCTTACCTGTATATTTACCTGTTCAGTGCATGTTGGTATAACACATTTTTTAGTGTTCTGAGAGATTGATAATTTTTTAAGGCTGTGTGTAGATACTGTAGGTTTCTGACTTGACGATACTCATATATTTGATTGGTGCATGTACAACTTTATTGATCGCATTGCAATTGTGCTGACAATATTACGTTACCACTTAATATATCTATACTTACATTGATAGTTACATAATTATTTATGTACTTACACAATCACAGTTACAATTGGGGTAAATTACTTTGATTGTTTTATTTTTATCGTGTTAGTTATAGCTATGAGTCATTTGTTACTAAGATTAACTTTAAAGTCAGTCTTCTTTTTGAGACACTAAAATATTTGTATTACATTTTTTATTGCACTATTTGCATAGGAATAGTGATATTTCTACAGAGAAATACTACATCGGTATGTGTAAAAATCATATTTATGAGATTGATCAAATACTACGTTTTTTGTTGGGTTTTTATTTTTCGATTTAGTCCCGATATAACGTTAGTTGTGACATGTGAACCAATCTTAAAGTATTAGACATAGACGTGGCAGCAGTTCCTTTGTGTTTGAAGCTATACGGCTAGGCTACCGGGAATACCGTCGCTAACCGCAGCGCAATGGATCATGAAGTATAGGCAGGTTTAGATAAGATTATTTTGAGTGTCGTAAAGTTTTATTAATTTTCAACGGTATATTGGAGTTCGGTTCGATAAACGGCTACTAAGATGTCTGGCTTCGATGAAAATCCTTTCGGGGAACCGAATATTAATGATCCGTTTTCAGTAAGTATTTCAATAGCGGCTACAGCCGAAGCACACACTATTTCGTTCAATATTGCATATAAAACTGTCAAATGGAAATAAATATGTTTAATTGACTATATTAATTTTTTCATGATTGTCGTTGAAGACTTTTATTATGCCTCGATATTAATTCATTAATTTTCTGATATTCATAAACTTTTTGCTGTTTTTTTTTTTAAATTTATATCTTATTATTTACGTTTGCTGTATTAGTTTGGATTATTTATAATGTTACTACTTATTATTTTATCAATAAAAAATTGACATTTCAAGGGAGTGTTTCAACCAATTTTTATTCAATAAAGAAATTCTTTGAACTACTGTTGACTCTATATATAGGCATCCTCTAAAAATATACATTCTTAAAGTATTACCATATCTAACTTTCTTTGTATAATTGATCGTTACATAAATGAATTAAGTAACAACTAATAATTTTTTAAATTAGGATCCTGCAATAAGGAGAGCTGTATCTTCTAACCCAACTAATAGGGGTTTAGAGGATTATAATCCTTTTGCAGAACAAAGTTCACAGGGAACTGCACAAGTCAGAGGTGCTTCAAATCCTCCAATCTATGGAGGTCTTGGAGCAACACAGCAGCCAGCTACATTACAACCTTCAAATCAAGAACCTCAGGCAACTAACTATGCTCGTCCTCCACAACCGAAGCCAAATGTAGGACTAGGCAGCCCATTATCCCCAACTGCAGATGTAAATGTACGTAAAATATCATGTTCCAAGATATTATGCAGCAGGCTGTAATATTATACTATATTTTTAAAAAATTAATATATTTTAGCCGAGATCAGAGCCCGAATTGAAAACAAGAACAGAGGATGAGATGAGACCACCATACTATTGTGAGTTGAATTAAACAATAGGCAGATATCTAATATATTTCTTTTATTACAACATAGCAATTAAATATGTTTGACTATTAAAGCACAAACAAACAACTGGCCACCATTACCTGATAAGTGCTGCTTCCAACCTTGCTTCCAGCAAGATATTGATATGGAAATTCATATAAACTTTCAGAAGGTAGTCAGGCAACTATACCATCTATGGATATGTAAGTTTAATTTATTGCAGATAATTTTAATAAGCAAAGTATAATTTTCTATAGCAAATGATAAAATAATAATTTTGAATTACAGTTCACAGCTGTGTTTTAATACTTAATGTTATTGGTGGATTCATTTTATTGTTATGTAATAAAGGATTTTCAACATTTGGTCTTGGAATATTGTATCTATTACTTTTTACTCCATTCTCGTTCTTATGTTGGTTCAGACCATCATACAAGGCATTCAAGTATGTACTTGATTGTACATTAACATTTCTATACTTACGTTATTATTAATAATTTTTTTATTTTAGAAATGACAGCTCTTTTAACTTCATCGTATTTTTCTTCGTCTTTTTCTTTCAATTAATTGTCACAGCGATTCAGGCTATAGGTATTCCTGGCTCAGGAACATGGTAATATTTTAATACTCGACCCACAAATATATATCAACAATCGTATTCTTTACCTAATTCTTTAAATTTTTATAATTACAGTGGTATTATTGTTGCTATCCGGATGTTCGACAATACAGCTAAAGGAACATTTGTTGGCTTCTTGTTACTCCTTATTGCCATCTGTTTTGTTCTCACTGCGTGTGGTGAGCTGCTATTATTAACTAAGGTATGGTACCGTAGTCATGCAGTTTCAAAAAATATATTTTACAAATAACTAAATATGAAATGATAAAATGTAAATTGTAGGTTCATCGCATATATCGCTCATTGAATGTTGTGAGCGTTTCAAAAGCACAACAAGAGTTTGCCACAACTTTCTTGCGCAATGAACATTTGCAACGTGCGGCAGGTAATTTAGCTAGTAGTGCTGTCCGCGCCCAAATGGCTAACACTGCTAATCAACCACGCTATTAAAGTGATTTCGACACACTCCAGGATTTATTCTTCAGGTACTCTGATGTTTTACCGCTCAGTAAATTTATAGATCATTTTAGTTTCAATGCATTTAATGTGCATTACGCAAAACTTGAAATTAGAATGTTCCATAGAAATTCTATTCGTACATTGAAAAAATTATACTATCCTAGAATCATCTTCTTTGGTGCGTTTGAAGTTGTATCCGTGCATGTTCTCTTCGAAAGAAGATTGATTATTCGTATATTGACATACCTCGTCGATATTCACAAATTTACTTCTAACAAGTGTTTTACAATTTATTGTTATGTATTTCTTTTTTTCGTAACAGTATTTTAAATCAAATTAACACGCAATAACGTATGCGTACGTATGTGTCTCTGTATTATCTAACATATGTCATGTATATCATTTTTTGTTTGTATTGATTAAAAGTGAGTCACAAGATAATTTATCATCTAGTGGAGAAGCGAGCTATATAATAATCATATCACTAATTCTTATATTATTGCTTCTATATATATATGTATATATATATGAT
>NW_016908357.1:2555906-2662000 GCF_001483705.2 Eufriesea mexicana | reverse complement strand
TCGTTGAAAATCAAAATAACTTAATAACACAAAGTGCTGTGTCCACGAATATAGAGTTTAATTTCATACTTGTTGTTTTATGGAACGTTACTTTAATTACTAATTGTACGGAAATCAGACATCTTGTCTACCTTAATAACGTCCTACACATTCCTTACAACATGTATTATATGGCCTTTCTTTATTAAGTACTTGTTACTTAGATCCTTAAAATATTCTATCGTATTGTAAAGTTTAATCTATATATATATATATATACATATATATATATGTATAAGGGATATTTTGAAAAAAAACCAGAACAAATTACTTTTACATACGTTTAATTATTTATTAATTATCGATAAATTATTTATAGAATACGAAAATTGGGTTATATCGTTGCTGTTACTTTATTGGGTGTATCTAAATGTCTCAATGAACTGGAAACTTTATATCAAGTAAAATGTTCGGGAATATAGGAAAAAGAGGTTGAAGAATCTTTGTTATTTATTGAGATTTTAATCAAATAGATTGTGCCCACTAAATATATTTTTACATATGTGAAAGTTGTTTAAATTGATTGAAATGATTATTACATACCTTTATTATATAGCATTGAACAATAGAATACTTCATTTTGTATAAAAGAAGTAAGAAAGAAATGTTTAAATTTTATAAATACGAGTTGGTAAATTTGTACGTTTGTAAGCAGCAATAAGAAAAGTGACAAATAAAAATTTAGTTTACTCATAACAAAATCTCTTTCACTGCGACGATGAATATAAAAATTTCTTCACGACAATTAAATTACTTATAACAAATTTTCCAGACTTTGTAAACCAATAGCCCTCAATAATGTTTCACCTAAAATTTCGAAATTATAATCTATTAATCTTATTCTGATTAGATAAGATTATTTTTGACTTCGAAAAATAAAAGATACATTAGAAAGGAAGCATTGAAACAATGTAAAACGCACCTTCAGATCTATATGTTGCAATTGGATCTGTTGGAAATGAACAACCAAGGTTGATCTCAGATGTACAATATGTTCCAACTAATTTTGCCACGAATATGGCATCCATAATTTCTATGTTCGATCTATACATCAATCTAGCGTGTCCTTCGGCTAGTCTGAAAATAATTTTATGCTAAATATTGTAAAAATAGCTTTAAATGTTTTGTCTCTTGTTACCTAATAAGACTGTCTAAAAGTCGAACCGTTGTTCTTTCTTCCCTTCTATCTGGATGGGATCTGTGATAAAGATAAGTCGCTCTGAGCACCATTTCTGCTTCTTTTGTTAATTTTGGTTCCAGGGAATGCACGTATGCCAAATACTCTCGTAAAGTATCCTCTTTCCATAGACATTCGGTTTTTAAAAGCTCAATATGAGTTTTTGAATCTCTGTGAATGCAACAACCGCTTTAATTAAAAATCAACAACGTGCTAAAATATTCAACTGCACCAATTTTTATTACGTTTGAGCAATATTTTCTTTCTTCTCAACAGCAGCCTTTAAAATATGTTCAGATGTCAACCTGTCCCACTCTGAATTTCTGTTATCCTTCATAAGCAAAATTAAATCGAAACGCGATAAAAGCGGATCCCCCAAATTCGTTTCCCATTCTTCATCCTCGGTGAACTGACCACCGGTTGGATTAATGGCTGCAATCACTGAACATCTTGAGTTTAATGTACTAACTAATCCAGCTTTAGCAATTGATATTGTTTGCTGTTCCATGGCCTCATGAACGGATGTCCTATCCTGTGAGCTCATAGTTGTGAATTCATCCACGCAACAAACTCCTCCATCTGCTAATACTAGAGCTCCACCTTCTAGATGCCAACCTTCTGAATCCTATGAAGTGCACGCTATTAAGAAAATTATGTAGATATTAACTGTTAAGGACAGAAGATGGTGTATATCGACTAACCCTGACAGCAGTAGCTGTGAGTCCCGCTGCAGTCGATCCGACACCAGTTGTAAGAACTGATCTTATAGCCAAACGTGACGCTGCACGAAGTAGCTGGGATTTACCAGTTCCAGGATCTCCGACTAAGAGAAGATGAGGTTCTCCTCGTACACGTGTTCCTTATTTTATTTAAAGTTATTGTATGTTATATTGGGAAAATAATAAAAGAAAAAAGAAATAATAATAAGAACAGTTACCACTTTCATTACACTTGGGCACACCACCAGCTAAAACAACAGCTAGCGCCAGTTTTGCAGTATACATACCATAAAGCTTTAATTTAATTTTTATATATATTATCTTTCTTTTTTAATTTTTTTATTATTATACGTTATACGTAAATATATACCTGTGGGCAAATAGATGCGAGAATGTTGTCTCTACCCAGCAAAGGATTATCGTTGTAGTTTTCCCAATATCGCTTAAAAACATCTTTCATTTCTTGCGAAGAGGATGTGTCGGAAATTTTACGCCGTACTACAATGCTATTTGCTAACATCATAGTTGATGCTTCTAAACGTTCATCAACTTCCAAGGGACCCCAAATTCTTATTACAACACCGCTAGAAGTGTACAGTATATTATAATATAAATTATAAAGAGAAGGCTAATTTGTAATATGCACTACTGGTAAATAATTGTTCACCTGATCTCAACATGATCTCCTGGTCTACATTTATCAACTAAATCATCTAGAAGGATAATTCTCAATTCCTCGGTTAAGGACCTATTTGTTTCACCTCTATATTTTTCCTAGTCAAGAGTATTAAAGGTGAGTGATGTTAACACAAATGACAATTATTAAATCATATGGATTAATTTACTTGTAGTCCTATTTCTTGACAATCCGAGGAATCCTCTAGATCAAAACCAGTTAGGACTTTCAGCTTTGGTGTATGACATGCCTCACATTCTATAATATCTGCAAAACTCTGTCTCTCCCATTCATACTATAAACAAATAATACATAAACTGCCAGCTAGTAAAAGTTACAACATATATATATAATCTCTTCAACTAACATTGGCTAGTGTAACATGTTTGCACTTTCTACAGATATATCTCTGTACAGATTTTAATATTGTTGGTTGCGAAATTCTGACAATAATGCCACTCATCGAAACTAGTTGTCCAATTTGTCCCTGATCCAGTGCGAGTGGTACAGCAGTGATTCTAATACGAATCTACTCGCATATATTTGCAAAATAAAACCATGAGAATACTAAAAAATAAAAAGAGGATTCAATAACAATTTTACGTTTGACGCCATTACCTTTTTCTTTACAACTTGTTCTGGTTTCGCTATTTCTTCTTGCGCTTTAACTGCTGCTTCGTGGCACAATGGTAAATAATATCTAGGATAACGCAAAATTTTCTGTGCTATGTCGGCATCTTCCCCAAATAGTGACACGAAGCTGGAATAAAAATATCTTTCGTATTATACGAAAAATAAACGCAATGTTAAAACACTTACTTTACATAAATCGAATAATAGCAACTGGCATCTATATTATCCAAAATTTCTTCCAATTCCTCTTGGTGGTTTTGTAATAAATATTTTTCCAACATTTTACGCGTTTATTCATGGAAAGTAGAAATTGAGGTTATAAACACACGTACCGCGCACGCTGCTACACGTGCTACTAGCTTCCCGCTGAAACTGTCAAAATCACGTGTTCCCCAATCAGCACGTGGTTCCATTGCTTTTTTGGAGTACGAATTTTAAACGCAATATTTATAATTAAAAAAAAAGTACAATCAAAATCAACCTATCATATTGGTACTCGTATAATATTTCACATATTTCACGTATAATGCATAATTCAATTCACGAAACAATAAACGAAATAATATAAAACAATTAACGAAATACAAATATATAAAAAGAAATAAAAATTTATAACAACTAATAAAATTTTCTTCGACCATTGAACGGCAGTAATATTCAATATTCTGTAAAATATAGGGTGTACTTAAAGCTCGAATTATCTTTTTAAAGGGATACGAATATTTTACGCGTACTGGCACAGTCGCAATTCGAGTTCTTCGAATTTTACGTTCAATGAATTCCTTTACCATCCAGTGCCGATTTAATAAAAGAACCGTATCGATTGCTTGTCGTAAAACCGCATTGGCAGTTCACCCATTAATCGATCCTCGCGTCTTCCTACCCATCTCGTAATTCTGTTCTCGTGGTTTCGCGCGGAACCCTTGCGGTAAAACTTGTTCCGCAACAGTGAAAACCTTTTCGGTGTCTACCTTTCATCTGAAAACCCTCGACGTTCCATTAATCCGGCGTTTAAAACAGAAGCGTAGCCATGTCAGTAAAAAGTGTAAATAAAACGTGCGGATAAAAATCAGGAGTACTCCTTTCTTCTCCATTACGCGGAGAAAGGACTCGCGGGTACATTTTCCTGGAAAAATCTTCGAAACAGTTCCGAATCGTTCATAGAGCGTTTGCCACGAGCTCGGCTCGGGGAATTGCGAATAATTCTGACCGCAGGAGTTGCGTTTTATCCGAAGCGGAGGTCGTTTGTTCGCGTTTCAAGTAACGCGAGTTGAACACACGACGCCTGTACCGGTGTTACGATATCATTGGTAACGATTCCCTTTACGACCTCTTCCTAAGTTATAAATTACTCGTCGGGATTCAGCGTGGGTGGAAATCGATGCAATTAGCGTGGCTGTGTGCGCGGCAAATACACGCCTGCACACGTTCCTACGTATAATTGCCGGGTGCAGGATCAAAAGTTGCCTGGTCGGTTTCGCCGCCAGGAATAGAATAACTCTCGCGTACCTTCCAACCCCTAACTTGCACTCGTCTCGAGAACGCAAGAATCCCGTAATTCACCGTCATCGTACTCGAACTTTGGCCTTTGTTAACGTTCCAGGAATATCGCGAAGGTATGGAAGAAAATAACTCGTTTGGAGGAAGAAAATCCTTAAAAGCAAGCTGCGCTCGATATTTCTCCTCGAGAGGTGTCTGGTCTAGTTAGAGCGGCGAATTTTTCCGCCGGAGAAAACGTCGCGAGACGTAAAATTTCCCTTGTCAATAGCTCGGACAAGTGTAAATTGTCGACACCGGGATCGTGTGTGTACACCGCATTTCCTGCGAGCGCGATTCTATGTAAGTTGTCAGCGACAGGCAACGGTGGAAGGTTTCCAGGTGAAATTACTGCGAGTCGCGTATAGTCGTCGCGCCAGGAACGTGTCGGCTAACGCTCGTGGTACACGGTTTACTTTGATTTTTCCATAAGCAACAATAACGAAGCGAAAGGTAAACGAGACCCCGCGCGGTGTCGTAAATAAAATTCAAATTGAAATCGGGATAATTAAAAAGACGCTCGACCGAAACGGTAGAACGGGTTCGTATATGGACGCGCGGTATTCATAATTTCAAAAGCGTGTGCTAATTAAAATGGAATTGCGAAACATCATACGCTTTATAGAATTTCTGTCGCTCCTTTAACAAGTAGCTTTTACTATTTAAATGCAATGAACGTGCGCGGAATGAGCCGTTAATTATTCAGAAACCTCTTAAATTCGAACCTGCGGGAACATGTAAATTCGCAATTACGCGTATGACTTCGGAAATAAACGGTGCAGCACGTTCTGCGTTGCTCGGAATAATTCAACGCGATCTTTGTTCTTCGAGAAGCTTCATCTTCGATCAGCGGAATTTCGTTTAATTCGTCCCGGGGTTTCGTTGATCTCGCAAATTGCGCTCAACCCCTTCGAGTATCTCTTTCGACCACGTTTAAATATTTATTTAAATATTTACGAGAGAAAGTAAATATCGGAAAATCAAAACCACTACGTTGCCACGCTTTTTCGTAGTTTCGATGCATCCCTCTTTCGGTAATTTCGCGAAGACGAGGAATAAAACAGCCCTTGCACGAGGAGCAAAAGCGTAAGCAAGAGAGGCGACGATCCGAGAGGGGAGATCCGGGAAAAAGAGGGCGACGAAGACAAGCTCGGAGGGTTGGGGCATCTTGTCCGGCAAGGATTCCACGTCGTATGAGGTCCTACGGTTTAATAATACATCCTAGGACCGTTAATCACCGTGTGAAATATAATTTAATACCCGAGCGAGCGAGGGCCGACCACTAAAAATGACGAACGACCAGGAAACACGCGGCGGACTCGCCAGCCAGCCCCTTCAACGCGTCGCTATAGTCAGCCCACACCGGTGGACGTGCAATAACGATAAAGGGTTGGGTATTCCTAGACGAGTCTTTTGGTGTGACCGCTCGTGAAAGCCGTACTGGCTGCCTGTGCATTACATTCGTCCACTGCGCCGTGCTCAATAGCCCCAATTCGCAGGATTCCTTCGCACACAAAGGCTACCCACAACTCGTTCCCTCTTCATCCCCTTTTTACCCGTCCCTTCTCTATCTTCCCACTTTTCCACCCTTCTATCGCACCCTGCCCTCTCGTCCTAGGTGACACACGAGCTCCGCACGTCGGACGTATCGATTGCGTTGATCTGGCCAGTTGGATCCACGAAGTCACTCGATCGAAAAATCCTCATCTCTTTTCCACTACTCGGCTGATCGCATTGACGAACCTCGTCGTCCTGTTCCTCTTCTTTTCTCACCGAGTCTGCCTCGTCTGGCCGATGACGGCCAACGAAATCGGGTTAATGTCCACGACAATGACCACGATTTCGTCCAATGAAAGCGTTCACCGACGATCTTCCTTCCGGCGCGCTTTTTATCCGCACCGAACTGGTTAACTGGCAATTGCGGAGGGGTGGTTACGCTGTAATGGGCTGCCATGTACAAGGTGTTCGCCACCGTCCCGGAACTCTCGTTACAATTCTTTTAACGAGATCTTTTCACCGACTGGCCCGGGTCCGTTTGCTGCCAGAGAGCCATCGAGTTTCGTGATGTTTTCATGTTGTCTTTTAATTTCCTTACTCGGTAATTTAGCACCTGTACTTACTGTTCCATGTTGTGACAGGTGGCAGATGAAAATGGGGAATATATAGCCCGAGAATGTAAATAATCAAACACGGAGGAGGTAAATGAATAAACCAAATGATCGGAAGGGAACGGCTGTGTTAGATATTGAATTCGTTCATTATCGACGATACGTAGAGTCTATGAACAATTGGCTAGCGTCTCTACCAGCGTTCGAAACATTATTGCCTGATCCTTTCGTGTCTACCGTAACGAATCGCCCGAAAGAGGGTAAAGTCTTCCATAGTTTATCGTAATAGCTATAAATAAAGGTATTAGCGTGGTCGCGAAGGAACCTCTCGATCGTGCAGACCTTCCAGACTTCCCCAGTTTCTACATAAATTGCCGAAATATCCACACGAGCTGTCGAACGTGAGCCAGCGCGTAGCAGGGGTTCTTTAGACGAGGTAATAAAGATATAAGGCGGCGTTTTATAGGCTGACGTCGTAGTTAGGTTGAAAAGCGGTCGGTAAATGTCATTAGCGATGGCTACGAATAATGCTCGAGCAAATATAATTGCGTTTAAGAACGTTCCAATCCGACTTTCTCAGTTGTATCATCTTCGATTGAAGATACGTACCCTCTACCTCTCTCGTCTGTCAACGAAGCCTGGGATGTCGAATTCTTCTCGGAATACCGTTCACTGTCCACCCAGAATCGACTCGAAACCTTTGCTAGATCACGATCGAGGTTCGTCTCGAAGATCGTGCTCGGGGCTCGACTTTCGAGGAACTCCGATTCATAAATCATTTCTCGATTTCGTAACCACGGTATCATCCCGGACGATTTCGTTCTACGCGAGGAACGCTCGTTTCCTTCCCTCCCTTAACCATTTCTCAATTTACGAGAGCGAGCCGTTGTTAGCGCAACATTCATTCGGAAGAGGAGGTTGATTTATGCGAGCTTCGAGCGTGCCTTTAACGTCCATCTGTGCGTGGTGAAAGCGGCTTGAATCGTGTCGGTGAAATATCTAGACGCTTTGGCGTCCATATTTGGATTTCTTTCATGCAAATCGACGATACCTTGGTAATCAAATTTCGTCGAGATATTAACGGGAAAAGTTCGCAAAGGGGATTACCTGGTGATAGTTGCTGCGTTAGGGAGACGTTCGCGATGGTAGGTTTCCAGAAATGGGTGTGCAGAACGCACCCCGTGTCTTCGTTCACGGTTACGGGGGAGGAAAGACACTCGATGACCAAGCAACCGAACGTTCTCCTAACATGGAAGACGTAAATTCAACGGAAGAACTTCATTTTCATCCATCATGCTTTGGCCCTGTCACGCTGCGCGTAGATTCAGCCCCGTTATGAAAAATAGACGTTCACCTTTAACGGTACATAATGCTTGGAAACGATGAACAATATTTCCTGCCACGCGGCATCGTTACATTGAGAATAAATTTCCATTTTGAGCACGCAGACGACACGGTATATTAAAGCGTTCCCCTCCAAATTTCCCTTCGTAGGCTGCCGCGATATATTTCAGACTCAAAGTCACTTATATTCAGGGATCCCTCCGAAATCTCGGTTGTACACTTGTCGCGTGGTATAATAATCCGATCGAAGGTCTCCCGTTATTAATGCACCCGTCGAATCGTGTATCCTTCCCTTCTGATATCAGAATCGACGTAAGCGTTACTTGCTGCGTAGATATTAAAATATTTCTTAAACCAACCAGAACGGAGTATCGTTTTCCCTTCGCGCGATGCCGAGTAAACTAGCGATAAACGATACACACCGCTGTTTAATAGATCTAATTAAGCAATTTCATCCGCGTTCATATTTCCCCGAGCCGTTATCTAAATAACGCGAGGCCAGGAACTGACGTCCGCGATTCATGGCCGTAAGACAGGTCTGCAATCTCGCCGGCACTTGCAACGGATCCCCTGTTCGCGATGTTTCGCGTCAGCTGAAAAATCTAGGCCGATTGGTGCTCGCTGAAGCCGTATATAATCTTGCCGTGGCGCTGCGTGGCCGTTTAAAAATTGAACAAGCCAACCTTCGACGGGGTTGCACCCTATAAATTATCCGCAGGGGGTCGAGCGGTTCTCCTCGCCCAGCGGATGACTCCGGGCGACCAAAGTCGTCTGGGCTGATGAGTTATGGCTGTGTAGTGACTTTGCAACACGTTGCTGATCGGCATACGCGCTTCGTGACGTCGCTTTTCACCCGATCAGCCTTCTATCTCGCGGCGTTTCCTTGACATTTATATTTTTCACACCACTGGCTACCTCTCGGCCGGAATTCCTAACTGAACAGCCTAACAGGGCGCAGTGCTGATCGTTAAACGGATCGACGTCTCGTTACGTAACGAGCAATTCTTTGTTCGTCTTCGACGACGATTGGGAACGGTGTCTCTCGTTGTTATTCAAACGAGAGAAAGGGAGAGTTTCGAATTCGATTCTTCTCTCTTCCCCCTTTTTTCCTCCCCTCGCACTCTAGTTTGTCTAATTTCTTCCATCCACCCCGGCGGCTATGTCGGGAGACCGTGTTTGAATGTAACCTCCGAGTGGGAGGATCATCGTGTCCTTATCCGGTGATTCGATGAGCAAGAGATAGGGTAGGAGGAGGGAATAACAGCGATTGGAGGCGGCTTTTTCCAATCGAACGATCTCGCGAGATTAACGCGGGTCGTAAATGCGGTATTACGCTTAAAACGACGCAACGATCAGCGTGATGATGTTTGTCGATGCTCGATAACAATTCAATTTATGTAATTTGCCGATTTGCCCGGCAAAGAGCACTCGCGATTGCGGCCGTGGAAATTTATACGGATGCTCAACGAGCCAACAAAATGCAGCGGTAATAATTTATTATCTTCTGGGCGTATCGATAAAATTTCGTTTCCGTTGGAAATGCGTGCGAATAACACCCGGGAACGGTGCTTCCGCTGCGAAATTTTCCACACTTCGTAAATACGGCTGTTTAAATCCTCGTTTCCTCCTCGCGCGGTTCGCGTCGTTCTTAACGTCGTTTACGAACCCACGAGTGACAACGTCGGCCATCGGGTACAAATTTTCGCTCGTAAGTTAGCCACGTGATTTATGTCCGCGACCAGGAACACGAGACGTTCCGTGGCCCTTTCAGCGATAATTATTTCTTTCGTGGATTACACGCGAGGCGAGGTCCACTCGATCACGCGCTCGATGATCTATAACGGGGTAAATCTTGTTTAGCGAGATACAGGTGGTCATCCTGTATACCGGATATACAGCCTGATGGATAGCCAGCACGATCGTGCGGTGTACAGTGGTTTAGTCGCCAAACATACTGATACGTTAACGCCGTGGAACGTTTGGGAAAGCGAGCCTCGCTGGATTCGTCTTCGGGTCGTTATACCCGAGAAGGATGCGCGGAAATTCTCGCGAGATAAGTGGCCAGAGATAACGTTAAGCTGTGCTACGATACGCGAGCACTGGATACAAGATATTGCGGTCAAATCGTAACAATTGTATATACAATCTCGAATCGTTGCCTTTCGACTTTTGGTAAAAATATACGACACAAGATACCGTTCCCGTTACACTGGAGAATCGTTTCGATTTTGACAAAATTGCCAAAAAAAAAAAAAAGAAAAAAAAGAAAAAATATATATTTTGACGATGAAAAAAGGAAAAAGAAAGATGTCACTGGAAGAAATTGAAATTAAACGGCAGCATGGCTTATCTAATCGTACGCAGTCGATCAAAGATAAATCGCGTAGCAACATTCTGATCGCTACACGCAAAGAGGTGTGGCATACACACGTCGCTAAAGAGACGTAGATCATTGGATAATGATGGGATGTTCCATCCCGTTCCATTCTATTCGGTTGTAATCCCATCCTCCCTAACACAACAGTCATCATGTCGTCGTGGTACGGATCACTTAGGGATCATTAGCTTTATGGCGCTTCCGTATGGCCCGCCGCTCGCCTGTAAGTGGATATCGCTCCAAAGTTGTACCACGGATGCGTTCCACGGAACCCATTCTTCCTCCATTTTTCACGGTAGTCTAACCAAAGAAACCGGTGAGAAAGCTGTGCAACGTGTCTAGGGCTGTTGAGCAACTACGAAACCGAGATTGCCCAGGAAAAAACCGTGAAACTCGGACGAGCACCACCTCTGTTCTTTTACGACACCTCGTCCTAGTTACGTTCACGGACCACCTACCACGAAATTCCACGACATCCTACTTCTCCCAACTCCCCGCGGAGTATCTGTAATCGAGTGAAAAATCAAACACCGATCCGACCCGCTCCAACGAATCAACGATTCCCATCGTGTCCTATAAAACCCTCGGTCCCTCGTGGGTGGTCCCTGATCCGCTCGCGAACTCCACGCGGCTCTTCCTTAATTTCCGCCACGCGAGTTCCGTGGAACCGTCATCGCTGCACGGCTTCCCCGAACCCTGATTAATCCAGACGCCATGCGATACCCTTGGACACGTATTCCCCGGCGACGCTGATACACGCACACGCTCGCCTACGCTCGCTCGTGTAACGGCAAACCGCACACCGCGTCGCGGATGAATATCGCGGATATAATGTTACTGTATTTCATTACCAGAGCACACCGGATGCGCTATGCTGGTTCATTCCCGTGTATCCTGCATCAGCCTGCCAGGTCAGTACGTGTACGAGCGCGAGCCGACGCGCGCGCGCCTCTCAGCGACTCGCCCCTGTTGTATATCCTCCTTTATGCAGCCCGGTTTCGGCTTCCGGCCGTACCATTCAGGAATATCACCTTACGCGCTTCCTCGTGATTCAGCCGACTCTCGAAACACGCTGTAATCAAAGGATTACACCACCAGCGGGTACCAGCGCCGCTGTGCCTCTAAGTCAGCCTCTGTTTAACGCGACCACCCTGGGCGCCATAATCACCGTCGGTCCTTCCTCGTCGAGTAGCGAGGCAACACGGGGACCACGGGCTTCGTCCTTCGGGTCCCTCGACCCTTCGATTTCCACGCCAGTTGTCCCCGGATTTCGCCTGGAAACGTCGAATTTCCAGCGTGTCGCTTGCCTTGTCATTGCCGCCCTGCCAGTTCCCGAGGATTCGATTGCTCTGGGACCGTCTGAGGGCTCCCTCACGCTACTATCCTCGACGTTAACTTGACCGGTTTGGGGTAGAAGGTTCGATGTCGAGGGTTCCCGATGATTCCTCGCGACAGCGATCGCGAGGATCGTAGTCTCGTCGAATTTGTTTATTCCGAGATCGTGAATTCGGTCGTTGAAAATTTTTGGATACAGGAAATCGTTATGGGGGTAGTTTCTATAACGACGGAGGAGGAATTCGCGATCGCAGCGCCGTTGAAATATTACAGTATCGGGGCTCACCGAATTTCGAGCCAGCCCCGTGCATCCGAACTAATTATATCGTGATAACGAGGCTAATTTCGAGCCACGCGAGACCGTTTCGCACTTGTGCGCTTATAAAGAGAATAGGATTATAAATAGAAGCAGTGGAGGCAGTGGAAAGTGGAATGGCAGAGAGAGCAGCTGAAGTTCCTCTCGTTCTACAACATCTCTTCTCCATTATTATACCGTCGACCTGCGAATTGTAGTCGCTTTCAAGTGTCTCCCACCATTACGTGATTAACGCACGGACTGGCATACGTGATATTATCTGCGTGAACGCTGCGAATAGAATTCGCCAAGACGGGCGTCGCATGGCAGGCATAATAGCCTCCGTGTTCCGCCTCTCGTTTTTCATTTTCGTCTTATCTTCAGGTGGATCGACCCGCGGTGGACCTACCCTCTATTTGCTCACGGCTATTTCCATGTCGCGAAATTTCTCGCTTCCGAAGCCCGTCGCTCTATCCGGATTAACCGCGATTCGATTCGATTTGTTTGAATCGAGCGAGAACAGTCTACGGTGTTTATGATACGCCAAGCGACGCCGTTACCGCGAAAAATCGATCGTACGACGAATTTTAATTGCCCGGATCGTTCTTTGTGCCCGGTGCCCGGGAGACAGTGAAACAGTCGGGTGGAGAATTATTTACTTTCTCCTCGACCAAACCCGTGAGGTAATTATTTACACACCCTGTCCGCCGGTCAATTATACAGCCAATTATTTCCGGGAAGCAGTCGACTTAATTACGGGGTCCGTGGCGGCCGCAATTTTTAGGTCGGTCGCGTAACTAACTTGGATGGAATTAATTGAATTTAATTCGGCAACGTCCTGGAACACGGACAACATCGAAAGGCTGATTGAATTTTTATCCGGCTTCTGTCTTTGTATTACCTTGTTCGCCAACTTTCGCAAGAACGAAATTTCCACGGGCTAGGGAAAAAATTCGAAACGCGTCACCGGCCGTACCGTACCAACTCGCCGATTTCCCGAGAATTACTTTTAAACCGGAATAAATTCCCGTTCGACACGCGTCCCCGTTCATCGGCGTACATTCTGCGTCCCCGACGACGTCGATCCGGCGTCGTTCGTGTCCCGTTTCCGACGGAATCCGCCAGCTTTTCGTCCAAGTGCACTTAATTCAATTTCAAGCGCCAAGGATTATTGCGCCCGGAAAATATAGAAGTTGTACTCTGATGAAAATTTCAATAGTTCCATAATGAGTTCCAAGCCGTTGATAATTAATTCGGCAAACTTATATTCCACGACCGAGTTAATTTCCGGCCACGCAAATTAGGATTTTAATCAAATCTCGGGGGATCGTTTCGACGGGGCCGGTCTATCGTACAAAAATGCCAATTAAATTCAACAGAGTATCGTTAAACCCGGCTAATCATCTCCCCGGAGCTCACAGTTTCGAACACTCTTTTACGAGCTCTCATTTGCTTCTGCGATTACGCTACTTCATCTTGCGAATTTTAGAATTTAAATTCCTTCCTCGGAGTATCTTCGATCTCGAATTTCCCCCACACCCGTCGATGCTTTCGGCCCTCGTTTTCTTCCAAAGCTTCCAAGGAAGCCACTTTTCTCCTCGTAAACTGGCCCATGGTTCGCTGGATTTTCTCATAGATTCGCCGAGTATCCGGCTCGAACTAACAACACCAGAAACGGGGCAAGAGGGCAAGAAATCGCCAAGGTATCACGAGAGTTTCCGGGTTCGCTACTGCGTGCCAAGTGGTGCCACTGGGGTAATCTTTGTCGCTCATTAACGTCGCCGTAACCAACGAAACTTTCTGCCAAAGCGGCCTACTAAAGCCGATCGTTGTTTTTCCGCGCGGAAAGTTGCGCTTAACTGGCGGACCAGTTCCGTCCAACCGGCGTTTCCGATATTATTCTCGGGTCGAGGAAAGTGAGGCATTGTTGGGGAATTTCTGGCCGATCCCGAGCGTCCGCCATTGGTCGCTGGCTTATGACTAACGGCGAACAATTGGCCGGGTCTACGGGACGCGTGTAGTCGTCGACGATGAAATAATCTTCCGGCAAGAAGCGAATGAATCTGGCGACGAAATCGCGGTGGTTCGACGGATAGACGGACAGACGGATGGATAGATGGCTAGATGGATGAATGGCCCTGGCCGAGTGTAAATTCGGTCGCTGAAACGCGTGCCGGTTAATGGCGACACGCAAAAGAATCGAACGGACGAAAATTGCGCGAGGCATGCGACTGTTACGATTTAACGATGCCACTTTCCGAATCGAATTCCTGGCAAGCTTGCTCGTTACGTTCCGCGAAGTCCGTTTCCGAACCGTTGGGGAAAATATTCGAACGAGCGCCGGCTTAAAGGCCGTTTCCTTTTCCAGATTAAATTGCCTTCGTCGATGGTGCTCGTACGGTACAACAGTCGCGTATTAGAAAGCCGCGTTAGTCCGTGTAACGGGGTAACTCCGTGCAACGTGATTCAGGTTTCAGAAGCGATGGTAACGATCGTCGATAACGTTCAAACCGCGTCAATTTATCTCCGCGTACGCGTTTTATCAAGTGTCTCGTATGAGCGTTAAATCGTCGGTCGATTCAGGTTGCCCCTGTATCACCCTGTACCGGATATCCCGCTTAGAATTATTCGCTGGCGGAACAGCGCGTTCGGCGGTTTCAATCGGCCTTCGATCTTTCCTCGACTAGCCGAGGCGATAAATAAAAATTACCGATATTACTTTCCAGACCGCGCCGTTGTTCGCGACACCCCGTCCGTCGATTCCTTCCCCTTTGTTTCCCTTTCCACCCCCGCCCCTTCGCGCGGGTCTCATTGTCGTCGTCCCGTGGGCAAAGAATTTCTGTCCCACGGGTCGTCGGGGATGGCACCATTTCTATTCATCTCGAAAAATAAAGGCGTGCCCGATCGCGAGCCCCGATAACCATGAATATTTTATCCGCATAATATCTCGCCACGCTCCACCCCCGCACGTTCACACGTACGCCCGTACACGTGTCCCGGTCCCCGTACTCCAGCTTCGTGTTCTTTCTTACACCATACAGGCATCCGGGCTCCGTGGAACTCGTCTGGTATCACAGCCCGGACCAGCAGCCCAACGTGGACCTGTCCTCGGTTAAGATCGCACGTGTGGAATGCAAACGGACGCGAAATACGAATGGGGCACACGGATTCGCAAGGTGGCACGTCGACAGCCGGCGAGCTGCAGCAGATCGCACGAAACACGAAAGTGGATCTACGCGGGAGTAATTCTAGAGCAAAGAGGGCGTGGAAAGGAACGGGAAGGCGATTTCTCTCGATCTCGCGGCGATCGAGATCGCAATTTGGTCGCGCGTCTCTGACTTTCGCACGGGGTTCGCGTGTCTCTCCCGTTCCCGCGCCGCGGGCTTCACGCTCGAATCGAAAGCACGCGGACCCGTGCTTTCGTGTCGTTACGGAGGAACAAACGTTGCTCCGGCTCGCGGCTGTATTTCGGGAGGTTTTGTGCACCGCGCGCGAGCCGGGGCGGTTGCCGCGTGGGCGTTCTATAAATGGGTTCTATGTCAATCCCGAGCTTAATTTAATGTTTGCACCATGGACACGATGCGTCGGCGCACTTTCAGCCTAGCTGCCTTCGTACCCTGTCTAATCTGCCGTATTCGAGGTCCAAAGGCTTCGGCAACTTCCTTCCAGGAACCGATTGCCCGCGCGGAGGGCAGCGGCAAAAGAGGCGAGCAAAAAGCGTATAGCTTTCACGAACGACACCGTCACACACGCTTAATGCCCAATAAACGAGTGCAGATGATCAGCATACGGCTTCATCCACACCGTAGCCCCCGCAGACACTCCCACACCATAGGCTCCAGGCCTCGAGTGGTTGATCCGCGTCCCGCTAGTGTGGCTCACGCACGCACGCCGCGCGTACGACCGCTGCTTTGTCACGCGTGCGGTTTCTCCGCTGTCTGCGTGTGCTCGTGTGGCTCGTCTCTCGTCTCTCACCTAAGTTTATTGTTAGAGGGGCCGGCTAGCCGCGGACGGGGCATCAGGATTTAGTGCTTCTTACACGCCCATGCCGGTACCACGCGCCTCCGCGCGCTCCCTTCGATTATTCGCCGATTCGATCCTACGGATTTTCACTTGGTCACCCGGTGCTGGTGCTGGCTCGAGCGTGTGACGCGGTTCGTTCGCGACGGGTGATCTGGTTCGGAACGGTGATCGGGAAATGCGAGCGAGTTTCGTTATCGGTGTCGTCGACTAGCTTTTACGCTGAAACGGTACAGTGATTCGAAGAATGTTACAGGGTGACGGAAAAGTTTCCTCGTAATGCCGAAGATTCCCGTGGAATTTACGAGCATAAACAGACACCGAGGTAAAGCTATGCCGAAACTCTCCGGTTTCCGTTTTCCCCTATTTTCTCTCGTGTCTCGCGAAGAAAACAACGCGGGTCCGGGCGATGCCGTCGATCCAACGACACACCGGAAGTGGCAGCAGAACGTTCCCGTTCCATTCCTCTGCTCACTTGGACGGCGCAAAAATCGCAAAGCGAAAGAGTCGCTGTACCTGTCAGATATCGGGCAAGAGGTGGTTTCGCTTCTGTCGTACGACGAGACTGCTTTTCACGGGACATCGACGTGAACGAATGAAAAACGCGAAATTAGGATTCCGAGGACAGAGCGGAGTGCCTCGAACACGAAAAACCAATTGCACGAGTGCTCAAGTGCCGGCTGGGGAACGGCGCGGGGTGACGACCTGGTGCTCTCTGACTGGCGAAATAGGGGCGAGTGCCGGGGGAAAATTGGCGGTATGGAAGGGTGTAGCCGGGCCAACGCGGTGCAACGGCGGTTCTTTGTGCAAACACGCCGGTGTCGAAGCGCATTCGCCGGGAAAACAGCCGGGGTTGAGATAAAAAATTGCCATTCGCGAGTAAAAGTGAAATTTGCACGGATGGACAGCCGCTCAACTGCCCAGCAGCCTCTCTTCTCACTTTTGCGTCTGGGGAATAAAATGACGCCAAGTGCAGCGACTTTGAACGGCATTTCGTTTACGTCCCGACAATTTCCCAACATTTTCCCGAGCTTCGATCGACCGACGTTCGACGAGCAAAGGGGTTAGACGCTGAAGACGGATGAGGATTCGAGTTCCTTTATCTCGTCCTCTCGTCGAGCTTTTTTCTCTTTTTTTTTTTTCGAGTACCGGCGTGTTCTTCGACTTCCTCGAGGGCATCCCACTTCCGGAGCCCATCGTTTCCCTGCCGTGAAAATTCTACCGCAAATCGGGGGAAACCCTTTTGATTCTTCTACGCCCGGTTTCGGTCGTTTCACAACGTTTTAACGCCGCCCTTCCACTCCTTAAACCTGGTCGCGCGCCATCATCCAGCCCCTCGTTCTCACTCTCTTTCATCTCCAAAGCCCTAATTAACTTTGGTAATTATGTGTACGCCCGGACAGAAGGGCTTTGCACTCGTTGCACTCGAAAGACGCGGCGCACACGGAAGAGCAAAGAGGAGGTGGAAGAAACGAGAGGGCTAATGCAGAACGATGCACGCGCGAGCTACCGCGCAACCGAGCTGCCACACCGTCAACCAGAATTCTCTATAAATAGCGCGCGAAAGGAGATCTCGTGAGATTTGACAGCTCCTGACGAGCGGTCGTTCGAATGGATATGCCGTTCCGCGAAAACGAGAGCTCGCTAGTCCCTCGACGCTCCTTTTCCGTGGAACCGCGTTTATTCCGATTTCAAAAGAGCCCTGCTCGAATAGCAGCAGCCCGTCGATAATGTATATCCGTGCATCGCGATTCCGATCGTCTCCATTCTCTCGCGGTATCAATTGTCGACGGCCATTCGGCAAGTTCACGATCGCGGGTATTAATTTTTCACCGCGACACGTACCTTCGATGGAGGAGAAATAAATTTGCACGCTGCCGAAAATACAGACGGTACGCGCGGGAGGATAAAACGAGGCGAGAATACCGAGGAAGGGGATTAAAATTTAACGATGCGAATTTACGTCGAGACATTAGTCTCGCGTTCGAATTTTTTCCTTCCCGGTCCCCGGAGTGAGAACCGGGACACGGCCATCGCGGCGTACGAGGCTTTGAATTTTAATTCACCGACTCTTGAAAATTTCGTTATTCCCAACGTGGTCGTAGTTCGTGCGTCATACCTTTACGGAAGAATACGCGCGCGGACGACATCCAGGATGCTCGCTGTTCCCGCACTGCGCCGCGCGATTTACGCGTCCTCGAGCTTTACGTTCCATGCCGCGCACCTGTGCAACGCGTAATTCCCACCCTCCTTTCGTCTTCGGATATCTTCAACCGCCGCCGGGTCGTACGTTTCAAACGCAACCCCCGCGACAACGGGAACTATGGGAATTTTCCTTTTCAAATTGCACCAGTGTGTCGCGTTTCGAGGAATTCCCCTCGTCTAGCTGTTAGTCGTGCTTCGTTTCCACGACGTACGATGGCTGGCAAAAAATTCGCCCGACGTTGCATCTGCTGGGAATCTTCGCGCGTGTCGCGTTTGCCGGAAGTCGGATATCGCAGGAAACGTCGCAGCCCTCCCGTTGTCCAACTTCTCGCGTCTCTTCGCGCTGCACGACGCGACTTAACAAGCCTATTAATTAATGATACCTCGCAGGGATAATTTGCGACTGTCTCGCATCAGCGTCGCCATTGTTCTCGGCAGCAGCCCTCCGCGCTTTAAAAATTGATCCGTCGATGTCCCCAGACGGCGTCGAGCTCTGGCTGACAGTACGCAATTCTTTCGTCGGTCTTACAAAGTAAATATATAAGACACGCGACGATAGACAGGGTCGACGTGGAAAATCAAATTTCATCGAGGTTATATCGCGCTTTTTCACCCCGACCGTTTTAAATCAATGACGATTTGTCGAGCGTCGCGGAGCACGGCTGTGCACCTCGACGAGTGACAAATAATCGTGTCGTACTCGATCGAGAAACCGCGGAGACACTTGTGTTACGAAGCTATCCACTTCGAACTTCGAATCTTCCCTGGCAATTTTTACAATTCTTCGCGTTCCACTTTCGGTTCGGGGACCTCCGACCCCCCGACGTCGCTGCAAATCTTCCAGGATCGAACGTTTTCTCGATAAACAGCGCGACAATTCATAATTTACAAGACATTCTTTAAGCTCGTTCCCTTTGTTCCATATTCCCATTTCCCATCGCGAATAAACAAACGTTTACGTTTTTACCATTACCGAACCGATAGGGAAATAAACGAAAATTGTGCCAACACTAGAGCGATTGGATTTATCGGTCCGTTTCATCCTCCTCTTCGCCATTGCGTTCATCCCCCTGCAGTCACGCAAAGGATCGTCGCGTGTCCCGTACCCTCGTGCAATTTAACTTTCCTTTCTCAGGAGAGTAACTGCGAGTCGTCTTCAACGTGACAAGTCATCATCGTCGTCCTCGTCTCGTGGCCAGTGTTGGTGCACCGACACGAGGGCGCAGAGTCGGCTGCTGTCCGTCGGCAGTCTGAAGAATTAATTAAAGCGATGTAATTACCTACTTGGATCCGTTTTAATTCAAACCCGGCCGAGTTGATCCGCCGGTAAACTGCGTTTTCGCAGAGAACCTCGCCACTCAGCGTACCGGCAATAAATGCATAAGAATTCCAGCCGTGGCGAATGGACTAATTTATGGGCATCGGGGAAATGGGTTACGCTGCTTTCCACGACGACGGTGTTACTCTCTGCCCTGCTTTCCCTTCGTTTCTCAAAGACTTGGCCGACTCGGTTCTGTTTCAACGGACGGAAAGGGACACTCCTGCGGGTATCTTCGTCGCCGGGATTAATCTTAGACTGTCCGCGGATTAATAGCAGTTAATCGTATCCACGAGACCCGTTTCCACGTCGAATTTTAGCATCTCGAGTTTCTCGCCGGTGAAATATTTTCACGGGAAAATTCCTAGGGGGACGCGAGAAAATTAATCGACGTGATTCCCGGTACGTCGAGTTCCGGGCCACCGGTTTATTCCTGCGGTATTATCGTTCAATTTCCACGTCAGACGTTTAGATTCAATTAACCCCGCGATACTTGTCACGTATTAAACTCAAACACCTCGTGTTTTATATTAAAACATCCTGCTGCCGCGCGTCGCCCTCGAAACCGTCCGAGAACAAGTAGAAAAAACATAATACCCCGGCGCGGCGTTTAATCCGACTCCTCCGACGATATTCATTTTTCAGGGGTATCGAGGTAATCCAGAAGCACGTATCGAGCCTCGATCTCGCGGGGAAATCGCGATGCACCGTGGTAACAGGCAGCACGACGCGCGCCAGCGCGTTATTAAGAGATAAAAATGCAGTTAAAAACTATTACCACGGGCGCAGCCACGCGTCGTACTTGTAAAGGAGCCACGTCGGTGGAAGCTGCCGGATTCTCCGGCCAACTATATCCTCCAACTTTTGCTTGGCAGCACATCCTTAGGTAAATGAGCTCTTATCTCGAGCTTCACACGGGGCCATCGCAAAAACGTCACGCGACGAGCGTACACGCTACGGACACAGACACCTATACACACAGCCGGGTCCATTAGACCTGCTTCGAGTTCTTATCCGTTATCCGCGTTTATCTCCAACCATGCTCGCGAACAAACCACTTCTCGACTATCGTAAATAAAAAGAGTCGAGCAGCGACTCACAGGAGAAGCTCGGTCCCGTGTGCTCAGCCTATATATACCGTGGCATAGTGTTCGCGCAAAGTGTTCGTTCGAGCGTCAAGTGTCCGCGATGTGAACCAAGGAAAGACCCACTCCGAGTCGCGTGTGTTCAGCTCGGTGCATAGTGGAATGTTAGTGCGGGTAAATCGGTACGTTCCGAATTCGTTGCGAAATCCTGCGTCACCAGGCAACGGGGGTGGTAGCCGGGCAGGAAGAAAGGAGGGAAGAAAGGAGGGAAGAAAGGAGGGAAGAAAGGTCGGGAAGGAGGCATTATTAAAGTGGCTGGACCCTAATCCGACTGTGTTGCTGGCGTTTACGTGGCCGAGGCGAAAACTATGCGGCACGAGGCACGATGAAGGGGCCAAGAATCGGTGGCCTAGCGAGCGGGAAAAAGCTGGACCTCTGCCAGAAGCCGCGTCACACTTGGACAGTGTTGCTGGTGTATTTGGGCATCTGCGCCTTGCTGCCTGTCACGATTCTCTCCGGTTGGTATTCGATCGTCACCTTACTCTCTTTTTCGCTTCGTTACCCGACCCTTTTCCTGTCTTTCTCTTCCTCTTGCACCCCGCGATTGCTGTCTCTTTCCCAAACGATCATGGACAGAGATCCTAGGCCGTTTCGGAATTCGCGCTCGTGCTCGGTATTATCCGTGAACGGTTGAAATTTCACTCGCGATGCACGCGATGAAGCACGGGAGCGGGGGTTGCACGATTCGATGGGAAAAACCTCTGAAAAAGCTTCGAAGTAATTGGTCGGATAAGGCAATAGTACAATCCCGAGCCACGTTTTTAGCTTGCCGATTTTTCATGTTTCACAGCGTGGAACGTCATCCGGAATTTGATATACGTTCTCATTAGCAGCATTGGCTTTAGCGGTATGGATGTTTTTCTGATGCTTTCGTTCGAAATTTAAGATAAAATAATTCCTACCCTTTACCGTATCCCGACAATCTGCTTTCTATGTCCCCCTTTTCCGGATTATCTTTTTGCCTCTTCTTGCTCGGATATTTTTAACGAGCACGCGAATTAATGCGGTAACGTATTGGAATCGATGTAAATGGCGAATATATCCGAAGATGAATATTCGGGAATTACGTCGAATTTTCCAAGAGTAAAAGGGAAGAAAAAATGGAGGCACTAGCGAGGCTGCGAATTGTCGACACGGAAATAGCGGAAAGTTCCCCGCATTCGTTCCACGATATGAAATCTGACAATCCCACCTGAGAAATGAACCGCATAAATCACGATACGCTCATCAAGCCTAGCGTCGTCTCAATTTTGCCAAACTTTTCCCACAAATCACCACCGGCCGCCTGGTCGTCGCCATCTCCATCTTCTTAAGAATTTTTCCAACTCTCGGCGTTTCTCGTGACGAGTCAATTTTAGACCGACAAAAATGCTTTTCCTCCCCGCGGGGCGACACGGCGTCCGGTTTACGTAACAATGGCAACGAGAACAAATATTCGAAAGATAATTGTGTTTGGAGAATCATCGAGCTCTTCGTGTTAAATATATCTTCGCGTATCAAAACATTTGTACGATACGGATTCGAGGCATGCAAGCACGCCGACCAAGATTCTAAGCACGAAACTCCGAGGCTGTTAGGCGATGGTGGTCGCAAATTGCAAGTGACCTCATGCTCCGTAAATTTAGATATTCAAATGACAGTGCCTGAACGTCGTTTCCATATTTTTCCGCCGGGATCGATTTCGTCGGCGAGCGACGGCAATCCGCGTCGCAATCATTCGAAATTTCATTCTTCGTCAATTAACTGTGTTTCACGTTCCAATCTAACGCTCGATAATTAATGTAGAGAATTTTAATCGACGTTGCGCCCGATCCGCTCAATTCGATTGGACGCGAACGCGTTAACGAGCTCTACACACCGGCCGGCCGAAACTCGTCGTCTATTCGACCAATGGAAATCGTTTGTCGACCAATCGAAAACTTTCAACTTGCTCCGTGAATCGGTTTCCGGGCTGCGGAACAATGCAGCTGATCCTTCTTTTAAAAATAGATCCTGCCCGAATTCGTTCGCGTTAAATTATCGAATTCATGATGCAGAAATTAATTGGAATACCGCGCGGAATGCCTGAAAGGAGCAAAATAGTTACCTTCCTAATTTCGACGTTGGCGAATTTTAATTTAAAAATCCGAAAATCAGCCAGCTTCGATTTTCTCATTCGACCGTGTCAATTAAAGTTATTCGAATTTAAAAATTCAAATTCGATCGTTTCCGAATTGGAAAGGCGTCGCGACGCGTCGTCCCGTTAAAAATAGCCGTTGCCTCGGATATATCCGTGTCTTCGATAAATTTTGTCGGAAAATATAAATCGATCGTCGCAATCGAGATGCTATAGCGCTTCGCGAATGGGGAACGAACAAATGAAGCGTGCATGAGAATTTAAACGCGTTACCCCCGGCGCAAATTGCAAGTCGTATTAACAATTACCTCGTAATTGTCCACACCAACCGCGGGCCGAGGATTTGTAAGGCAAAATTAAATTTCTGCTGCTATATTCCATTACGCGGACGTCATTCCGTTCCCCATCCACTCTACGACGCGCGATTCTTCGCCATTCTGCCCCTCCGCCGTTATTGTTACAATTTTGACAATTTAGTCACGCTGTCGACCATGAAATTGAATGTTTGCTTAAAAATCCCACGCAGCGGCTTTATTCCTCGAACGACCGTTTCGACTCGTCCACTCGTTTGTTGCGAATTCTTTGACGTTTAAAGATAACCTTCGTCGTGGCCCCATCTGCGGAAGAAATTACCAATGGCGGAATATTTTCCGGTCAGATCCCGAGAATCTTCCAACTTATCGTAACAAATCTCCTCCTACAGGAATAAAATTGATTGGACTTTAATTCCGAAGAATGATAAAGGATCACTTTAATTCCGCCCTAAATTTCAAGCTTAGGGGGTGAATACCTTCGGAGACCTTGATTTCCCCTCGCTTCAACTCTCGTCTCCCCTTGTTGGAAGAGGAACCGAGTAAGATCCGAGAGTAACGCGTATCGGGGTTGAATTTATTTTCGAAATAAGACCGCCTCCGTGTCCGCCTTCGTTTCCATGTTTTTTCGAGGAAACATCCGCTTTATGACACGCACGTGTTCCCATAAACGTCCGCGCAGCGTCGCGACCGCAGCACGCAGCGAGCTTCCCCGGCAATCCTCAAATTGCCGGGCTGCGTAAGTACTTCCGTTAAATCTGTGTCAGAGAAAACACGCTCGACGATTTCTTTTCAACCCCCTCGCCTTTCGTTCCGCGTTTGGCTGGCTCCAGCGGGCCAACTTCGACGTCTGTTTGACGACGATGAGTCGAGAAATCGTGACGGCTGGTTTTAATTAAATGGGGGGCCTCGGTTGACCAAAAACTGCCGTTCTTCTTCGTCTCGATCGACCTTAATCTCGGCTCGTTTCACCCGCTAACGAAGGATCACGCGTTTTAAAGGGGAATGATTAAGGGGGGAAATTCTTTCGAGACTTACGGACGAATTTTACGGAAAGCTTCAAAGGGTTTAGGGAGGACACGAATTTACAGATTGTTGTTGAACATTAGGTGGCGATTTTGGGAGATAATAAGTAGTATTTACCCGCACGTAACGGACACAGCGTGTGATATTGGTTTCTTGTACGGAGGAGCACATTTGAACTAGCCTGTGAACCAAACATCTGGTTTCAACGGTATAAACAGTCGCGTCTGTACCTGGTTTTGACGATCTCAAACGAGAACACTAGAGCTAAAGCAGCGCTCCGGGATAGCTACGTAAATAATCACGCGATCGGTGGTCGTTCTAGACAAGATTCTGTCCGATCGAAACGATCCTCCAAAAAGGAGCAAATTTGTCAAGGGAGCTATCCACCTTCTGCTTTCAAGATTCAAACTCGACTCGAATAGCGAGAGAAGGAGAAGATGTAGAGGGAGAGATCGCTTTAGCTCGCCTGGAAATAGCGGTTTCGTTTAAAAACACGGCTTCGCGGAGAGGCGCAGACATAAGCGACGGGGAAAAATGTAAATTAATAAATTTAAAAGTTAAATAATTCCTGCGGCGAGTTCGGCGTTACACGGTGGCCCAGACGCGTTGCTTGAAATTCAGGAAAACCCAGTGGCTTCTCTAACAGCGACACAACTATTTATACGTAAATAATGTAACAGCGCGCGTCGAAACGTTAGCCAGCTCTTATCCGTGTCAGTTTAGGGAAATTAGTTCGGTGAAAAGTTCCATCCCGTTACATATTTAATTTTTCCGCGGTTGTTTGCGGAAACTTGCCCGCGGTAAATTTAATACGTAACCCTGGAGAAGTTGTAAGTGCACTCAAAACCGCACACGGGAATTTTAACAAGCAAGTTTCATCGGGCACCGACGTGTTTGCGATGTTTCAAGCTGTTGATAAATAAATTTACATTTTTCCCGACAATTACGTACTCCGTTTAATATCGTACGGATGGTTAAGAAAATCCTAATACGCAAGGCTATATAAGCGTTTCGTAGAATGGTAGCAATATCAAGTTACCGTGGGTAGAAAAGCAATTAACGCCGCTGACTGGCCTGACCCCGGGTTCCCGAACCCCTAACCTCGCATCTCTTAATCGCACGCACGCATACTTCGCGTCGCTCCCATACGCGGAACACTTCTGCTTTCCTATTTCTTTTCCCCTCTGTGCTCCCCGTTTTTCCATCGTTTTTCGCGTTTTTCCATTTTCCTTCCGCAAAACGTTGAGCTGGCACTCGCCGTGCAAATTAACGCGAAAAACAAAACAGTTCGACGTCGCTTAATTGTAGTGTTTACCCTTTGTCGCGACGCGCTTGTTCGCTCACCGGATGGCAGTTAAAGGATAATTTCGAATCCGCGATTCGTCGCTATGGACGGGGAGGATAATTAGGGATATCGGCGCAAAATCGATGGTACAGTTTCACGAATCATCGAACACGACTTACAATATCGAAACACAGCATTTCCGAGTTTTACCGCGAAACGAGAACGAGAATAACGGGAAGCGCGTGAAAACCGGAGCAAACGTGCAATTCATTCCGATTCTCGTACGCGATTATTCGAATTTCGTTTCCACGAATTTGGACACCGACGGTAGATGCGAATTCGAATAGAAATTTTCGTGTCGGATATTTTCGAGTGAAAAATTTAAGGGTGGTTCGATCGAGTCGCGGTGAAATAAACGCCGGCCAAGTAAACTTCCCCGTGGAAACGGGACACCCCGGCGATAAATCTCTGGTCGGGTTAGAGCTGTCGTCTCTTCCTCCGAAAGATACATTTTCACCCTCGGCAGCCGGAGGAAGAGAGACAATGACCCAAAAAGGGCGGTGTCAAACGGCGAGAAGAAACCGCGGGGAAGGGGAGGCGGTCTTCCGGAAACTCATCTCCGAGCCAGACAGCCCGAAGAGAGTCCTGGTTATCCAGGAAGAGGAGAACCGAGCCCGGAGAAGTGACCCAGGCGCCGGCAGCTACTTACGCTTAGGACTGTTCCACGAACAGAGGAACGAAAATTTCGGCGCGCGAGATCTCCACAGACAGATAGGGCGAGCCGCTCTAATTAGAAGTCGTCCGGAACGTTTTGGATTGCACTCGAGAATCCGGGTGACCGGCCGCGCCCCATTTCGCAATCTTCTCCGCGGCAGGAGTGCTTAAACGACTCGGCTCGATTGTCTCGGAATAAAATACGCAGGGAGAAAGCGGAGGAGAAAGGGCGAGGAGGAGCCAAAGGGTAAAGAATGGTCGTTACGGAAAGGGGAGGGTTTACTTGTTGCTCGTTTCGATGCGTGTTAATTTCCGCCGCGTTTTCGCGCCTTGTCCGAACGCGCCATTCTTCTCTGCGAATTTTCCGAGATTCGCGCTCAATTATCCCAATATGATCATCGTCGAAATTCGCGTAGAATTTTGAACGTAGAATTTCGCCTTCCCTGGCTTTAAATTTCCGAACATTCAAATTTAAATCGTTTTCGCGCGTTATTCGTCCCCGTTTGAAAGCCAGGATTCTCTTCGCGAATTTCCTGAACTAAGGAAATTGGGCTAAGGAAAAATTTCCTGTACTTTCCATACTAAGTTATGGGATTATTATTATCGGAGAATTTATCTGAACGCAGAATTTCGATTCTTTGTATCTTAAATTTCCGAAAATTCGAATTTAAATCGTTTTCGCGCGTTACTCATCCCCGTTTGAACGCGAGGATTCTCTTTTCTCGAATTTCCTGAACTAAGGAAATTGGGCTAAGGAAAAATTTCCTGAACTTTCCATACTGAGTTATGGAATTATTATTATCGGAGAATTTATCTGAACGCAGAATTCCGATTCTTCGGATCTTAAATTTCCGAAGATTCGAATTCAAATTCACGGCCAGTACAGATATCTGGACGAATGATTTCTCTTGTGGGTTTGCACCGAATTGTTGGAAGAATTTACCTGCGTGCAGAAATCTGCTTTAAACGACGATTCGAATTTAAATCGGATTAAAATTTGGATACTTTCGAGGGAAGTTTCAACGTCTTTCTCTCGCCATTAAAACATCTAGCCGTGACAAGTTCTCGACCAATGAACAAAGGACACGACGAATGCAACTTTTAATTGGATTACCTGCCACACCCTATATAAAGTCCCTTCTTCTAAAATAAAGCAGATTCACGGTATTCTTGATAGTCACGAGCAAGATACACAACGAAACTTCTCTCTGTCTCTTCGCGATTCATTCGTTAAATTCGTTCAAAGCTGAGAGGTATTCTAAAGGTGTAAATCTTTTCCACGAAGAGATACCGAGCTTCGAAAATTACACGAATCGTTTTGCTCCGCGATTTTACACCTGCGAGGATTCAAAGAAAACAGCGGGAAAACGGAGTCGGAGTTTCTCGCGTGTCCGGAATTTACATGTGGAATTAAACCGTCGCGAACGAAACTTCATCCGTCCCATTGTTATTTTATCTCGGCGCAATCTGTCGACGAATTCATTCAATCCGGTGAAAGACAGCAAGAAATGGCCGCGAATTTCCGCGAATATTCTGAAGAGAAATTAACGAAAATCGCGTATCTCCGCTGCGTTCGCCGTTACACGCGGAACTGACCTATCCACTCGCCATTTTACGATCACTTAGCCGTAATATATTCATATTAAATTCTCGAATTACAGATCGTTTAACTCGTCCGCTTCTCTTTTAATACTCCTATCCAAGTTCCGAATTTTTCCTGGGAAATATTTATTACTATTACCATTTATTTTATCATTATCACCAATTTTGGGGAATTAAGTGGTCGCAATTGCGAGCCAAAGTTCATTATCAAAGGTGATTCCAGAGGTTGGGATTTTTGGAAAGCAATTTTGGAGGAGCGTTTCTACCTCGGTTTCCTCCTTCGTGGCAAATGTACAACCAGGATTTCTCGTCCAGGTAGTTAGAAACCATTCGGCGGAGTTTCAAGTGCCAACGAAACTTGAACGGAGTTCTCGTTTTCCGGCCAGTTATGGTTTCGCGGATTTACACAACTCCTAAACGTCGATTCCCAGCCAATTTCGGGCCAGCCTTCCGAACCGAGAGATCCAACGCGATCCCTTGATTTTTTTACCAGCGTTCGAGCAAGGCCCGCCTTCTCGCCGTCTGACTCACCGAATTTTTCTCACGTTAACGACCCCCAAGATAAATGGTCCTTTTTCCACGCTCGCGTAGGGACAGAGAGGTGGAGTGAAAAAGCCGGGCCACACGCTGATGTACATTCGTTAAATTCGAGTCGTTATATGAATTATCGCCTTAGCACGGGACGGCAAAAAACAGGGAACACGGAGAGTGTTGGCCGTCGCTTGCAATTTCTCGAAATTACAACGACAGGAGAAAACCGGGGGACGGCTAAAACCACGGTGATGTACGATTAATATTGCGCGAAAAATTCCGCTTAACGAGCTTCTTAATGACAAGATAATTAAAATAACCGAGAAATTGCCGCGACGATGCGGGTAATTAATGGCCGCGCGGATCGGCGAAAAAGCTAATAAATTACGTTATTTACGGGAAATTCGCTCGCGAAGGAATGAATTTACAATACCTCGTACAGCGCCGGTGGAAGAAAGATTATAGGCGAACAAGTTGGTGGCGAAAAATCGCCGCTTTTATGTAACGTTTTTACACAGCTTCATAATAACTTCGTTTTAACGCGAGCCGGCTTTGTTTGCTCAGTCGTTCTCTCGATAATACGTAATATTTTAGACTGCGTTTTCACCTGGTAAGCGTAAGCAGGTCGTAAATGGCAACGGTAAAGAATTATTCGGTCCGGTTTTCCTCGCTGTCCACTCGTTCGCGTGTTTAATTTATTTATCCGCGGCGGTTGAAAATTATCAAGCAGAAACCTTCAACGCGGAAATGTACGAGCTCGAAGCGGCGAACGTTTACGGGTAACGTGGAACGATGTAATTACCCTTATCGTGGGATAAAAAAATTTATATCCTTCGCGAGGCAAGCCAATACTTTTTCACCCCCTCCGCAAGCCCAGGGCAGATGAACCACGGCCACGGTTCGCCTTCATTTTCGGTTCGATCGATCCTTTCTACACGTGTCCCGGCGGCGGATTACGCTCCGCGAAGCGGAACACGTATGCCTATCTGCCGCGTTATCGACTTTCACGATCGCTCGCGCAATTAAAACGAATTCTCACGGCCGTAATAACGATTCGCGGCGTTCCGCCGATACGCGATATACGGCGCGTCCTCCGCGCGAAAATACCGAAATTGCGAAATTGCATCGCGATGGATTGATCGAATCGAGTATCGGGATACACGGGCCCCGTCTTTGTGATGCTCGGCGACGTTAACGAAGAGGAACTACACGGTGTCAATGGAGACGAATCGACAAGCGAAATTTAAGGTACTCCGATTCGTTAACACGCGCAGAGATCGATAGCCTCGAGGGGATGCTTCGATGATTGCGATCGTTAACGGGAGCACCATCGAGTATTTAGAAATTTTATTTCTTCCTTTTCTCCCTTTATTTTCCCCCGTATCGCCACGACTCGCGCAACTTTTCCATTTTTACCCGCGTTGTAAATTATCGGCTCTCTGCAGCCCACCGGAACAAACGGAATACGTATTTGATAGAATTCCCCATCGAAATGTGAAACGGGATATTCGATCTCGCGTAAGCTCGCGGTCAATGTTGCCGGCAAAACAAAACTGGCTATCGGATATCTGGTCCTTTTTTAATTAATTCGATCGCTTCAATTTTGCGGGCGTAATATCAAGGGCTCGTGCACATTTCACAGGCTGACCGGTTAATCCCTCATAACAACCCCCTTCAGCCGGGGATACGTTGGTTCCGCCCTTCAAACAGCGTGCTAGCACCATGGAATCACCCGACAAACAGGCGCGACGAAATTATGGCATGATATTCGACACATCCGGTAATCCAGCCGCATCCCGCAACATCCGAGCAAATCGAATTCGGGTCAGGTGCGTCAGCCGCGTAGGCGTCGGTCTAACATGCTCGATGATTCCTCTATGAGCGTGCTGATTTTCCCGCGAAAACTCCACCGTTCACGATCGCGTTTACAACCCCGGGTTCTCGCGATTATCGTTAACGAGTTGAGAGGCGGGTTAATTTCCGCGCGATATCGGAAATATGCGATTCAATATCCGACCGATCGATTTTCCCCGGAATCCCGCTCACGGATTAATTCGCGAGGCGTAATCGGGCATGCCTCGGATATTTCGCGAGCAAGAACGATGCGAAAAAGACGAGGTCGATTAGGTGAAACGGCAGCCAGAAGCGTAGGTGTCCGGCGTGTAACGAAGGGGTTGGGGGTTGGCAAACGTCACGGGTTGCACCAGAGGCTGCGGACTGTTAATTCGGCTCTGACGCCGTGATTTAGAGTCGTCCCGAGTGTACACACAATGTGCGTGTTGCGTGCACGCGTGGGTGGATGTTCCAACGTATAGACATGCGTGGCTGCGCCTTATGTATTCTGGCATGCCGCGAACAAACGAATGTTTTCCTGTTTATGCTGCCCCACAGTCGGATTGGTCGGATGAACTGGTACCCTCATCGAGTTCCACGTTTTTACCAAGTGTCCGTGAACCCAGCCCGGCGAATATCGTCGTTTCGTCGATCACGAGTCGCTTCGTTGCTTCTTCCCGCTTCGAGGATCGATCTACCTCTGGAAACCTGATTCGTACCAGTTTCCGAAATACAAGCAACGCTCGATGGTGCGTGGAAGAGGATGGCCGTTCCTATTTTCGACGTTTCCGCGAATCGTCGATGCCAGAAGAATGCGCAAACTGCTATTATCTAAAATTAGTCCCCGATACGTTCTTAGAGAATTGCATCTGGCGAGAACGAGAGCGTGAATCCGGCCACGCAATTTTTTCCCTTCCACGCCGTCTTCCTTATTTATCTCCTTCTTCCCTCTTTTTGCCACGATCCATCGTTCTTGCTCCACCCCGTTCGGTGACCCGTCCTTATTGCATTTCCATTCGCCCATCTTCTTCCTTCTACCTCTCCACCCGGCCAAGCTGCATCCTTGGCTTTCTCACCCTCCGCGAGCCCTGTCTCTTTCAACGCGTCCACCGGCGTCCTCCTTTCCCGATCCTTCCTCCTTCGTCCCTGCATTCCGTCTTTATTTTCGTCCTTTCACAATTTCGCCCCGATACGCTCGTGCTGACGGGCCAATGGGTTTCCGGAAAGCATTTGCTACGGTTTCTTCTTCCATCTTACGACTGCTACAGGATACGCCGAGTCGGACGTGCACGTTAACCTTCCCCCGCCAGGCGGCCTTTTTGTTCTACTTTTATGCATTCGCCGCACCCGGGTCATCCTGGCAACGGTATAAACGTGAGAAATGGCCGGCCGACAGACATTTTCGGTTTCTGGATCCCGCGCTGGTTTGCCCGTCGTTGTGTCACACCCACGTACCCGTGCAATTCCATCCACCCCTGTGTTCCACGATATTTATACGCCCAAACGATCCCGATTCTAATCCCGTTCCCGATACAGCTTCATTTTCATAATGCCACGTTATTCCGCATATTTTCTACCTCGTTTCAAGCCGATGCTCGAAGATCCAATAAGCTACCTCGATCTTCCCGAATGCGGCTCGAGGAGTTCGACAGGTCCCTGATAAGACGTGCTCTTTTTACCTTTCACACCAGCGAATTTCTACGTCCCGATATTTGCGCGCTTGGCCAGGCCGAGTCGTCCAAGTACTTTGTCAACCTGCTACATTTTTCGATCACAGACCCTCCTCGGCTATTTCCGTGAGCATCTCTTAACGGCATTTCCGGTACAACCGGGATAGGGCACTCGTTGATTCACGAATGATCTATTCAAAGGAGGGCGATGTATTTTTAAACGACGTGTTAATTCGTCGCGTTTCGGTGTACCGGTTTGTCGAACGAATATTTCTAAGCCGAGATGTACGTAGTTTTCTCTCGTTCTAGCTCCTCTAGGGATTATCTCGTGTATTTTCCGGTGGCCAACGGGGAAAAACTGCGAACGCCTTTGGCTGCCGCGTTTCTTTCTGCCGTCTATTCGGTTTCCAGAATAATACATTAGAAGGGAGCTACGCAATGATTAAATTACTCGAACAACAGGCATCGTAATGGAATAATACCCGCGGTAATTGCATTGTGCGACTAATTGGAGGGACGAGCTTCGTACTTTCGCCAGGACGGTATTATCCTTGCGCGCATCGTTTCCTTTCGCAACACTCGCATACCCGCGTGCACGTACACGCATCTTCGCAGCTAGAAATAAATTATTCGGCATGCGCCTACGTCATATGCCTTTCACGAGTAACTTACACTTGGCGCCGCGCGAGCGTCCTCCTCTTTCGCGCTTCTTTCCTCCTCTTTTCCTCTCCGTTTTCCCACTTCCGCTTTCTCAGCTTCAGAAACTAATCTCACAAAGGTTTACAAATAAACCACGCGGCGCCGGTTTCCTCTTTTTCTCCCGAGCCCCGTCTCTCTCCTATGCTCGGCGACTAATTTTACATTGCACGGCGACTGCGCGCAACTAATCTTTCGTTGTTTACGAAAGAGAAGCTCGATGTTCGATTAAAAGCGGGACAAAACGATAGTAATCTGGCTCCGCGGGATTTGCCGGGAGATTTTATTTCCGCAGGATCGAACCAGAGCTCGCGATACAGCGTTGGCTCGGTTCTCGTGCAGCAAAGACTGCAATGTCAGTTGTCGATCGCGTTCTACGGCCTTGAAATCTACATTAGACACGGAGGGGTCAATTGTCGTTAATGGCTCCCTGCATTGCGAGCAAGTAATCCCCTGAACGAAAGAGGCCTTCGTACCCCGTCTGTAATTTATCCTCAATTTACTCTCTATTACGTGCATCCATCTTAATCTAGCTTTAAATGAAACCGATAATCGTCCCGGTCGTCGGTTTTTCATGAAACCGTCCGCGAAGAAAGCCGGAGAAAAATCACTTCGTACACGGAACGGAGGGCTGAATTAAGCCCGCCGTCTATACTATACACCGTGGCACGCCTAAATGATTATCCGACAAAGGCGCGGCAATTATTTCGAGGCGCCACTCGGAGAAATATTCCTCGTTATTCGAAATTGCCAAAATCGAGAACGAAAGCCGGGCACCCAGCGTCATTTACTCGTTTCCTGCGGAACACTAATTAAAAGCGGCGCCCGTCCGACGATCTGGACGTCTCAGTCGGTAGTTTGTAATTAATTTTATTGAAATCGAACGGAGCTTCGCCTCGCCCGCCGGCAATATAAAAGTTGGGTCGTAGAAATCAATCCGTGAGCGGCGAGGTGCGAAGAGGCGCGGAGCAGAGAGACAGTGCGGGAGAGAAGAACGTAAGGGAGACAGAAAGGGAGAGAAAGAGAGGGAGAGAGAAAGAGAGGAAGCATTCGCGGAACAAAATATCGGTCGAAATGCGAGCGGGGACGAGATTGAACTTTCGACCCGATCTCCGCGCCGCTTCAGCCAGACAGGCTTGTACTTGGTGCAAATTGCGAACTTTGATGCTCTCCTCTTCTGTTCAGCTTTTTCAATAAACCGTGGATACGCGAGAGGAGAGAAAATTGCCCCCCGTCTATGGGAGAGCAGACTACGGAGACAGAGAGAACCGGGGAAAAGGATTCGCGATGGTTTCTCCGAGCGTTATCCCGATCCTCGGTTTTCAACGCTTCGTCGTAATTTTCCCCGTTGAATTCGTCATTCGTCGTCCTCCCCGACGCGGATTTTCCCTCGGCCGAGACCGAATTTCATCGATCGGCCAATTTGAGGTTTTATTTGGGTTCCGGCGGCCAAACTAATCCGGTCAGAGCGAAAAATTAAGTTGCCCGAAGTAGTTGGACCAATTACGAAAGTTCGCCAACAGGTCCGGCTGGCTCGCGATTTTAAAAGTGATTCGTACTCAAAGAGGTAGACGTCGCTTCGAGGAGTTAATTCCCCGTTGCTCCAAAGTGGGTCAATTTTTCCATGCCCACGTCGACTGACCATAGCGAAATTATTGTTCGAAGAAAAAGAAACGAAGATTGAAGAATTCGAATTTGAAAATTGCAATTTCAAATTTTAATTCGGCGAAATCTTCCCGCGCGATTAAGACGATCGTCTACGACAGCGGGGGCAAGATTCGCTCGATTCGCGCAGATTAATGGAACATTTGTTATCATTTAATTACCACGGCGATAAGATCGTTCGGTAGAAGTTGCTCGAGTTTTATCGGTACAGTCGTTAGAAATTTTTCTCCCGGCACGTTCTTGTTCCTTCAATTATTAATTCGAGTCGCTACGCGATAAGCGCCTCGCGAAATGCGCATCACCCGAGCGGATTGATCGTCGCGCATTAATTCCGTCGCGGGGAAAAATCCACCGTGGAGAGGACAGCTTCCGTTTCGACGTTGAGATATCGCGTTCCGTCATTCTGACGGACAGAAACGGGCCGTTCAACGGATCGTTAGACGAGTAAAAAGGGGGGGAAAAAAAAGAAGAGAAGAAGGAAGAAAAAGGAATCGGAAAAAATAGAGGACCAGATCCGGTCGAGTGATTTCTTCTCTTTAGAAGTGCGGCTACCTGCCACCTATTTTCCACCCACGAAACCCAGAAAGCTTTCTCGCCTTTCTCGCATTTTTCAAGTTTCTCGCCACCCTCGCTCCGCGCTTTTCTCACCCCGTCCTAGCCACATCTCCTCGTGTAACCCTTTTCTGCCTTTATTTGCCTCCCTTTCGTTCCTTTCACTGGTCGTTCCCTTTTTCCCTTCGTACACCGCGGATTTTTCACGTCCAGGCAAACGTTATCGTAATTTCCGAGCAGGTATACACGCACGCGTATTCCCGCGGCGTTTGTGTCGTTTAATTTTGTTATTCAAAATATCACGCTTGCTTGGAGCACGGGAAGGAGCTTCTTTCTTCACCGGGAAAGTGAATAACGAACCGTAAGTTTGGATCGTTTCTCTTCGAATATTTCGCGTTTCAACTCTGGCATTGTATACGAGCTTTTACCGTAATGAGAAGGCGAATCGAGGAAAACGGAAAGTAACGCTGATTATGTTTTCTTCGCCATTTGCGCGAAGTTAACTTAAGGTTTATCAGGAAAGTCGGAGAAATTTTTCCCGGGAGGAAAGTTGCGTGCAATTCTCGAGGCAGGTATACCTGCGGACATTGACGACGCATGACACAGTTCTCCGAGTCTCAAAGAAATAAAATACACGAAAGTATTTGTCCCAGTCACTGGGAAGGAGCTCTTACATTTTTGTTTCGGTCTCTTCTTTTGTTTCGCCGCCTCCCCTTTCCTTTATCTCGTTCCCGCTTTCGTCGTTCCTGTAAAGTTGAAGAAGTCCAGTTTAGTTTAGTTTTATTAGCGACACCACTGCTTTCCTTCGCGAGTCTTCGTCTTTTTAATTCGTCTTCATTTCCCGGAGTTTTCCGGTGCTACGTCAATTTAGCTCCCCTTTTTATCCGTACAAACCGTCTTACCACTCGATTCTCCTTTAATTTCGCCGACGGTTAATTAACTGAAACAATATGAACAGTTGCAACCCGGCGGAGTAGTTCCGGCAAAAAAGATCGCTCCTTCGGCCAAGTTAAACAACGATAAGGGAGAGGAACGAAATTCTGCATCGTTGAAAGTCAATTCCCTTGAATATTGCGCGAGGAATGCGAAGTTTTCGTTCCCTCGGCTCGAGCAGCACGTATAAAAATAATAGCCAGCAGAGGGAACGAAGGAAAAGCGTGCATGAAATTATACGAGCTGCACGCAGTTGAAAAAGAGCAACGTTCTCGCTAGTAGGCACGATACTCCAACTAGCAGCCTCGTATTTATGCGGTATAATGTGGCGTAACTGGCAAATTTCACTTCAGCTCTCCGTTTCTGCGCGAATTACGCGACGTTTATAATCCGTAACGCGAGCTCGCGCAATGAGATGTACCTCGCGATGCGTGCACAACAAGCGCGCGTGCAAACACACGTGTCGAGCACGTGGTGTTCTTCAGCCTAACCGTGACGAGGGCTTACGCTGTTTACACCGTGTTCCCCGTCTCGGAAAATTCCACTTTCTCTTAACCGTGTTGCCGAGTCGATCTACGATTAGTAATTCCTCGTCCAAGTTGCTGGCACAGTTGGGTATTTCCGTCGAGAAATATGCACGTCGTACAACACGCTGCACGGTTAAAAATGGCTACGTTGATGAAAATGGTACGCAAATTAAAGCGCAATTTGCAATTATTACGCGTACGGGAAACGTTTAATTTGAGAGCGATATTTCGCGACGGCGTTTAACTATCGTTCAAGATCGTTGTGGAAAAAATACGGGAAAAACTTTGCCGCTGAGTAATTATTTTGGAATAAACGAAATTGATTTAGTAACCTGAGACCTCGTTAATGTGCATCTTTCAGTTCTGTTTTATCAGCAAATTTAATTTGCTGGGCAAATGACGCGATACGAATCATGAAAATTTAATTTTTCCTATCAATTAACGGAATGTATGGAATGTAAAATATGTATGTCGCCGCGTGACTAGAAATTGTACTTTATATACTACGATATCGATGAATTAATTGGGAGTAATTTATAGTTAATTAAAATCGAAGGAACAATGCGAGTACTGTAGTAAATTTGACCAAAAAATCCACTGGGAAGAATTGCGAAACAGCACCCGAAAATTACCTCGACGGATAGGCGGCAGCGTGCTCTTTAACGTGCATTTTGTTTTATCGCGATATTCCAACTGGTTCCCGAGATACGGACGTCCAAAGTTTGGCATTAGGGTGCAAGAATCCTTGAATGCGGCGTGACCTATATTTTTTCCTGGAAATGCGTACGTTGCAATAGTAATAGTGAAAAGACGCTGACTCAGCGTCTGCCACTGACCAGCGCACGTGTCGCGGGTGTGGGGTAGGTTTGGTGAAAGGGTGCGAGTGAGAGGTCCAATGTCTCGCGACAAAGACAGTAAAGTAAATTGTTAAAAATTACCTTCATCTTTACACGACGATATCTCCGGAACCGGACGTCGTATCGGGATGAGAAAGAGACCATATTTTAAGTCAAGAATCGCCGCTTCTAACGATGCTAGTTTTGTTAAGAAACAGCTACTACTTTCCAAGTTACAGCGATGCAAAGTTTGGACAAATTTAATAGATTTCCGCTGGATTTTGCGGGAAAATTATTGGTCAATTTAATATTACATTAGTAACCTAATTTCTGGGTAATCAAATTAAAGTATAGCCATTAACTAAAGATGAGCTTTTACCCGTTCCTTTCCATTCGGCAGGTAATGATCACCTTCTAATTCGAGAGTCACGCCATTCTTGCCAGTTGCAATCAAACTGTGGACAAACTTTGAGGAAATCGTTGCTATTCCCGATTTAGGAAACACAGTCAGAAATGGAGAAAGTTCGTACGGTCTTTTTTTTTTTATAGACTTTCCCCATCAGATCTTGCCTCTCGGCTATATTTGCGGTATTAAACGGAGTTCGTCTCAAGTGTCGTTACACTTATTATATTACAATTGCACGGAGATGCTGCCTGACAACGACTGGCATCGCCAAGTGCATCCATTACCCCTGTGCGTCGTTTCTAGCGTCTAACTGCAGGTATCCGTGTCACACGAACACGCGGACGAGCCGTTTGCCTCTGTGACACGGGCGTGTGAATGGATCATATGCAAATAAAGCAGGAACGAGGTCGTGGACGAGCAAGTTTATGTAAGAGCGCGATAGAAATTTCGAAGATAAAGGCGATTGCACCCAGTCCTATTACTCTGTCGCCATAAACGTCCTCGAACTGCTTGCGTTTTACCATAACTTTGCAGTCAAGTCTCAATTCCCGTCTAGCTATTCGTTACCGTGAATGTTTCATGATCGAAACGCCATACCTATTGTCACCAGAAACTGTTATTACGCTATGGGATGTGTGCTGTCTTGAAATTATTCGACGACGTAATGAGATATCCGCGCTTCCACTGTTAGGTCGATGGCACTGACACAGTTTGTTAAACAATGGAGCAAACACTGCAGCTTTCTCTGCGATAATTGCAATTGTAACGCAATATAAATTACGCTGCGAAAGTACAGCGACGAACGCGATACACGACACGCATGTAATTAGATACGAACTCGATTGCAAAATTGTCGAACCTATCTCGGCTACGAACGACCGTAACACTGGGAACACGATATTAAGTCAATAAAATGTCCTGAAATTACTCTAACGTTACTCGATCATTTGGTAAACTCATTTTATGTAACCTTCCGAGATCGGATAGAGCAGGAAAGTGTAACTTCCATTTCTCAAAGAGTCGACAAAGTAAACCTCGTTCGAGTAACTCTTTGCCAATCCAAACCAATGAGACCAAAAGAACCTCTTTTCTCATTAGGAAGAGGATTCGAAATCCCCGCTATATTCGTAGGTAAACCTGTCTTCGTCGGAATAGATTTAATTTCCAAAACCATTTCGCCGACTTTGTTTACCTCCTAATCTAAAAATCCTTTTATACCCGTTATTCCATCAAACTTGATTAAAACAGTAATCTTATTAGCAAAGAAAAAAAGAAAAAAAAAAAAAAAGAAACAAATAGGAAAAATAAATTCCTGGTTCGAGATGAAAAACAACCACGTGGAAAATTAACCGTTACCGAATCTTTGATCGAACGGAACAAAAGTTTCGCTCTCTATTCACCCACGAACGGTAAAAGCCATCAATCCACGTGACCCTAAACCGGCACCCCAACGCGTCTGGGCCGCTGACCCACAAAGGAACGATAAAGCAAAAGTCTGGAACGTTACCATCGATTCTGTTGCCCGTGGCGCAGCGAACTGTCCGCGAAGGCACCCAGGAAAGTGTACACGCTCGACAAGGAAATGTCCACTTTCGCGGAAATTACGCGGAGGCAGCGGCCAGTGACACGCTGACACGGCGCTGTCGCGTGTACAACAGCCACGCAACCGGGCCGCAGCGATGTGCCGACTGGCAAGAGCGACCGCACTTTACGAGCATTGCGGCGAAAATATATGATTCTGCCGGTGGCCTAGCGCGACCGTAAAGTTTCGTCCTCATTGTTTCGAGCGGCGGAACGTAGCTAGAGCGTGGGGTTGGTCTGGTTTAAGAGCGGTAGACCGCCGCACGATTCGAGGCAGACGTAAGATTAACGACTGGTTTGCTTTGTAGTTTTATAGCCAGCAACTCGCCCCCGCTCCCACTTTCGCGGCTTTGACTGTTTCGACTACCCGATATCCTGCCTTTTCGACGAGTGCTTCTTCCAATGGAGATTTATGACACTAGCAGCTAGGAAGCTCGTGTCATCTGCGAAAGTGGTCGCAGGTGGGTCCAAACTAGGAATAACCGCGCGAGTGGACCTTGCTTCGTCACCACCGACGCCTAGAACTTCCTTTCAAGGTCTACCTTCCATACCTTCGCGTAGATTCAATATCGCATTCGATGGAATCGCGTTTCACCGAAGTTCGAACTCGTAAATACAGTTATTCGCGGTGTGCAAGTGCCCCTTGGTGGGAAAGAGGGTCGCTATAATCCTCCTTCGTTTGCCTCCAGTGCGGATTTAGGAGTCGTTCGTCATCGTTTTACGCGAACGACACGCGTTCTTGAAGGATCAGCAGCGGCGGGGTGTGCCGCGGGGTACGGTCTCGGGAGCCGATGCAAAGGGGGAGAATCGGGATAATGCTTTCGGGAAATAAAAGTGTCGTTTGCCGGGGAAAAAAGCTCCGGTGGTAATAGAGGGTGAGAGATTTCGCGGCGAAGAGTGGAGTGCCTACGAAAGATAGCGTAACGCCGCGAGATTTAGCACGTAGTAATTCGCCTTAATGCCGGCGTACATACGCGTCCTAGTCGCTGCTCCATTCGAAAGCGATATTTGTATTCGGTGGCGCATGCTTATCGAGAACACTCCGACGGAAATTCGCCGCTTTTTATCGAATCCCTCGCGTTGCACGCGGACGAGAAAGAGCTGCTTCTTGTACAGACAACTTTATCATCCGCGTCGCTGATGTTGAACCATCGTTCGTTTTTCTTATTCCACGTCACTCTAAGATATAGTCTCGTGACACAGGGATCGAGGACTGAAATCCTGAAAATAAATCGCGTCTCGACGAACGGGAACGAAAGAGCTTCGACTGGCGAAGATTCCTCGAAGAAACCTCGAGGAAACGTTCATTTAGAAGCTGCGTATCGGCGAGAGTGCTCGGTAATGAATGTTTAAAGCATGCTTCGTATTTGGGTCGAGTTACGTTCGTATCAGATCGATAGTTTGCCGTGAAAAGTTAAGAGGTAAAGTAGCTTGTCGTTTAAGTACCATCTTCTGTATCCCGTTCTCGATGCTTAATTCATCGATGAACCAATTAAACCGCCATGGTGTTCCGTAGTAAGTTTACCATATAACAGATTCAGCGGATAAGTCCACTCCAGTTTCGCGTTAATGGGTGCAGCATGAAATATGTATCCCCAAAACTCCAAGAGACTTCGAGAATATTACCACGACGTTTTCAAAAGTCTCCGCGACGTGGTGGAACACAGCGGAGTCGTCATTGGGATTTAATTGCCGGCTTAATAAGCTCGTGGCTTCACGGTACAATTCGTCTAGCCGAGCCTTTAGCGTCAATGAAAATGGAATCGACGCACGTTCGAGAGGGTTGGCGGCGTTTCGCTCGCGGCATGATTCTCTAAAAGGAAAAGACTCGAGGGTGAAGAGGAAACGAAGAGAGAGAAGAAGAGGGAGGGTGGAAAAAACGAGAGGAGAATCTCCCTCGATGCCGACCATAAAATATCCCGACGATCGTCGAAAGAAAAATAGCCCGCGGGCCAGCAAGAGACAGAAAGAAAACATCCCCGGTTTACGGGCCTCTGCATGCGGTTTATAATATTATAAAGCGGCGGGGATGGCAGGGGGAAGACCTACGGGGGTGGAAAGAAAGAGTGGCGAACGAATGAGTCGTCTGCGGGCTTTTACCCGCGAGCGAGGCCGGGCTGCGCGGTGAAAAAGTAGAAACAGTCCGTGCTTGGTCAGACGGCGAGCCGCGCGACGGTGCGGTCCGGATAAAACGGTTGGCACGTTCGCTCGCGTTCCACCAAGATTCTTTTAAGGTCGCTGATTAAGATGACAAGCACGTATGCGGGGTATTTAATCGGATTTCGGCTTTAGTTTCTATCGTTGACGCGTTTTTGCTGGACCGTTGTCATAGCGAGGGATAAAAACCCCGAGGTGATCGTCCATTTCTATTTCGCGGCTCAATAGCTTCGTTAAATATTTAGATTCGGATTTCCTTTCTCGCCATTCAAGCGTTTTAAGCAAAGTTACTTTATCGGAGATATACACACAGAGATCGATATAAAAAAGGATGAAGGATTCGAGTATAAGCCGATACGATGGGAATGTTCGTATTACGTGGAACGAAAGATCAAACGTATAATACAACCATAAACGCGTTGGAGCTTACGAACGACAGCGTACGCTGGGGAAAATTGTCGGCCAAAAATCCTCTCGGACGTATGTACACGGGTACACACGGTTCTCGCGAAATATGCTCGTTAAGCGAGAAACGTGTATACCCGTTTTATCCGTAAGTAGCGAATTACGTGTACGAGCAGCCCTCTCCGCGGAGAACGTTACCCTTTAATTCGTTAATTTTTCATGGTGCAACGTTCGGTTATGCAAAGACGATATAAATTCGTCCGGTGCCCCGACAGCGTTAACCTTTTTCTGTCTGCCCCTTTGACTTGGTTCTGTCAACAGTCGTTCCCCTTCGTCGGCCATAAATTCGTCACGAGCACCGATCCCCAGGCCCCGCTTGCCGGCGTGGAATAAAGAGGTAAAGGTCGACGTGTAACTAAATCCCGCTGCTGCAACGACGATTTTCGACCCGTGTATATCATCCGTATTCGCGAGCTCTGCTTTTTGTCAATTAATCTGCAGTTATCAGTGCAGGGCCCGTGGGTTGGGGTACAAGCGACGTTGGAAGCCAGTCGAGGGGAAGTTGGTCATTTGTATGACGCCAGCGTGCTGCTGTGTATACGGGCGTTATCTGTGCTCTGAGCTTCACCCCTCTGGGGAAGAACGGCCTGTGTGACACGTTAACGTGAGACCTCGAAACCGGAGGGGTAGCAGCGGGGTCGCGCCGCGCTGGAAAGAGGATACCGCTGTGTGTTTGGGTAGGACGTTGTTTATGCGAAACGGTCAGCACACCGAGTTACGATGTCAGCGGCTCGTTCTGGTTGGCTTCGTTTGATAATTCGATAGCACTTTTGCACCTCGAGCATCGCGATGCCTCTCTCCTTTCTTTCACCGCGTCAAGCTACGCGCTCGGCTCTGGTCCAATTAAATTTACCCGGCTGTGTTTTCGGCCCGGAGGAAAAAGCGTGCCCGTGATCCAGTGGCTGTAAAAGGGGAATAGAAAGAACAGGGATGGAGAGCAAGGAAATACAGTTAGTATTCCCCATCCTCCTTTTCTCTTCTCGTTATTTCCCTTTCTTCCTCGTTTTTGTCAATTTTCAAAACCGCCGATTCGCTCGCATCGAATGTGACTCGCTCCGCGGAATACGAGGAAAACCAGATGGAAATTCCCCTCTTTTATCTCGCGGAAATAATAAACGTCCGCTGGCATTCGCGTTCGCGTATTCGGTTCAACCCTCTGCGTCGTCTCGTCGAGAATCCTTGGGAAATCCCGTACGAAACCAACTATCGAGCGATTTCTGCTCGTCGAGACAAGCTTCGAGATGGCTTGTGAGGTAAAGCAAGGTCGTTCCACTGTTGCGGATAGCCACGGCATGTCGGCAAAGTCGCGCGATCAACCGTGCTTTTATTTCCAACTTTCCCCTCGGATCAATCCCTGTCAATTGCGAATAGGTATCGCCGCGCGTCATTCCGATGATGATTGATGATGATGGAGAGACTGTTCGTCGGTGTACTAACGAGGCAACCGTCCGAATAGACCCCGCGGCCATTCCTACAGTCGAGTTCATTCGAGGAAACTCCGGCAGATTACGGTAACACGTGTCTAGACATCCATCTGTGAAGGGAAGAAGTCGGGAGAGAAGGAAGAAACGGACGGTGGAGATTCAGAAGGGGATAGCTCGATCTGTTCCCAAGATTAACGGAGATTAATCCACGGAAAGTGAAACGTTTAATGAGCAAACAAGATCCACGTGATTTTTCTTTCATCGCTCGCTCGAACGTTCGCGAGAATCCTACGAGTCTGCTAGAATACTTGCGAACCTTTCTCTTCCCGCGAGATCGAGATTTCGAAGTCGAGTGCCCGTTAGAAAAATTCCTTCGTCGGTGGTAAAAACGTACACGATCGCGAGCATTTCGAGATTAATGGATCTCGGGAGAAAATTTTGCTCGTTTCCTATAACGATCTCGGCGCAGCGTATTTTCCGACTGCATCGATTAACGAACTTCCCACTCGAAACAATTAGAGGAACGAAATACCTTCGGCGAAACATAATTCCGTGAACCAATTGTTTTGCTTCCAGCGCCTGTGCAACTTCGTGAAATATCGAAGGAGGGCTCGCAACGCCGGCCAAACGATGCCAATAATGACTCAGCCGAAGGGGATTTGCCCGTTTTTGAGCCGACAGCGGCGAACGTCAGCGCATTCGTCGGACAGACCGTGTACCTGCCATGCCGAGTACGAAATTTGGGAGATAAAGTGGTAAGCCGCAGTAATTTCCTTGCCAAACGAAACAAAGGTTATCCTTTGACAATCGTTATTCCGAAAGACAGCGCGAACAAGCGACGCGTTTAGCAGCTCTATCGGGAGAGACGAGAAACAGGGACGGACGAGCTAGAGCGAAAGAGAGAGAGAGAGAAGAGAGGAGAAAAAATTCAGTCTCGTGGCTCGTATTTTATAAAACCAGCGGGAGCTTTATAGCCGATATGAAAAGTTGCATCGTAAAGGTGCCGCGTAAAAATACCATGACTGAAACTGTCCCCCGGCCAGCGTTTCGTTAACCAACGCCAGTAAAGATTTCCGGCACTTTTCAAAATCCTAAACTACCCGGGTTTTATCTCGCATCGTAACGACGTCGGTGGAAAAAATTTTCCATTCGCGAACATCGCTTTCTCCGGGCCATCGAATAATCTGCCGGTGCAAACGCGTTTATCGCCATTACGGAAAATATCTCGTATCGGCGCTGCGTTTCGCCCCTGGAACGGCAACGTCCGTTTAAATTCCTATCTCTGTCACTGTGTCACCGTGCCCCGTCCGCGTTACCAAGGAACGTTATCTAACTCAAACTAATAAACTTCAACCTACCTATCTCGCAGCCTGCGCAAGACCCAGGGACACCCGTCGGGGTCCTAACCGTTCCTCGACGATGTCTCGGCAAATGTTACAAACGGAGAAACAATCGACCAGAGTTCCATCCCCGGGGTTCCCTCTGAATTATGAAACACGCCAAAGGGACCTGTAATTCAACGAGACAAGGAGTTTCGATCGGAACTGCCACGTGTTTCGCGATACACGCGCCAGAGACTGTGTGCGCGACGATTAATTTTCGCGAGTTTGCCCGAGTCCCCGGTTCTCGTTTCGTAGGCCAATTTCTATTCAAACAGGTTGTCCCGCATCTCCGACGACAACGGCGACGTCGTGGCCCTTTGCTCCGCTATCTGCACAAAGTTGCCCCCTTCTAGCGTAATTAATACCAGGCCCATGACAAATCGTCGTTTCCGCAATAACGACCGACCAATAAATACAGCGGTCGCGATTAGGAGCCTGCCGGCACGAAAACCGTAGACGCCGCGTGCTTCTACGACTCTCTGCACTCTGGCGTGCTCCTGACAATCGATCAAAACAAGCAGAGACACGGGTTCAGGGCGGGACACAGACGTCAGCGTGTTTCCTTCGTATCTGCGCGATTGTGTTCGCGGGTAGACATTCGTGTGCCTCCGCGTTCCCTCCGTCTGGCCAGGAAACCAGCTGTTATCTTAATTTTCCATTTTGCCAGTGCACTCAACTTCGTGCCCCTCTTCGTCCCCCTCTCGGCTGCGATTAATTACAAGCAACGATTCCCGTTGCCACCGACACGGTTCCTCGACAAGCTTTCCCCCCCTTCCTCCGCCGGGGGGTTGTTAAATTCCCGTTTCCGCGGATCGCGCGCATTTTTCCATTTCATCGGTCCATTACCGCACGGCGAGTCGCGAAACGTTGCTGAAAGCGGTAATCAACGATTCTCCGTAGTCAGCACGGTCTCGATAAAATCTTCTTGTCCCGCGTCCTGCAGCGGGTGCAGGCCATGGACGGATGCTGGCTGCTGGATGTAAAAGTTTTGAAAATCGATCGCGCGCAGTTAGAGAGGTGAAACCTCCGGAGGGTTGGTCGGCAAGGACGGCCGTGGGTACAGAAGAAAGCGGGGAATTTATGCTAAGCGATGATCATAATCATTTGACGGGGAGCCACGGATCGTCGCGCGCCGGCAATAATCCTGTCTGCTTGATTCCTTTTGCTCGTAGACAATCGTTAGATCAAGGGTCGCTTGGCGCCGTGTTCGCTGATATCGTTCCATCTCTAGCTGTCGAATGTCGGCCTGTTATTTCTAAATCCTCTCTAGGAGAGGGGATCGGGGACAGACAGTCACTCCGACTAACGTTTTCCGTTCGACTGGATCGTTCGATTTTCTCTCCCGTTTCCTTTTCTCTGTTTCTTCTTAGCAGAGAGTGAGAAAGAGAGCAGGGATGAGCTGTTTGCTCAGAGATCAGACGTAGCGCGGTACAATGGAAAATTAATATTCGTCCTCGTGGAATCGGCGGTCCCCGAGGTTAATTTTGTAGTTAAATGAGAGTTAATCGAGGAGTCTCATCGATCCGATTCCGACGAATTTACGCCTCGCCGATAAAAGCCAGCGAGCTTACCGTGAATCGTTAGGCTCGGGCTGTGATTAGCGTGGATCAGAGCTTGCAACGTTTGTTGGCAAATCATCGATCACGCGGGGAAGAAACGACGAGTGTTTATCTCAAGTTATTGGTGTTTCACGTTTCACGGGCTTGACGCTATTATATCAATGGACCAATAAAGTCGCCATTGCTCATCTATTTCGACGATTTTTTGGTTAACGTTATCGGGCCGCACCTGCGCTCGTCCATGAATATTTCACTGGTCCGAGTATCGCGGCTACGTATTTTTTCCTTTCTTCTCTTTTTCCCTTTTTTAATATTTTTATTTCTTTTATTTTTGGTTCGTTTGAGCGTAGATAGAAAGCGTTTCCTAGACACGCTTCCCGTCAAATATTTGCTATTTAAAGCTTACCATTTCCATCGAGCTTTTTCCTTTCTGCTTTCTCTCCTTGTTGACGTATCCACCGTCTTTCTCATTGATTTATCGTCGATCAAACACCGACTCGAGCTTCCACGATAACTCGGGGATCGTTTAAACCCGAACGCGAGTTGACATAAAAGATATCTCGGGGAAGGATCGCGTTAATCGAAAGAAGGTCGCGATTGCCGGAGTGCCTACTCTCTCACCTGCCGGTTCCTCGTTTCTCAAAGTTATTCTCGATCAATATTTACCGATGCGCCGTTCACCGTGAAATTTCGCGGATAAATAGCGCAAAGTGTCTGGTGATTTGTTGACCCTGCGTGCGCCTCGTGCACCCGCGGTTTGATGGATGACCGGAAGCAGCCTGTTTCGCTGTTTATGCAAAGCTCGAGGAGTTCCTGTCGCGTACCGTTCGTCGTTATCGACGGCCGATATTCGCCAGGAATTTAAGAGCAGCCTCGTTGCATCGAATGCAGAATCGAACCTCTAACGTTCTGCATCGAAATATCCAGCAAACGCGGGGAAGGAGAAATGCGCGAAATTGCGGCGACGTAGCTCTAAGTTACACGAATTCCCCGTAATTTATTCAGTGACCACGTGTTTTTCACTCCACGACTCCATTCCGATATCACGGGAAACGAATGGGGGTTCATCGGTCCCAGAAAGACCAGAGCCGAATTGATGGCAGTAGAATGAACCCGTCATCGGTCAGACAGCGAGTCCATTCAACTTCGGATACCCGTGCAACTTTTACAATCTGTTCTACGCCGAAATGCAAGCGATTTCACGGCCGAACGCGACAATGGGTAACGTAGAACAAAGCTTGTAAACTTGCCTGTCGATCGATGAATCACTTTTGTCACCTACGCGCCGATATCGATCCGTCATAAATTCCCAGCGTGCGCGCGCGAAACTAGCCAGAGCGCGAAGGATTAACGCGGCTCAATCAATACGTTCCAGCAACAAACCACCGGCCTCGTTCTTCATCCCTGACCTGTCACTGTCTTCGTCCCCTCTATCCACTCGGACTCACCCCCTTCGACACGCTAATGTACTCGAAACGAGACGGAGAAGAAGGGCGAAACGAATCGGACACGGTCGAACACGCGCCTACACCCCGGCCCGAAAGTGACTCGTGATTTGTTGACCTGGCAGACGGGCCAAACAACGGTGTCATGATGGATCGCGGCGAAAAAGGGAGCCTTATCGGCCGGCCAGATCGATCCCGCGTAGTACAAGGACTCGAACGGCTCTCTCTCTGCCGCGTTTTCCGCCGCATAAATTGAGCAACCCCGTGAATTCCAGGCGCGCATTATTTACGGTGAGGGCGGAAGAGGGAGGCAGAGGGACGCGGGCAGCTGTAAATATGATTAATTTTCGTTTCTCGTTCGAAAAACCAGCTGCAGCACGGCAGATAATCAGCCACCGGATATACACCGCGGTCCTGCCTCTTTCCCGCCTATTTTTCCCGCTCGAAATATGCTGCACGCAATTCAATGCTCGTCACGAACGGCCGTTATCGACGGCCCTTCTACTCGCGCGAATTTTGCGGTTTGTCCTCTCCATCCCGAGCTTCCCGGCGAATTTAATGCGTCCCTGGTATAATTACGAGCTGTATTTTCCACTCCGTTTTGGGGTAATTTCAAGCAGGATAGTCGAATATTCCAAGATGAATGGCTTTAAACAGGTTTCCCCCTTTCCTTTCTACTTTCCTCCCCTTGTGTCTTGATATGGGGATTGTTTTCTCAAATTAACCAGTTTTTGATAGCAGCACGTTTCGCTGAACCTACCAATAACGAGAAAAAGAAACTATTGTTCGCTCGAATTTCCAGTTTTCCGAATGAAATTGGACACGGTAAAGTTTCGCGTGGAAACTGGCTAGGCTGGGAATTGAAAACTTGAAAATTGCCTATATTTTTGACATTCCCCGAGCTCTATTTTTCTCCGAACGGACCACATATATTGTTACACGCCTGGAATAAACCGGCCGGTCCTCGAAAACCTTTGAATTTTTCACGAGTGAACATTAATTCGCGTCGGTGGCAGTAAATAAACGATAAACTCGGCGGAATATATTTGAAAAACTTTTCAATAATAACCGTGTTCCGTCTTGTTCATCCGAGCACGGTATAAGCTATATTCCGGCCATATTTATCGCGTTTTCTCTTCGTGGAGAGAACAGCGCGTCGTTCATTCGTAATTTACTCTCTTTCAACGCTGTTGAAAGACAACGCTCATCCGCTGTTGCCTCGCGATTGAAAAACAAAAAAGAAAAAATCAACAAAAAGGCAAAGAAAAAAAAAAAAAAGGAAGAAAAAGCGCGGAAGGAAAAGAAAAAATCGCGCTACAGTAATCGACGACAAAGACTTGACCTGCACAATTCCATTTTACGTTACACTGATAACAGAGGCACCGCCACGCGATTGGTTAGCAAGATATTCGAGGGTCGAGCATTCCCCGTGCGTTATTTCCGCAATTTCGCTGCGAGGCGGGGTAATACGGTCGCAGCTTGACGTCACGCAGGCTTAAACGGCTTTGAAGCGGCCAATCGAGCGCAATTTTCAAATTTTTCCAGCGCGTATCGAAAAAGTTTCGAGTCGTTCGATTGCCCCGGATACACTGACGAAAATACTTCGCAGCTGGTGGGGGGATAAAAGAGGAAGTTGGAAAAGAGGGTAGGGGAAAAAAGAACAGGGAAGAGATAAAAATGAGCGTACACGAAATCAGGATCCTCCATTTAACGGTGTATCATCGAAGCTGGGAATCCCCGCAGCTGCAACGAGGCCGTGAACCATTTGTCACGTTTCAAACTCGAAAATTACGTGAAAAGCTCCCGCGTCTCTGAGTAGCTTTCTTGAGAAACACGTAGACGAACGTGTTCGTAACGCGATCCCGCTGAATCCCCTGTTTCTAGGCTGCGAAATTTTCGAATCTCAAATTCCGCCACGGTGCAAGCTCGGGGGCTTATCTTGCGCCAGAACGAGGCGCCATAAATATAAAATTTATTCGCAATTAATCGCGTTGCCGTGTAATTGCTAATCTTAACAAACGAGTAACCTGTGCCCGGATATATATATACATATATTTGTCAATTTCCAACGACTCACTATACGAGTACGCAAACTGCATTAATCATCGTTAGAATAAAATCCACTGTCGCAATTACTGCCTAATAACAAATCGGATAACCTAAATTGGCCGTAGGAATTCTTTAACGAACTCAACTGGAGGGTCAGAGAAGGCGAAGAACCCTCAATGGTATTTACCATCGCGCCCAACACGCAAAAATATTCGCCAATGGTGGTTGCGTCCTCGAGGGTGAGCAGGTCGCACGATAATGCAGTGAGCGAGAGCTAATTCCCATTGACGTGGAATGGAAAGAAGCTGAAGAGGGCGCGACGGAGAAGCAGCTATGGAATTTTAATTACGCAGGGCAGCAGGGTTTAAATAGGAGGAAAAAGAGAAAGTACGCGAAGGAGAAAGCCTTTTATCATTAAGATTACACTCGACCGAGTGCTCGTGCTCTCTAAACAAAATGTTCGTTTTCCTGTTATGCCGTGAAGACGGGGGCAAGGCGAACGTTAGGGGCACAGTTGAACGGAACACAGAGTACACCGAGGCGAGAGCAGAAGAGGGCGAAGGAGGAAAAGCAAGGGGAGGAAGCGAGCCCCGAGGAGGAAGAAGAAAGAAGCGAAGAATGAGCGCGAGAAAGAAAGGGGAGAAAAAAAGAAAATGGGAAAACAGAGGGAAAGTAGCCTGGTATTTGAAAGATGAGAGACCACTTTGCGCTTAGAAGGAACTGCTTTACTTTCACAGCTTAGTAAATGCGCGAGGTATGCTCGAAGGAAGAACAGGCTTCCGGGGCAAGGAGGAAAAAGGAGGGTTGAGATGAATGAATGGGGAAAAAGCAGAGTGGTGGGTGGAAAAGGGGCGAGAAACGCGACAGAAATGGGTCTCCTCTGTCCGAAAGCAGCAACGATTCAACACTTTATCCGTCCGCAGGATTTATGGGTCGGGTGTGCGGCCCGCGTGGACCGTTTGACCGCGAAATTGCGTAATTAAATTAGCGCCGGCTCATATAATTTGGTAATTAACATTCCAAAACGGCTGGCCGATAGCTCGCAGCTGGGGATTCGTCGGAAAAATGGGACCGGCTGTAAGTTGAAATTGTTTAGAGGAGACCGCGAGCTCCGTTCGCGTGCCCGGGAATTTATGGCCTATTTATTTCGTTCGGCTCGGTCTAATTGCGTATGCCGGTGTGCGTTTCCGTCGACGGAATGTCTGATGATTTTCCTTTATCGTCGGCGACGAATCTCGCCCAATACGGACCGTGGAATTTTAATAGAATTCGATGCCTCGCGCCGAACTAGCTGACAAGAAATTAATTCCAGAATCTGAAATTTTGCACGGAAGAAATGCACGGAAAATGTTACCAAACGAGTTACGTTTAATGGAAGGTAGCGAGACTTTTGCGTGATGCCTTGCACGATACGATTTTATGTAACAGTTAAATTTCAGCGACTTCCAAATTTCGGCCACCCTTGACGAGTAGAATGAGTATTTCCATGGACAGTGGAAGCTTAAGTGGTCGACTGTAATTTTCAAATATCGCAATTTGGTTCCTCGATCAGAGGATATGAGCAAATGATTTGGAAATGTTCTACAAGGGTTCGGATTATTATTACCGAAGGACGCGAATTTCGAAAAGAATTCCGTGTAGATGGCGTTTAGGAGGTGTGCCATTTCTGCGAGAGGCGCAATGTTCGAGGGACAGGTTAGTCTTACCAGCTCTTTTCTCCGACATGTCACAGGCGGAAGAGATAAACTCGACTGGTTGGAAAAAGCTGGAAAGCACTAGAGAGACTGTTTGACGCAGCTCGCAGCCGTCGGAGGATGAGATTTCAGGCTTTGAAACTAAGATTTCGACTTTCTTTCCTTTCCAGTGCTCCTTCTACACTACTCGAAGAGATTCCACGTTCCCTCTCTGACGAAAAAACACACAGACGACACTAGGTGATGACTTTCTGCGTAAACGTACGTTCGAATCGGTCGGATCCGACCCGATTGTCTCGCTGACTCTGCGAGAAGAGAAATCTTCCCTCCGGAGGAAACGGGCTCGAGAGGAAAGAAATTTCGCGATAAGTCGACGGCGGACAGGAAAAGTCGAAAGCGTGAATCGACTCGATTGCCTCGAGGCCTGGAGGAACGAGATATCGAAGCGATTCGGAGATAGGAGCACGTTGACAGGACCCAAACCATTGGATCCCGATTAGACCTTCGATAGAGGCCCTACTGGATTCTATTGCGGTTCGTGTCGCTTCTGACTGTCTCCTTGTCCTAGACACGTTATTCGCGACGTACGAGCAATCAGGGAAATTTTTAAATCCGAAATTCGAATTTCGACCCGAATTTTCTTAATCTCAAAATCAAAGTTTGAATTGGAACTTTTAAATTTCCATTGTCGAATTCCTACTCCTGCCGTTCAATTATAATACGGAAGAAAGGACTTGCCTGACTGTTTCCTCGCCCTAGACACGTTATTCGCGACGTACGAGCAATCAGGGAAATTTTTAAATCCGAAATTCGAATTTCGACCCGAATTTTCTTAATCTCAAAATCAAAGTTTGAATTGGAACTTTTAAATTTCCATTGTCGAATTCCTACTCCTGCCGTTCAATTATAATACGGAAGAAAGGACTTGCCTGACTGTTTCCTCGTCCTAGACACGTTATTCGCGACGTACGAATAATTTGGGAAATTTTTAAACCCCAAATTCAAATTTCGATCCGAATTTCCTTAATCTCACAATCAAAGTTTGAATTGGAACTTTTAAATTTCCATTGTCGAATATCCTACTCCTGCCGTTAAATTATAATACGGAAGAAAAGATTTGCCTGACTGTCTCCTTGTCCTAGACACGTTATTCGCGACGTATGAATAATCTGGGAAATTTTTAAATCCGAAATTCGAACTTCGATTCGAATTTTCATAATATCAAATTTAAAATTTGAATTGGAGCTTTTAAATTTCCATTGTCGAGTATCCTACTCCTGCCGTTCAATTATAATACGGAAGAAAAGACTTGCATGACTGTCTCTTCGTTAGACACGTTATTCGCGACGTACGAATAATTTGGGAAATTTTTAAACCCGAAATTCAAATTTCGACCCGAATTTTCTTAATCTCACAATCAAAGTTTGAATTGGAACTTTTAAATTTCCATTGTCGAATATCCTACTCCTGCCGTTCAATTATAATACGGAAGAAAAAACTTGCTGTGGAACTCTGGTTACTGAAAATAACGCGGTCTACGGTTGAAACGAGGCATTGCAAGTTGCCTTTCTTTGAAACCTCTTCAAACGCTGAAGCTACATATTTCGAAGTTTCTCAATATCTGGCTAACAGTCTTTTTAATAATCCAGTTTCGCCGAGGATGCGAAATAAACGTTAACTAGAACCGCTCGGGGAGATTGCAAGTAGAAGCAAAACAGTCTGCCTGTTTTACCAATTAACGTTTGTAAAATGGTACCAACATTATCGTTGCACCGCGACCCTTCGTGTGCACAAAAAATATGAGGAGAAAGGAAAACACAGGAAAAATATCAAATTAATAAAATGTTACACGGTGAACAAAATTGCGAGAGAACAACGGAATGGAATTACTGTAATGTTCGGAATACCCGTAAAATTCTATTCGACATTCGTGAAACGAATGCGAGATAAACGCGTATAGCCGAACGGACAACGATGAGCAAGCTATAAAACAAAGCCTTAGTCGATTGTCAGGACGGATGGTTATATCCTGGACTGGAAGGAATCCCGAAAAAAGAGACAGAATACAAAAGAGAAAAAAAGACAAGAGAAAAGAGATAACAAAAATATCAAATCGAATATGTTTCGAAGCGAGACCCATTTTACTTGCCCGGTCAGATAAATTTCTCGGTTTCCTTTTTCGTTTGACAGTCGGAGATTTTTTCATCGAAAAATCATAGGCAGATATAGAGAGAGGAGAAGAGAGAGGAAAAAGAGGTCCACGACTGCCTTTTGAGCATTTAGAACGGAAAGAATACTGATATTAATAAATCGTAACAAGATGCGAGCAAAAAGGACGCGGAGAAATGGAAGGATAACGAAACATGGCGGAAGCAATGGGAAAGGTACGCTGATAGAATATTAGTGGAAAAAGGGAGTATAGAGATGGCGGCAGCAGTGCAGTGAAATGAAAGGATATGCAGGAACAAGAAATAGTATTAGTGGAAGCCGAGCTAGTCGTACGTTTTCGAGCTAGATACCATTTTAATTACAACCACCGTCCATAAGTCGATCCGTATGAGAGACAACATTTTCTCGGTTTAATTAAGCGGTCGGCGTTTCGCTTTGCCGAGGTTTCTTCCGCGGAACGAATGACATTCCGGTCCGGCATCGATTTATTAAATTACCGGAAAAAGGGGACGGTTTACCCGCTACTTTGTTCGAATAATTAATCATACGCGTTAATTATTTGCCAGGATTCTTCTCTGGGTCCGGCAAATATGCGAGTGTCGCGTGAAAAATTTATCGATCACGTGCCACGGAATTTCGCGGAATTTCAAATTACCGGTTAATGTAAATATGCAAACGCAAGTTAGCCTCTCGATTCGCAGAGGTGGAGCTCAGTTATTTGGTTTGCCGCGTTTATTAGCGAGCCAAAATTTTCCCATCGACGGAATGACCCTTTTTCGATCCTGGTTCATGGCATTTCCCGATTTCACCGCGTTCGTCTCGATTCGGAACTCTCGTTGGCCGCTTAACGAACCAAACGTTCTTATGATTTTTTTCCTTTTCTACATGCAACGTCGCTGAAGCGTTTAACGGTAATTCCTACAAAAAGAGGATCCTCGTAAAGTATTTAATCGCGAGCTCGCGTCAGATTTTCCTTGAATTTCGTTGCTGATCGTAACCGGGTTCGAGGAAGTTCGAGGATCCGAGCGAGAACGAGGCTCGATAAAAATTTTATCGACTCGATTTTTCGGCAGGGAAGAACGATCTAGATAGAGAGACATCGTGAACTCACCGATTAAATTCTGGAACGCGATGTGTATTTGGCGAAACGTCGATGCCATCTGTTTTCGTACTTTACTCCCGTCTGGCAGCCTCCTCCTTCCAGAGATGTCGATAAAATCATTCCAGAGGTCATCTAATTGTTTCCTTCGGCTACTTCCGCGAGGGTCGCCTCGATATCGTGACAAACGACGATCTCCTCCATCAGCCACTCGATTGTTTCCCTCTTTCCGCTTCGCTCTTTTCCTTTTCGTCCAGGTAAAAGTAAGTCTCTATTTTCAAACAGTTACACAACCTCGTAAAATTCGCAGCGAGTGCTTCCGTCTTCCTTCCCTTCATTTCTTTTTCTCTATTTTCAATGGCTGCAGAGGGAAACGTAGTTTCGAGAGAAATGCTGGCAATTAGAAAGTTTTTGAAAACAGAGCCGGATGGACTGAACAATTAAGACGAGGGAATTAGAATTAAAAATTTTAAGCTCGACCTCGGTGAACCTTCGCAGAGACGCGAACTCTCGCGGCCACGATACCGCGAGAATTCGAGTTGCGAGAAAGAAAAGAAATAAAATGGAAGGAAAAGAAACGAGCGGGAGAAATATTTCCTTTTCCTACCCTTTAATGCATTTCTAATTTAGCAACAAGAGAAGCTTGAAACGCGGTTTTTTAATGGGAGCATTGCGACAGCAGTTACGTAGCGGTATCGATTCTTTTCGAGTAAAAAAGTGCTTATCGAGATTTCTCGGATTACCAAGAGCCGCATAGACCATTATTCCCGCTTTTAACCAGTCGACCGATCAACCCGTTCCCTTAAAATTGCAATCGTATCAAGGGAAACTGGTATTATTTCATCATTTATTACGCTCCCACCGCGAGCTCGGACGCTTTTTCGATTGCAAGCAGCACGGATTAAATTACCGCCGGCTGGCCGAATTAAAACGCTAATAACCAACGACCGATATTTATTGGACAGCTTTCGCGGGGCTAAAGTCGAAATCCGTGCGCCGTTCTGCCTTCGACCAACCCCTCCTGCCGCCCCCCGATAGAACTCCCTTTTCCTCGTTACGCCTGCACCTTTCACCCCTTCCACAAAGCGTCCAAAACTTTTACGAACCCTCGAGAGTCTGGTAGCGCCACCATTGTTTCCCAAACAGGGGTTGTTACCACTTTTATGAGGGAGATTTCGAGCTTGGCCGGGCAGATAACTTCGCTACGCTCGTCGCTTAATCGGCCACCGCTCTCCTCGGACTCCTCTGCCACGCCTTCAACCCTTTTTCGCCACACAGTTTTAACCCCTATTCGTTCGTGACCCAAACTCACCCGTACTACCCTTCGGAATCAAGTGATTTTGGGATCAACTATAACGGGCCGTTTCGGCTCCAACGCGAACTGTTTACGAGCCACCACTCCTTCTCCATTTTCTCTGCAGCGAGAATATGAAAATGCCACGGAATTGTTTCCCTTCGATAATTTTCGCGCTGGATCCACTGACGGTCGTCATAACTCGCCCTTAATGCCGCCCTTTAATCGCAGCCACCTCCGTCGCTTCACGTGGCTCGTGACAGTGATAACGTTGAACGACCGGCTTCTATTCAGGTCTTTCAGAGATCCTGTCAGAAGAGTCCCTATCGATTAGAACGCTTGCAGTTTTTCCAACTTAATCGACGTCGCGCGGACAACAGAGTTCAACTGGCACGTCGGGTCACAGAGCACACTATGGAAATAATTCATATCGGTTAGTCGCGGATGAATTATTCAACCCTGCGAGCACCGACATGAAACACGTGGATAAATATGACGCACATAGATGATTATAATTCGAAATTAACAAGCGTGCATAATCGTGCACCTATCTCGGTAAGTCAACAGTAATTACACCCGGAGCGGCTATAGGTTTTCAGTAATTCCAGGGTTAAAATCGTCCAGGATCACGAACACGTGTATCACGGTATCTCGCACAGTCTCGCGGTCTCACGGTTAAACGTGCATCGGAGAATAACGTTATCGCGCGTATTTAATTACTGCCGAGAACCCTCTCGCGCCTCGAAAAGGTCTACCTGCCATCGATCTTTCGAACACGAGGACACTCGTTTCCCAACGACACTGACGTCAAACGTGACGCCCTACCGAGCGTCGGAGCACGCAGCTTGCAAATTATATCGCAATTATATCGCTCTTCGACGACTCCTCCAACGCCTGTAAACACGTTTCGGACAGTGTCGCGACAAAGAGGAAGAGCCTAGTGGGAGTGTCGCGGGACGTAATAAAAGAAAGGGAAAGGGGTGGAAAACAACGGCGGGGGCGAAGAAGCACGACAGAAACGCACTGATTGGCAGCGGAGCGGGGTGGAGAGAGACAGCGACGGAGTAGCGCTTTAATTTATTCATCGACACCCCGAGAGCATTTTAGACAATGAAACCGTATCGGCTTTTTCGTATATATCGAATCGGACAGGGGCAGCGTGGCGAAACGAGGCTGGTTTTTAGGAGAGCTGACCGTCGCGTCGCGGGGGTGGCAGGGTTGGGGGTTAGTTTCATTTAAGCGTATCAACGGGCGAATGTGGGCCGGCCGGTGTTCCGGCCCGGGCTAAAAACGCCTATACGCGACTTCGCTATCGAACAGTTCTCATCCCCGATTAACTTTAACGCCGAAGCCGCGGCGCGCCGGCCTCCAACAGGCTTCCGGCTCCCAGCGAATGCATAAAAATTTCATCGAACGGCATCGGTGGCCGTTCCAGGACTAACGTGTACGTAATGAAAGCGCTACACGTGCCGCGAGAAATAACGATCCTCTCTACCCCTATCTGCCCCTATCTACCCCTATCTACTCCCATATACCCCTATCTGCTCCTCTCTCTACCCACCCTCCTGGTGTCATTTTTTTCCACCATTCTTTTTGTTTTTTCCACTTTTTTTTCCTTTTTTTTTGTTTGTTTGCCACACGTCGACCCGACGAAAGCGCCAGAGGGATGAAAATGAACTGTGTCCGCTTGAACCATCCCCGACCCCTACGTTTCCGAATATTTCGGTAATTGATATTTCGGGTTCAGCCGCACGGTCGTTTGTTTTTCCACGAGAGAGAGAGAGAAAGACAAAAAGAGAGAGGAAGAGAGGCGAATCTCCGCGATAGACGGTTTAGATTAGCTTCTTTTCCCGTTTTAATTGATCCACCGTGCCGGTTTCCACCCTTTTGTCTACGGAACCTTGTTATCGGATGGAAGATCGCTTTGAAGATGAACCATTGTGAGGCAACTTTCTTGTTCCACCGGTATTTTCATTGGTTAGCGAGTTGCCCGATCGCGAGGCTCGCGGGTCGAACCCTTCCTTCGATGCTTTGAAGCGGAGAATATTTTACGTCAGCCTGCCGTGGCTATTCTCGGGATTAATTAGTTCGTTTAAAGGAATAGGCTTATCGAGGTTGATTAAAAGAGTGCTTGGATAGAACGCGAATGTCGGAGGACGATGGGGGGCAAGGCGGAACGGAAAGGGGGATAGAATACAGGTCATAATCTTGGTAGCGAGCGTCCTCTTCATCCCCTTTTACCGTCGCCCTCGTGCAAGGGCTCTCTTCGATAAATCACGTGCTCCAACGCCGTGTAAACAGAGCTGACTTAATAAATCTAATTATCTACGGAAGGCGAGAGGGTTTTCACGAGAGGAAAAATAATTTCTCGCGGAAGAATTTTTCGGCTCCGATATCGCTGCCCCCCCCCCCCCCCCGGGTTTCATCGATTTTAAAACTGTCGGTAAGGGAATATTTATTAGTTTGAAAAGAGATTCCTCGAGTAAATGTCGAACGTTCTGGCATACAAATTTTATGGAAATTTACCGGGGTATCGCTGCGATGCTTCCGTTAAAGCGATTTCTATAAATTTCCCCGCCGAGTTCAAATAAACGTTCGCCATCCGATATTTATTCTCTCTCGTTTTTAATATCCACGGGAACATCTGAAGCTTTCGAGAGGGTGGTTCCCAGTTTGCCGAGCTGCTTAATTCCGAATCATCGTTTCGTCCTTGTACTTTTATTATATATATATATATTGTTTCTGCCTCCCCCTTGTTTCTTTCCCTTCGTCCACGAACTCGCTGCGAGAACTTCCTTTCTTCCAGAATTTTTTGATTACAGATTTCATACCGCGTTTCATGAAGTCACCTCGACGCGGAATACAAAGGACCAATTGCGACGAAATCTCCGTGAATCAAACCGTCTTTTGTCGTCTTTTGCCGACTTTTTACCGACTTTTTACCAGACTGGAACTCTCGCGAATAAATTTCACATCCTTCTCTTTTCTCCGTCGTTACACTTTATCCCAGTTCATGTACCCAACTCACGGGTTTTTCTCCCGTGAATTATATATATCCCGTGCAACCGATTACGCATCGTGTGCTTATCGGAAAGACATTGATATCAATCGCTGCTCATACAGCTGTCAGTTACGCTATTTATGACCACGTGTACAACTTCGGTATGCTCCTAGAGGAACACGCGAAGCTTCCGTGACATTAAATACAATTATAAATTTAGTAGGTTCATAAACGTAGATCCCAAGCTTTCATGTCGCTAAATGTATTACTCGCATGTTAACCTATCGAAGAATATAAATTTGTTAGATGGATCCTAATTCGAAAAATTAATTATTGCGTCCACGCGACGAGTTAGCTCGTCATCTTCGGCTAACAAATTTTCATATAATTTATCAATCGCGTCATGTATTTTACTAAATTGTTAATTACTCGTATCCTAGTTTAGTATTTACCCCGAGTAACCGATTTTGAAAAATTCCCTAATTGCGCAAATATTTCCCTCTTCATATTGCTTCATGTATTTCACTAAATTGTTAATTACCCGTATCCTAGTTTAGTATTTACCCCGAGTAACCGACTTTGAAAAATTCTCTAGTTGCGCAAATATTTCCCTCTTCATCTCCACGAATCCTTTATTCTAGAGTTTCCTTCGGTTTTATCCCCGAGTCAATTTACCGACATTCTCTCTCTCTTCCTTTTTCCAGTCTTTGTTCCGGCATTTTCTTCCCGCCATTTTCCTCCTCGTCCCTATGCTTTCCCGCCGTATTTCCTCTGTCGTGTGTCGCGTCTAGCTTGTACCTTGTACCCGTGTCAGGTTCCCTCGTCGTTGCCGCGTATAAGGGCCCGTCATCTCGATTTTACTCGCGGTGGAAGTAAAATTTCTCCTCGCGCAGCGAACGTCGTTATCCTCGCGAGTTCAACGTCGACAGACTCTCGCGCTTTCATCTTCCCCGGGCTCGCAGAGCCGTCTCGTCTACGGAAATTCGCAAGCGAAGCTCTGTAAAACTGTTCTCCACCGCGAAACGTAGTTTTAACAAGTTAAATGGCACCCTTCTCCCACTTTGCCGAGGATCTCAGCCCCTAATCTAGCCGTGGAGAACGCGATCGATCATCCTCTCCGACCGGCACCGGCTCTCGCCCTCGAGAACGTCCTGACTAGAGATGAATGCAATCGTTATCTGATTGAAGACTCGCGACGACGAATCTCATGATTGAAATCGTTGATTGCGCGATCTTTTATCAATTAGCGTTATTTTGCGTCCGAAAATAAATTGAAAAGCGCAAGGATAAAATATTAATATAAATTCGTTCGATTGCACAAATATCTTTTGTCACGCGCTGGAAATTATCTTTGGACACGTTGGATGGAAAACGAAAGACTTCTTTTATATTACATCGAGTGATCCAGTGGGTAATCGAGCAAGATGAAGGAAATTCAAGGGTAGCTGTTGCATCAATTTCTCCATTTCAACGGAAACTCCTCGCATCCGTGTCAAGGATAAAACGCTTACCCTCCAGAAAACAGTAGATATAAGCTTTGTCCTTGCCTCTTTATCCCTTTTCATTTCACAGTTCGTATTTTTCCATGCATCAAGTTCTTCCTACCACGAGGAATTATTATCATTCGATTAGAGTTACTGGAATTAAGACGCCTCGCAATGGTTCCACCGAGGATTTTCCCTTTCAGCCACTTTGTTCTGGGTAATTTCGCGCGAGTGGAAAGTCGCGGGGAAATAGGCGGAAAAGTATTGTAAAAATAACGGGCGAATCAGTCGAGTATACAGAGCCATAAAGCAGACAGTTTCGCCTGCTGAGACGGAGAATTATATCCGGTCGAAGCTCCGACGTAGTCGCGGCATAAATTCCAGCTTAACGACTGCAATTACACGATGAAACGATCGGACACAATTTTAAGCATCGGTCCAGGTTTATTCCACTGTGATTTTTCCGATTGGACGAGAGATTTCATCGAAATCTCGAGCCGAGTCTTTCGAAAAATTATAATTTTTCTACAAGAAGATTTCGGACAGCAATTTTTACCATAACAGTGCCCTAAATGCCTGTGCACGTGGAACTTACGTAAGAATAATTTGAGAGTTAGTGCAAAGGAACCCTTGGGGTCTATCAAGCTGGTGATGGGCAATAGACAGCAACCTGGGATTCAGAGTTAAGATTTAAAGAATGCAAGTGCAGAGCGAAAAGCGTCTGGATATTTAGGGTACATGACCTACATGACCTAAAGAAGACAAAGTGCAAGGTTCAACCCTTTGCGTTCGACGATTTTTTGGCTAAAGAAGGGTACGAGTTGACAAATTTTCTTCCATAAGGCTGACGATACTTTTTGAGTAGTAAATAAGAAATCGTATAATAATTAACACGTAGAATTATTCAATTTCGATACCTCGCGCACTGTTATATTATTTTAAATTTGATATATTAATTAATATTCTGAAACGCAAGAGCCTCCCCCGAAGGAGGAGAAAGCTCCCTTGACTCTCTCAAAACTCTCCTCGGACCCTTTTAAGCCAGTCTGGAAGGCAAAAGCCTCCCTCGAAGGAGGAGAAAGCTCCCTCCACGTAACGCTCTGGGGTGGAAGGGATTCCTCCTTCAGGTTAGGCTCTCCGAAGGGTCACCCACGCGGGGACCCTTCCCGAGAGGTGCGCACGGACGCGTCACCCCCGGTTTACAATGAGGAAAACCGGGGTTGAGCGAGGCTACCTCATATGGCCTGGCCCCATCTTCCCCTGGCTCGTCTGGCCGCCAGACGCCAACGGGGCCTCTATACCTGGGAAGTCAAAAAATATCCTACAATATCCAGCTTCGAAATTTTATCAAATGGTGACCTAGAGGCACCTCTCGAGTGCAAAGGGTTAAATGAGGGTGCAAGGGTTGTCCTAGAACAGTACTGTTGGTGAAAGTGCGATACGAGGTTGCGATACGAAAGAGAGTCGAGTCGGTGAGAGTTGGAAGAGTTGACGTGGGAGTGTGAATTGCGTAATTAATCTAATCTTTTTAGCTTGTATTTTAATCTTAACACCTTACCGACCGATAACCTATTAATCGGTTACCATGGCGACGAACAGTCATTATCATTACACGAACAGTAACTTGTTATTTAGTACCGAGGTACGTTGCTCAGTTGCGTCAGTTGCGTTGCTTTGTAAGCTCCCACATTTTTATATGGGGCAAGCCAGGAAGAATCTGCAGCCGAGCGGCCGGTAAAGTGTTAAGTCCCTTTAACTCATAAATAAAACATATTGGAATTAAATAATATTTTTAATCCTTATATTTCGCCAATCAAAATATATCCCTACGCTTATTCAACCTCGAGGGTTCGTCTTTAAACCTCCCTAGACTTTGCCTAGCCTTCTTCGCTGTTTCACAGTTTCCTCTTCCGGTTCCAGCAATCTTTGCATCGTTCCAGGAAGATATACAACTCTCGCGGAGAGAAGCATATTAAATCTCAGCCAAAAATTGTTTCACCTTCTGCAGAATGGAATTCTGGATGCGCCAGCCGCGCGAAAATAATGTACCGCTGTCGCAAGTGTAATGTACATCACTTTAGTCGCAATTTAATTTCGCGCTGTCGAGTTTCATGCACGCGCTTCTCATGCAAATCCATCGAGCCATATAAAGTCGAAAGGAAGGTCCTCGAAATTTTGTTCTCCCCTCGTTCCAATTTCACGAATCACGTGCCGATCTCGCGAGTATATGACGCCAGTTTAGACGAACTAATGAAAATATGGAGGGCAGAGGGTCTAGGGGCGAAGTCGTAGCTGTCGAGTGGAAACGAAGGCGAGATGGGACCGCAGCGAACTCGCGTGTGATAATTCGTGCGGATGTAGCGTACAGAAACCATTCGTGGTCGTAATTACGACGATCGAAGAACTTCGATGAGGAACCATCCGCAGCCGGTCGACAGCCGCGCGATCGTTTCGAGTTTTCCAACAGCTGCAGCCATGGCTGCAAACTAAGGCAGCCGAGGCCAACGAGATTTCCACGCTAGACCCGAGCCTTAACGAGGAAATCGAGGCTGGAACGACGTGAAACTTCTGACTGGAAGTTGCCGCGATATCCACAGTGTTCAGACCCACCACCCAGACCCCTCGATCGAGCGCAATTATATCTGGAACCTGGCTGATTCTAGTTACAGTCAGGGACCAACACTGAGTTGAGAATTGTCGAGACACGAGACATTTTTTGGACCACGTTAGACTGCATACTGTTGTAGTAAAAACTAAATAGCAAAGTAAATTGTACATCCTACATTCTGGACACGTCTTTTGACCTGCGTAGCCTTGAACAGCTCAGTTCTAACCATTCACCCGTTTAATAAAGATCTATACAGTCCTTCCACCGATTCCATTGACTGTTTCTTTGCGTTATAACTTCTTAACATGTACGAATCAGCGTTGATTTCGAGAAATGGGGTAAATTTTATAGCTTCATTGTCAATTAAAGACGAAGAAAATTAGTGGAGCGAAAGTTGAATTGGCGTAAGAAATTCGTTGTGCTTTCTCAGATAAAAGAATAATATTCCATTCTCCCAAGCAGACTCGCGAGATTATTATTTCGTTTTCTGCTTCTTATCGTCTCGAGGATAAAAACGTGGAAGAAAATGGAGGAGGAATATTCCGCCATAGCGTTTTAAATACTCTCTAGCCTTGTTTTGTCGTACTTGCCACGGCACTCGAGCGATGCATCTTAATTCGCACATTCACGTCATCCTCAAAGAAAGAGGACTGCGAACGCAATCGTTTCTCGTTGAAGCACTTCGCGGAATAAAGTCGGATTACCGAGAGGAATTAACGAAGAATTATCTTGTATACTTTATCGCGTTTAAAACGAATCCGGTCAAGTTTAATTAACCGAGCGAACGCGTGTAACCTTCGGTACGAGATTTCCTTCTAAGCTCCATCGACTACCGATTTTCCGCGGATGCGTAAAACCGTGGAATCGGAAATGACGAGATTTGACGAAATTTAGTTTTGATCCGGCGTGCTGTGCTCCGTGGAAATCCGGCAAAAGGGAGTACATCGCTACGATATCGATAGACGTTCCTCGATACCTTCTTTCTCTCTGCCCCGATCTTCCAGTTCGATTGGAGGGCACAAACCGAATGGAAAGTGGGTCGCAGGTAAACAAGCTTCGTTTATTCCACGTATCGCAGCGATGAACCATAGAATTTTGATCGCGACTGCGATTTTTGAAATGCACACGCCCGATAGAATCGATTGTCGAACGTGTCTTTCGCGCGATTTCAGATCTGCTCGAAACCTGGTCCCGCGTGTTTCCAACCACCTTACTACCCCGGGACTAGCGTAAACATTTGAAATAATTAACGCTATCAATCCGTCGATTGTTTCTCTTTCCCCAAACATTTTCGTGCCCCCGAAATGTACGAAACTCGACGCAACGAACACCGGCCATGAAGGATTACCAGTGACGGAAAAATAAAAAGACAGATGGAAAAATATCCCGGTATGTCGCGAATATTTCCCGCGGAATTTTCGTTGCTTTGAAAAACACGGCTATGAAATTTGAGATACGAATAAAAAGAGAGAGCGATCTGGTTCCCTTTGTACCCACCCGGCATTTGCATTCCCGTAGCATGGTCGCGGGAACGAGTAATTAAATTAAAGGGCACCGTGATTTCGCTAAACGTGGCACGGCAGACCGGAAGCCGCGGGGTATTGAAAGGACCAGCGATATGTCTGTTCTTTCTGGTCGAGCGACACGCACGGGAGTACACGAATCGAATGGCAAACAGAGGCCGGTTTATCGAACAGAGAAAACTGCTCGACGCTTCGCTGTCTCTCCCTTCATCCCTCTTAGTATCGCATTGTTCCATTGGAATACGTACATGCTCGGAAGGTGCATACCGGTTGCGCTCGAGTCTCGATTCCTCCTCGAAATCCGCCGCACGACATTCGCTACGCTATTTCCGGCGAGATTGTCGAAAGCACGGGTATAAAGTTGGATCGTATTTCCGCCTCCCTACGGTCCACCGATACATCCGACTTTCGGTAATTGACGAACCGTGGATCGACGGTGTATCGCTTCGAAAATCCTTAACATCGCGTTATTACCATCGGTTCTCTGTCGGCCGGGCTTTAAACGGAATCGTGTTCACGGTTGAAACGGACCCACCCCGACAGAGGTACGGACAGAGGAACAGGGAGAGGTACAGAGGGAGACATAGAGTCCTCTTGCCAATCGACAGGAGAGTCACGACGATGCAGAGTTTCGGACTCGTCGCTCGTTTATTTCGTTTCGGACAGAACGGCTCGACTAAACGGAAATGGGTTATAGAACGTTTGATCGACGTCGTAATACGTAATACGTACGAGTGACACGGAGTCGAGTAGCGGATGGATGGAGAGGATAGCGTAGATCTATCGGTAATTTTATAACGAACCGTGGGCTCTTTCGGCTGATAGAAAAGATCCGGGGACGTATCCTCGATCCGAGCTAATAACTTCGCGATCGCACGGTGTTTTACAGGTTCCTACAACCACTCGTTTCACGACCTTTCTACGATCAATTACGTTCTCGGATTTCTCGGAGAAACAATCGGTGCTTCGACGAAAAGATAGTAGGAATTTCGAGCATGAAAGTTGGAAAAATAAACGGGCGAATGGTGGATGGGAATAAATATTCGAGATTCGAGAAACCTTTCCGGGGCGAGAAGAAAGGGAGAAGAAGGGAAGAAGGGGAAAAAATGAATGGGAGGAGAGAAGAAGGCGTCGGTTCGATTGAAGGATCGATTCGCGAAGCATCGAAATCCGGATGATCCGACTGTATGACGTTCGTTTATCCTCTCGACGATAAGCCATGGCCGGGTGTCGTGGCAAAAACGACGCCTTCCGAGGTCGTCCGCCCGCAAGACGTTTTCCTCGGGCGTCGTTTCCTATCGATAGCGGCTTCTCTCCTCTCGCCACGAGAGAGTTACAATCTTTTGAACGTCACGAAGATTCCTTACCGAGGCGGCGCAAAAACTGATTGCTTCGCGGCTGGCAACGATCGATGGGCGTTGATTCATCGCGCTGAATAACCCTGGAAATTGAAAATGATGCGTTGAAAACGAGCTCCACTCGTCGAGGATTTAAAGCTTCTCCATTCCCCGCCTCGCGCTCCTCTTGCACTCGCTTCCTCCTCGCGGGAAAGCGGAAATTTTTCCTTTACTCCGATGTAATACCGTTATCAAACCGGTAATTACGCCGCTTTGTACGCTCCAGCCGCGATACGCGGTGCAAAGCAGTTCGAAACTCGATCGGAGCAATAACGGCGTCGAGAACTTCGTTATTGTTTCCTGACGTGAACGAAATAACTGGGATAACGAGACGGTGAAATAAATAATGGCACGCCATTACGCACACCATTGTTGCGCCCGATCATTGTTCCTCGCAGTTATCGTACCAGCGAATTCGAAATAGTTGCGCGTTATTTCATGGGGTATACTTGCCCGCGACGTCTATGAATATCACGCGTTTACACCATCGGAATTAACGGTGTAATTTTAATTTTAAATTTCGAACGCCAGCGAAGGAAAATAGAAATTGTTTCCCGAATACGGTGAATATTCATACCGCGAAAAGCGGAATGGCCGTCTCGCGGATGTTCCGTGGTTTCGTAAAGGGAAGCCGCGATAACATGGACGAGCAGAGATGAGTTCGAACTTCACGCGTAAAGAGAAAGCCGGAAGCCTGAAAGCTGATCCTGCAGCTTCAAGCATTCGCTCCGAGGCGAAACACACGAACCGATGTAGCCCGCTAATTGTAAAGGCCCGATCGGCTGAGAGTTCGATCGACTGCATGGAAGCTCGGATATTCGCGATACGCCGGATATGTTTATTGCATGACCGTCTTAATTGACTTCCGGCACGATCGTTACTGCATTCCCGATGCCGTACGCCGCGTTACGAGTTCCTGGAGTTGCATTTCGTCCCGTTGTCCACATTCTGACGTCTCGTTTCAGTTTAATCGGCATAACTAACGATAAGAAGCATCTCGAGGCACTCGTAGGGGAAAGTTTCGGCCTCGTTCCGCGGTTACAGGAGGATTGACGTCCTTAACGACTCGACGAGATGAAAATCCGAGGTAAACGTATAAACGTATCTAATTGTTGCATCTGATATAAATATATAAACCGTATAAATGTAGGAACGCTAGCGAATGCAAGAGAACACTTGGGCCTACCTAGCTGATGATTGGCAATAAACAGCAGCTTAGAGTTATCTGGAGTGCGTGCACGGGGACGAGTGATCTCGTGCAAGGATGAACAGGATATTTATGGCAGTCTTGGAACACGGATTTTTATATACAATACGGGTTCTAGCAACAAGGCTACGTCGGAAAAATACAACTGGCATTTCGCAAATTTTGTAGGTGCTTATATAATGTTAGTTTTTCGTGGGGTGAAGATGACCATTGACCCTTAGCGAAAGTAGGAATGAGACGGTTGTTTTTGGACTCTGAAATTAGTCTGCGTTTATCAGCTAGCCCCATCTAGTGACTAAGGGCCAACGAATAGTTAGTCATCCAACAGCAGTATCGAATGCAAGCGAAGAGCGAAATTTCGTCTAAATTTTAGGGTACGTGATCCACTGAAGGCGAGGCTGTGAGAAATGCGTAATTGAGAAGGTAGATTGCAAGGTTTAAACAAGGGTGCAAGGACGTGAAAGAAGACAGTCCTTTACAGAGTTTGAAGAAGAGTCGACGTGCGAGTGTTAGTTGCGTGACCATAGATCAATTATTAGACTAGCCTTTTAGTTTATACCTTACTCCTAAATCTCTTTTAACTCGTAATAAATATACGTAGGAATGCTAGAGTTTGAGAGCGAATGCAAGAGAACACTTGGGCCTACCTAGCTGATGATGGCCAATAAACAGCAATCTAGGGTTGATTCGAATTTTCAGGGTAATGTCTGTAGTGCACGTGGAAGGACGTGTGATCACGTGCAAAAATCGGATGAACGGGATATTTATGACTGTATCGAGTGCGAACAAGGAGAGAAAGTTAGGAATACGTCTGAGTGTTAGGAGTACTGGTCCACAGAGGACCAAGTCACGAGGGAAACTAGCGAACGAGAAAGAAAGCATGCATAGCAGAGAGTAGGATTATACCGAGTATAGCTGTCAACAGAACACTGTAGTCGTTTGATTAATCTGGTCACTGATGTTTTAACTTCTATAGCAATTCTAGAATGACAAAAGGCAGATCCATTATCTCTCGAGATATTAACAACTGACAACATAGGGGTGCAAGGGCTGTCTTAACACAGCCCTTCACAGAGTTTGAAGAAGAGTCGATGCGAGAGAGCCAGTTGCGTGATCATAGATCAGTTATCAGTCTAGTCTTTTAGTTCATACCTTACTCCCAAGTCTCTTTTAACTCGTAATAAATATGTATTGGAATAAACATCTCTTATTCCTTATATTTGCCAATCGAAAGTATCCTTACGTAAATATAAGATATTCATCGTACACCCCTATAACTCGATACGCTGGGAAGAACGCGCGGCAAGTTGATCTACTTTTCAGACTTGCACCACCGCGTATTCCGTGTCGTTGGTCAAAGTGGTTTCGCGGATTCACCGGTCCCTTTTACGCAAACACCGGCGATAACAGCGAATTGCGCATACTCGATCTGGCCGCAAATCAAGCAGCGACAGTTATCTCGTTACGCTTTCGATACTTCCGGTATTTATGGGAACGCAATCTACGTTTGATCGTTGCATCCGCGAAATCCTACCTCCGTTTCCCCTTTTGCTAAACATATTTGCAACGCGATAGCCACTCGATCGGATCGTTCTTTCACCTGTACTTTACGTTTCCGCCGATATACCTCGATCCGACACACGATTCGGGCGTGCAACGCGTGAAACGTAATTTTCCACGATCACCGAACATCGTTTCGAGCAATTTAATTTGCGAACGATGTTCTGTCATTCGACATAGCGACTGATTGATCCGACGAATGATTGAAACGGCTAGGAAAGAATGGTGGTAAAAATAAACAGAAAGGATTAAAAATTTTCATTAAATATCTTTAACCCGAAGCACGGATTTTTCATAATCCCCACACAGGCCGGAATTCGAACCAGCGAACACGCGGCGCACCGGTCGCAAAACCATTTTCATTATTCGTCTCACTTTTATACGATGGCATTTACAGCGCTAAATCCGATGCGCGTAACGCCAGCTATTCCGCGTATAATTCTATTCCCTGCATTTTCATTCGTTTTTTCATTTTTCCTCCCTTCTTTCCGTCCGTCACATCTGCGCGCACGCGTAACAAATCCGCGCGGCCGCAACTTCAAACAGCACCCCCCGGTAACGATTTTTATTTCCAGGTGCGTAAAACGCTTTTAATATTTCTCATTCAACTTCCTAACCGCGTGTTCCCTCTATCTGTCCTCTCAGCGTCCGGTTATCTCTCGTTTCTCGCGAAACAAAGTTTGCCCGGTGAAAACATCGCTTGAATTTGGATTAAAGCGAACGAGAGAAAGGAAAATAGAGAGCTCGTTCGCGGACAACAGAGGCATCGAGATGCGAGCCGAGATTTTAACGCGATCGTCCATCTTTATGCTTTCCCTCTCGCTTCTGTTTTCTTAACATCACTGTGCTCGTCGAGTCGCGAGATTTACCCCAATTAGCATAAAAATGAACGGGACGCTGTAGGCAAGCCGAACTCTATCGAGCCGCGACACAATGCCTCGGGATTAACTCGTGATAACGATATACCAAACCGGGGAATTAACGCGAGGTAACCAACGCCGGGTAACAACCAAAGAAACATTCGACTTGTAAATTTGCGAAACTCGGGCATGCAAATGAGAGAGTGCAGAGTGTACTTACTCGATTCGGCTTCTTCGAGGATGCTGGCTGCCTGTGCACGAATTCCATCGGAAGTTCTCGCCACGTGCCTGGATGCGGAGTCACCGGAAGACGTCACAGTAGGCCGCAATAGGACTAAACGGGGGGACGCTGCGTGGTGCCGAGCGTGCGACGCACTGGCGACAGGCGGAAGCCCACTGGAGGTCGCGTACGTCGACGAGTTGATGGGCCAACGAGGAATGTCGTCGATGACTGTGTATACAAATGCTCGACGAGTCCTCTGTCCTCGCTGCTGGCTGTCCTCGAAGCAAGGACGCTTGGAGCAAGGAAATATTCGCCGGCGGATTTTCGACGGCCTCCAAGATTTGTTATTCTCGCCGGCGGGCACGTAAATGGAAACGATGGGCCGTTTGTTTTCCCTCGACTGTCGTTTCCAATCGGCGATTCCGGCTGGCCTAGATAGAGTTGCAAAAAACTTGCGGCTAAATATCGAACAAACAGCCCCGTCGCGGCGTTTCCCATCCCGATCGTTGAAGAAGCACGCGGAAACGGGCTCGAATGGGTTAAATGGAAATCGAAGGTCTCTCATGATGAATTCGCCACCGTTGAAACGACGAATTAAACGGTATCAAAACTCGACCGGTAACAAATGCACGCGTTTCGCTATTCGCCCGAGTTTCCATGCCGCCCTCTGACTCCATCACCATAACAATGCTCGCGAAATCGGGCCACTGTGATGATGTTCACTCGCCGGGATATTTTTAACCCGCTGCAGCTTCCAATTTTTCCTTTATTTTTTTTTATTATCGACACGCGTATTTTCCTAGGTTATTACAGCCTATCTGTCGCGCGCACACCAGCAGGTGCCCGATAATGCGGGAAATAATATGGAAAATAATAACGAAAACATCGCGCTATATCCGTGGCGGGTGAACCGAGGTCGAATAGAGGGTTCGGGGAGGTCGTGTCGAAAATTCGAGGGAAAAGCCACTCACCGGATCCGTTCCTCCTGTGCTTAATCGCCATCGGCCTTCTTCCATCCTGCGGATAATACTCGACCGTCCCCAAGGCGTACATGGCAAAGTGTCCATCGATATTCTCGTCAACCCGTTGTCCATTATCGACCGTCATCACCGTGACAATGCGGCTAGAATTCAGCCGATGGAGTTAGGTCGCGATCTTGGACTCCTGGATTCAGAGATCCACGTCGTGGACCTGGACTGGTCTACGCGGATCGAAATCGTTCTGCTGATCTTCGTATAATTTCGGGCAGCTTAGTATTCGCCGAACGCCCCGGGCACAGCATCCTGGCACAGGCTGCGATTCGCCTGGTTAATAAACACCGTGGAAACTCTGCCGATCGGCGTCGTTCCCGGGAATCGTGGCCCGGGAACTAGCTCGAACTTCCGGGATACCTGGCCGCGATATTCCGTATCCGCTGCGCGCTTTTCACCCGTTTTCCACCTCCACCCCATCCGCCGTGTATTCGAGAAGTTATCGAGGGCCGGCGAGAGCCTCGTTGAAAATTTCCAGGAAATTCGATACGATATTTATAAAAATCGGGCTATTCCGAGACTCGTAAGCTCGGATATCCCTCAGGTAGCTACCAGAAGGTACACGCGGAAGCGAGGGAAAATCGAAGGGACTAGCCTTTGCGAACCTTGGCTGTAGGAAAAAATCGGACCGGTTGCACCGTTTCCCACGAAGATTCCGCCTGGATCCAAAGCTCTGGTTCGGAAAACGTGCAACTGTAAGCAGTCCAGCCGCCTCTTCGGCGACTCTAATTTAATCGTGTGAAAAACGGCTTTGTTCCGCTGACAATTTCCCAATGGCGCGTTGACATTTTTCAGCAGCCGGTTATCGGTTCCGGCCCGGTGGTAGCTTGCTCTGCGGTGACCACCCGATTAATATTATCCCTCTTGACCTACCCCAAAGAAAGGAGTGCAGCCCCGTGGTCGTGTCGCCGCGTTATCGATATTCATGTGCGAACCCGCAGTAAAACCGTATCTGCCGGCTAGCGGGAGTTACGAGGAGAGCAGAAGGAGAGGAAGCAGTTAGAAAAGGGGTAAAATCGAGCGTAAGGGAGTCTAATCGAGCGTGTACCGTTATTGCTACTGTCAGATACCACGATCAGCGAATGCTCGACGCCGCGAGGGCGCGGATCGCAATATCGAACCGAAGCGAAAACAGGGTCAAACTGATGACACCGTTCCGCGTTGACGTGCCTCTGAAAGATTATTCGAACGAGCAGCCGATCCCGACCTAAATACGACGCAGGCCCTCCTACACCCGGAATGTCGCCTAACCGTTGACCTTCCTTCATCCGCGAAGCCACGTAAAACACGCGCAGCCGTTCTCTTTTCCACGGAAAAAATGGTTCCTTGTTCTTTCTTCGTGATTCCACTCGTAGTCGGGAGGATAAAAAATTTTTATCGCCCGATGGAGATACTCGATCGGGCTTTTTACGACGCGAGGGTGCGATTCGAGGTTAGCAGTTTCATACCGTCTGCTCGATTTCACGCCCACCCGTGTGCCAAGGATCGCGTAGGACGAGTGACAGTGTTTAGCGTTCGTACGAGATACCCATAACCCGCAGGGTGCCGCTCCCGCACGGCACTTTACCAGACGTTATTGTGCCCTCGAATTATGCCTAAGCCGCGCGGAATCCCCGGGAAGCTAATAAAACTGACAAAAGAACGAGCATGGCCGGGGGAATTTATTCCGACCTTTGAATTTCAAATTGCCCGAGAAATTCGAACGAATCTGTCCGATACTTCCTACCAGTTTCACGTGCCGATCGTTCCAAAATTGTTCCCCGGGAATCCGATTTACGCGAGACTCGTTCGTTCATTGCGCACGAAAGACACTCGTGTAACCCAGTTTCCTTCTTTAATTGTATCGGGATTGATGTCGCGTGTATTCCGATGCTCGCGCGACGCGACGAAGAAAACGCTTGTCGAAATGGCCGATTTACGACGGTAGTTCCTTTTATCAGATTTCCAAACGCCATTTTCATCAGCCGCCGCGCGGATGATGGAGAATAGCGTTTCTGGGGATGCGCGGAACTGTAACGCGGAAGGGTGGGTCGAGGGAAAAAGGAGAAATTGCTGGGCATAGGTGAACCTATCATCGAGCGCCATCCAGGCAATACCCCAGAAGCTTTATGAACGATTGGACTCGTATTTCCGACGGAAAGTACATCACCGTGGACGTTTCCACGGCGAAAACAACGAGGGCGAAGCGCCGGCTCGAAGGAAATATGAAAGCTACGCCCGATCGAGCAGCTATATTTCATAACTCACGAGGACGACGTTGCTGAAAAGAATCGTCACGAGAGTATCGTTTCTAAGTGGCCCGTGAAATTTCGCTCCCTCTTCGTGCTGTATCCCTTTTCACTCGCCGCCACGCGATCGGTATTTCGGCTCTTTCACCGGTATTTTCCGAAGGTGCTCGCTCGCGCGAGCGTCTGGCAAGCGACCAAGAAACTTTTGAGACTGCCGCGATCCGACCACGGTACAGTAATGACCTCGTGGGTGGTACCTTTTGTACCATTTCTTTCCCCCTCTCTCATGCTCTTCCCCTCCTCGTCCGCCTGTTTTCTTCGCCCTCTTTTCACCGCGTTCTTTCCCGTTCCGGTTCCCCTGTCTCTTTATTTTTCCCGCCCGAGCAGCACGATGGATTTTAAAAGCCATTTCATCGGCAATTTGCGTCCGGATTCGGGCTAATTAGCCGGAGAATTGTTCGCGATTGCGAAAGATTCCACGCCGCGATTTCCCGCTGCGTGCCCATCATCCGCGTAATTAAGCCTGCTCGCGAAAGCCATAAAACATAATAAACGTCCGCGCCGTTCTTTCCATCCCTTCATCTCGGGGTCGTACTGAAAATCCCGCGAAAAGCCCTCGGATTATCCAGCACGAATTATGCCACGGGAGCAACGCGTGCGTAGTATATTCCTACGTATGATATCCGACTGATAATATCGATACGTAATAGAATCCGAATGGAACGAACGAAACAGTTTGCCGATCACGTGTGTCGGATCGAACGGAACTCTACGATGGTTTCCTATCTAGGATCGTTTTCGCTTTTACAGCGAGATGAAAGCCGGCGCAAAAACGAAAGAAAGCGTCACGCGGTTTACAGGGTATTACGCGCAATCCATACTGATGTAATCCGGGCGGGCAGCTCCTCCTGGACCCCCGAAGGTCGCAAGAAATTCCCGATGAGAATCGGCAAAGGGATCCACAGGGATTCCGGCCGCTCCTCCATATATGTATGCACGTGGTAATTCCACCCTTCGACCTTTCTCGCGTCCCAGGAGCTGGTCATACGGTTGTTCATCGCGAACGTTCCCCGAATTAATTTCTTCCTTCGCGCGACACCCTTTGGAACCAGCGGTTTCGAGCCAGCGAGTTGGAACGATTTGCACGCGTATCACAGAAGAAAAGAGGAAGGAAAAAGGGAAAGGACACAGTGTACATGGCTTTTTACGCTTCCTTCGTACGGCGCATATTTTTGATAAAAGTTGGAACGTGCACGGAGAAAAAGTGCAAGCCGCGGCAGGATGGGGCGCAGGGTTTTCAGCGTAAAAAATTTTTAAACCCTTTTCCAACAACGCGGTGAAACACGCGGGCAAAAATACACATTTTAAAGGAGAAGTTCGCGCGACCCCGTGATCCGTGCTTTTACGCTAACAGAATGGCGCGTACGATACAAACCGGGCTGGAACTTTTCTCCTTGTATTAATTCCTCGCCACGAGCAATATGTAGATTAAAAATCGCGTTACAGCGGCGAGAAGAATTTTCGCGGCTATAAAGCCGGGCGTGGATAACGAGAATTACCAGGTAGTTTACCACGGGAACTGTCTTCTTTCGCGTGCCGGCGCAAAGGAAGACGATTTGCATGATTTATAAACTGCCTGCATCCCCGTGGGTACGCAACGTCAGCGACGGCCAGCTACCAGCATCCCCAAGGTCAGCCAAAACTCGCAATTCCGGCCAGCAAAAGGATCCCGTCGTGATTCCGACGATTCTCCTACATACATGCATGTCGTTATGGTAATCCTGATCCTCCATGGTGCTCGCGAGCGCGTCGAATTTTCCCAGAGATCCGCCACAATGCTCCTCCAAGCTCCCCAACACACGCGCCGACCTTTTCTTCGGGTCTGCCTCTTGCTGGCACGTCGAATAACAATGCCGGGAATATTTCCGGATAATAATAAGGATCGTTACGCCGGAGAAACGTGCAGAGTGCGTGGAACATTTGTCGAGTACGCAGGTAACGTTCGCTCTCGAGTATCGCGAATATATAAAATCTATCTGTCGAGATTTAACATGGTCCCATGATTCGGGTACTCTGGAAATTGTACCGTACACCTAAACCGGCTTAGAAGATTCGATCTTAAAAATTGAATTCCAGGAAAGTAATCGGATAAGTCGCGGAATAAGCGAATAGTGGCGGAACGGTCGGTTCGAGTGATAAGAAGTATAGTTTATTTTTAATTGGGCAATCGAGAGGCTGGAGATCGGGCAGAGGAACGTTGTCGACACCTGGTAGAAAGAGCGAAGGCGAGGAGAGAGTAGACTCGGGTATCGAGTAGACTGCTCGCCGAAGAAACGAAGTTATAAACGAAGCCGGTGTGGCTGGAATAAAAATCAGGGGTTGAAGGTGGTTACGAGGTCCCCGCGGCGGAAACCCGGGATGAAAACTCGATCAGCGTCGCCGTGGGTTTGGCGTGTTACAGGGGTGGCCCAGGGCGGGCTGGCGGGGTAGGAAAGTCGTTGGATGGACGAGGGGTGTCCAGAAACGCGATTTCTTCCCCCTGGACGGTCGTACGTACAGCCAAGCAGCGTGGATATCGTAGCTTTCGAACAGATGAGGGCCGTTCGTAGCGAGGGTGGACATGGCCGTGGGTTGATTTCAAATGATCCTGGATTTCCAGGGGTGAATAAAAAAAGGAGAAGGTCCACGGGAAAGTGAAATGAATTTCCTGTGGCAACCCTTCTTTTTCCCCCTCGTTTCTTCCCCCCGCCCCTTCACCTCTCAAATTTCTCTCACTGTCCATCTCTATCCCTCCTTCCTCGGGTTTCCTTGTTTTCCCCTTTCTAAGAAGGATGCTTCGGCGGGTGAGTTTTATACGCGAGACGAGCCGAAGCGAGGTATAGAAAAGAGGAGAGAAGAGAGTTCCACGGTTACAGTGGGCGGGGCAGCGAGGGTGAAGGGAAAATACCAAGGGAATGAGAATTTCAATGCGGATCGTAGTCGCGGATGATGATCGATCTTTTTCGGTGGTTGGCTATCAGGAAGTCAGAGCCTGAAAGTGCTTTGACCGTTCCCTTCGTTCCACGGATCCCCCGCTTTGGCTCCGCCGACTGCCGTCCATGATCTCGTACGAATAGCTAAGGAGGAAATTTGTTAAAGGGAAACGAGATTTGATAGTCCTGTTCGAGGCCCTTTTTATTCCCTCGACCCCCTCTACCGCGATGGCTTCTTCTATTTGCTCCTATCGGCCAGTTAGAAACCAGGGTCGGAGAATTCGGGGATTCTTGCAGGATAACGGCGCGAATTTCCATTGGAACGCGGCTTGTCGATAACGATCGGTTCTCGTTTAGCCCGTGCCGTAGAAATCGCAGCTTTCGAGGTACCTGCGGTTTCCTAGCGCCCGGCTCGATTCGCGAAAATGGAATTTCTTTCCATTCCGGGCGATGTACTCGCCGGGTCATTAGATTTAATTAACTTTCCTCCAGAAAACTATTCGTTATCCGCCAACGCTCGAATCGAATCTGTAACCTCGAAGACTCGCCGCTAGAAATTCGTTCCCGATTTCGTCAGGATCGAGCCACGTCGAACGTGAACGCGACTACGAGCGCGTCCAGGTGACAGGGAAAAAGTTGTCGGAGAAAGTTGCGCAATTCCGAGCAGGTGTCGCTGTGTCGCGCGAAAAGGAAGTCGGTGGTTCATCGATCTTTCTCGCGGCTGGTATCAGGACGGCATACCGCGGAGCTGCATCCGGCTTTTGCCTTTGTTGGCTCTTCCCGATCCTTTCTTCGGCCCGTCGAAAGCAGCTGGTTTTGAAATATCCAATGCAGTAGCGAGATCTCTCCTTTCAATCCAGGGCTCTCGCCGATGCCTAGGAGTTTACCACTTGCACAGGCCAGGCCCCGGTATGCGGCGGGTATTCGGTACAAAAGTAGTTTTTCCAAGGCCCGTTTGGCCGGCATCGAAGTTTCAAATGAGTTTCCTTTGAAATTTAACTCCCGCTCCGGCAGCGTGAAAGCACATCGACCGATGCGTTATCCGTGGCTACAAGTGTCTGTAGGAAAACTCCACGGAACCGGTCGAATGCAAAATTGAAACTTCACTCACGATTTGCGCTTGACGAGGAAAATGAGGTGAGCCTCGACAGACAGAGGCCAAACGTTCGCTCTTCGCCAAGTACTTTCCTTCATTCTTTCCGCTTTTCCGTGTACATCGATACCCGTTTAGCTTGGAAATTTTATGAATTTCCACTTCGCTTGTACCGCAACGAGAGAGAGCTCGTATTCGTACTCGAAAAAATTGCAGGATTTTTTAATGTTCCCCATTTTACCGCTTATCCGAATCGAAAATTTCGTTTTAACGAGTCGCAGGAAGATTCGAGGGATTCCGAGGAAATTCTTAGTCCTGGCTGTTAAGAGCATGACGTCCGACGAGCAGCAGCGCGACTGAAGGAATTAAGGAGAAAAAGAGGATGGGGATGGGTGTACCCGGAAACGAATATCCCGAGTCAACGGATTCAGCTCGCAGATGATCCTGGTATTCAGTCGCCGGAAAATTATTGGATAATCCTCTTTCACCATAATAATACGGTACAAACGATGAAACCCAGATATATTTCATAACTTCCGCCAAGTGTTCTTCATCCTTCTTAAGGAAATCTTCGGGTCCCTAGACTGCTATCGAATTAGCCGGCTAGAGAGGCGCGCGCGCGCATCGATGATTCCGTCTTCGTTTTGCCTCGCGACGTAATCGAGTTTTTCCATTCGCCTTTTCTTAAAAATCCCATTCCCGAAATTAATCGCGGAATTCGATTTAGCGAGGAAAAACGTGGAGCGTCTCCCTCGCGGGACAACGCTTCCCGTGAAACAGTTTAACCGTCTAAAGGAAACTTTCAACCCTTTGCTTTTGCTAGCCTCGCCTTTATCGGATGACTCCGCCCTCTTGCACGGCGAAAGTTTTTAATTGAAAATTGAGAAGTTGCAGATTAAAGTTCCACTTCCGAACGCATCCGGAGAAACAGAGGATAGGTGAGCCGGGGTGAACCCAGCGAACGTGTTCGAAAGTTCGGGACCCGCTGGAAAGTGGAACAAATAATAATAGACCGACGTAATCGTGTTGCTCGGTAGCGACCGGTACTCGATGGAACTCGATGCCGCGTTTAACGTTAAAGCAGCCCGAGCTAGTGGCGAATTACATGCACCAAACAGGGTAGCTTACCGAGTCGAGTTTGAAGCTGTGCTTAAATTTTAAACGAGAGCGGAAGGGAGTTGCTCTAAGTCAGGTTTACTGGACTTAGACGGAGAATTCCGTTGACGATAATTAACGCTGGATCTTAGAGGGACGATGTAAGTGAATACGGCATGAAACACGCTTCTGTATCGAGCTTCCTCGGTTGCATCGATTCACTGCATCGAAATTCCCCGATTTTCTCTCTTCGTTCTATTGTCCCATCGATTACCGACTATTCCACGACACACGCGATAACTGAAAATCGACGTGCTTCATTAAAAAGATACATTCCAGGCGGAACCAGTATTCCGCGTTTTAGTTCACTTTACCTGTGGCGGTTAGTGATCGGAATTAATAACAAACTCGTTACGATAGAAAAACTAACACAGTGGTCATAACGTTCCCGTGTACATACCTGCACGTGCAAAGACCAACTATCGATTCTAATCGAGTCTGATATTCGATATTCGACAGTAATATTTTTCATCGAATGTCCATCGAATAGATGTTACACGTTATTCGTATCGCAGAAAATGACCAGGCGCTGGGCGTAAAAGAATTGCGCGGTGTAAAGAAAAAAGGAGTGCGAGAAAAATGGTAACGCGAGAGGGAGTAAGGCAGAGGAACGCGGAGAAGCGAAAGGGAAGAAAGATAACGAGACACGAAGGGATAAGGGAGGAAAAGAGCGAGGCTGTTATTCCGAATCTAGAGTATTCGGGTCTTTCAATGTCACAGGATGGAACCATCAGCTTTTCAGTATTGTGGAAAACGCCATCGGTAGACCGGACGGCCACTTACCGGCCGGGACAGAAAAATTGTAGCCTATTCCCAGCGAAAACGCTGAAAGCGTATAAAATAAAAATTCATAGGCGGACCGCCGGATATTCCATCTCTCTGGCCGACACGCAATTTTCGTCAGCCAGTGTGTCGATTGTGTCCCATAGCGAGAGAATCTCCCTCGCCGCGGCCACGGCACGTAAATATCGTCCTCATTACTCAAAAATATCGGCCTCCGTTGGTGTCCGCGCTCGACCGCTTCGTTTCGCTGATTAATGACACGCGAATTCCTCAGCAGCGAAACGCGGAGTCTCGTTCGAGTTTCGTCCCCTTGTTAACGAAAAGCCGGGCAAACTGGCGCTCTTAACGCCGATCCTCTCTTTACCGCGGATTTCCACGCGAAACACGAGAGTAAAAATGAAAGAGAGAGAGAGAGAGAGAGAGAGAGAGAGAGAGAGAGAGAGAGAGAGAGAGAAAGAGAAGCGGGAGAAATGACTTTCCAAATTTACGACAATTGCGTGGATGCAGCAGTTGGCCAGTGTTGGTCGAAACGCGACACCAGCGCGCTCGTGGATTCGTTCAGCCGAGCAATCAGGCGACAATCGTCATTCCTTCCCCGAGGCCGTGTAATTTGCAACGCGAAAAAATAAGCCCGGACACGTTGCACCGCGCTCGAACGATGTTCGTGTGAACCCTTTCTCTCTTTCTCTCCTTTCTTCGCTTCGTTTACCGATTTTCGTGCCGACGAGCACAGCTATCCGCAGTTTTTCGCTCCGAAAGCTGAGTCGACGATCGAACCCTGCTGGAAGACTCTCGAAAAGCGATCTGTGTTTCGTACACGAATACCGATCACACCCCTTTGTTCGCGAAACTTTCATTTTTGTAGGCGAAAGGATCTTAGGAAAATCAATTACATCGTTGGAGAGTTGAAATTCAAATCAAACTTGCGAGAACTCTCGCGGATATCGATGGATATTTTATGTCAGCGGACGAATTGGTTATGGTAATTTGGAAAAGTATTCTTTCCATGGGATCTCGCGAGTGTTATTTACGTTATGTGATCGCTGTGGCAGGATGAAATCGTAAAAGTATCGAAATGGGGCGAAACGAGCACGCATGGGGCACGGCACACGCTTCCTGGATGCTTTCCAATCGATCGCGAACGGACGCGCGCGAATTCCTATTTGTCAGGCGCCATTATCCATCGAAGGAAAAGGGGAAATTATCGGTTAGCCGAAATAATGAGTTCCGGGAAGAAAATGCGGCTCTTTTTCCAGGTACTTTCACGGGCCCGATAGGAACGACGGGAAACGAACGAGTAACGGCCGACCAGCGAGATCCGTTTCCACTGAAAATCGTTTCTAACTCGCGAGTACTTATGCGTGATACGCGAATCGAATTTTTCGCGTGCACGCGTGTGTAATGGTAAATTAAATGCTTGTGAAAGTAAACGAAATACGATCGCGTGTTACTCCGTAACAAATTATGAAAATTTTCATATACGATTCGTTTAACCAGTGTTATTAACGCGTTCACTGTTAGGCAAGTATTACATACTGTTCTCAGAGGGATAGAATAAAATTTTCATTACAGCATACCGCATTATTTAATTCGCGTACTGTATCGTGTTCTATTTAAATTCTTTAATTTCTGAAAAACGCGTTTCATATTTCGTTATATCGTCCACGCGATGTTATGCCAGTGCATGGGTTTATTTCCGCTTTTATTATTCCACATCTGTTTAAAGATGTTTCCAACGTCTACCAGAGAATATTGCGTTACGAGCAACACGAATTTCTAGAAGTATTCTGCCAAAGGATACAGGGATAAGTCAGTGACTCCGAGGGCTGACTGCTACGTTCTACTACTACTGCGGCTGATCGTCGGTTTTGTCGCATGCCACAGTTACCGCGTCAGCATATTCGGTTGGAATACTACTGACGAAATGGTAATAATGTAGAAATAGCATGGGCCAGTCGCAAAAGCTTGGGAATCCAGCTTTTGACAATCACGTTACTCGCATAAATGCACCGTATAACGATGTCGCGTTTCCGTAGTAACATCAAACAACAAAATATCGTTTTTAGAAAAAGTAGCACTGGTCGCGAAAGCCAGAAAACGACTGTCACGAATTTTCGTGTGCTATTGAACTCGTAACGCTTTTCCGCGTCCCTTGATTCTGATTCAATTTCATTCGTACAAAGACAATGGATTCGGGGAACAATTAGGAAAATGAAAAGCGGAACGCGATAATAAAAGTTGCCGTGATTTCTCGAGCAGCAGTGGAAAGAATTTTCTTTTGACCACCGCGCTGGTCACGAAACGGTGGTGGAACGTTGACATAAGGCAGAAGGCAGTGAAAACTCGGAAAGTGACAAGGAAACGTTGGAGAAGGGAAACGGGAGGAGAAATGGCTCGATAGTGGGCTCATCGGTATGCAAAACGCGAGAGTCGCGAAGGGTGCACGCGTAGCCCCTTGTGTCCCCCGTTTACCCGACAGCCAGCCATACTGGGTTCGCCGTTGAGCCACCCAAACCTCTGGAAAACCATAGCCAACCCCTCTCCTGTAACCTGTTATTTCCGTTCCGAGTGCAGCTCGCCAACTTTCTTTCCATTTCTCGCCTCTTTCATGCACGGGTAGCGCGTTGAATGCGCTCGCGATTGCATCTTTACTATCACTTCGTAGTTCTTCTTATCGAATATAAAAAGTTACACCAAGTATAAAAGGTACACGTGCTCCTCGCGACCTTCCGTCTTGGCGCGGAATAAATGAAAGGAGGAAGAAAGAGAGGGAGATAAAAAATCGACAAAGAGAATTTTCCACGCAACACTTTCCCTGGCGGATGGTTGAAATCGTGGCCGACTACTACAATCCACTTCCACTGTAGGCATCCCCCGTTTTATTTCTACCTCCATCTAGCCGCTTCGGGCAAATTACGGAAACGATACTCTTTTCCCTCAACCCTGCGCTTTTCTTCCTCCATTCCCTTTTCCCGCCGCGCCTTATACCTCGGTGTACCGATGCAATCTGTCTGACGCACCGGCGAGTCATCTTTGATGTTCTAATGAAGTTAGTTCGCTAAGAAACTGCGTCGACAGTTAGAGTCGCATTTCCATTTCTCCTCCCGCCTTCCTCGCGCTCGCGTTTATCGAAGTTGCCCCCAGCGAGAGGCAGATCTTCCCGTTCCCTCTCGCGCACGAGAGGAGAGCAGACGAGAGGTGGTTCTTCTCGCGACTGAATCTCGAGCGACGAACGCGTGGCCTTTTATTTATCAAACAGGCCGCGATCCAGCTTCTCAGATCCAACCCGTTAATCTGAGCCACGCGTCGAGAGGCGGGAAGAAGAGGAGGGAAAACGAAGGAAGAGATCCGCGACGTTGTAATTATGTAGCCTCGTTTGTAGCGGAGGCATTAGCCTCTGTTTAGACTGCTGAATTTAAAATCGCGAGCGTGCCGAGCCGGCTTGAAAAATTAATACACGCCTTAAGGAGGAGTGGAGCGGCGAGATTGCGCCGCTAGGATGATAAATTCATGGCCTAGATGCGAGCGCTACCCGCGGTCGGGATAATTCTCGCGAAATGCTGCGCTTTCTGAGGGGGAAACGGAATGTCAGCGATGACGATGACGATAATTCGAGCCGCTTCCAAACTTCTCGCGTGACTCGGCTGAAAACATAATTTATCGCGAGCGTCGTCTTCTTTCTCGCCGCCTCTTGCCCCCGGCCTCTCAATGGCTCCTACCCACCCAGCTAGATATCCCGCTTATTTTTCGCGAATTTTAAATGTAAATTTTATGACGCCGCTGCGCGCTACCAACCCGGTGTTAACCCACCCCTTGCAACCCAATTGATTGCACCGGCGCCTGGGCGGGGATGTATACTCGTACACCAATGTATTCCAATCTTTATACAAGCTGCTTTTAACGAGTGATATACACGCGTTACACTGGAACATTTGTAACGATAATAATGCATATAGCAACAAGAATGTCCCAAGATTATATCGATAAAATTAGAAAGTAATTCAACTATACGTGTATATTGGAGTATCGTGGGTTTAAGGACTCTAAAAGGTCAGTGGAAAGGCCCATAAAAGAGAAAGCTAGGAGTCAAATATAAGCTACAAGACTGGATATAATAATATAATAACTCATCTATGATTCCGTGATCACCTGACATTCTCACGTCAAGTTTCTCTAAAGAACTCTATCAGAACTGTTGTAATAAAAATTAAATATAAAATACACTCTATATTCTAGCGATGTGGGGGTGATATTTTCCCCTGCGTTTTGCATCTTGTCTCCCATTTTCTGGAGAAGTCTTGTGACCTACGTGGACCTAAACAGGCTAGTTCTAACCGTTGGCCCGTTTAATAAACATCTATACAGTTTTTCCATCGTGTCCACTGACTACTACTCCTTTCCATTATAACCCCTTAACAAGAACTTCGTCATAGAACTGTCTAAAGACTGCCCCTGCACCCCCTTATTTAAACCTAACAATCTCATCCATACAATCCTTGCGCACGGTTCCTTCACATGCACTCCAGATGTTGCACTGTGTCCTGAACGCTCGACTGAACCCGAGGCTTGTTTATTATCCCTTACCTAGGGGAGAAAAGTCCAAGTATATATATACGAATGAATGAACGTCTTTAACATGGATGGTGTGTGAGTATGGATTGAATAGGACGAATGTTTATGCCAGAGAATCGAAGGGATGTGCTCGAAGATTTAGGATACATGGCGCCAAGAGGCGAGGTACTGCATTGTGCATGTCACCGATCGAGGAAGTGTGAATGATTTTGGAAAAAGAGAAGTATGATGCGACGAAAGTTAGAATTTCTTTCACCTCCCTAACCTCCCTAACCTCCTCCCACGAATACGTTGGAATTAATTAGAAATAATCCCTACGTACATACAACGTCTGAGTATACAGCACACGTAAGCGTTCCAATACTTTCGCGCGCGAGTGTACCTGTATTTAACGAGAATTTCATGGGGAATAACACACGGGGACGAGATTCATAGAACTGATTCACCGGTATCGGAGCACGATCCTTATCTCCGTTTCGCCTACGTTACACGCCGCTTCGCGGAAAATCCCTGTGTCCACGTTGACTCGCCAATGTGCTCAAACACCGGGCCGCGAGTTAATTGAATCACGCGCGATAGGACGATTCATAACTCGATGCCTCGGACCGAGGCGAGCCGATGTGCCGCGAGATAACTCGCAGTTAGTCAGCACTCCTATTGTACGCGACAAAGGGGAACGCGACAAAGCGGGCCACGAGTTTCAGTCGACGTCCTTTCGGCGGAGAGAAAGGCAAACTAGAATAGAGGAAGTGCGGAGAAAAATTCGTCAAGGTGTCTCGGTGAAGAATAATTGGAGGACTGGGGCGTGGCGAAACCTTGAAATTCGCTACGGAGTAAAACTGACACCGATTCTCTTAACCTGGATGCATGGACGCAGCTGTCCTGACACTAGCACGACCTCGAATCCTCTCCGATCATGGAGAAACGAGGGAAACGGTGTTCGTCCTTCTATCTTCGATTTCACGACCGACTTACAGCAACTCCTCCACGTCGTATCTTTCCTGAACCATGGAGGGCGGAAATCTTTGTCGAAGACTCGAAATCTATCTCGGTTCCTTTGAACTTGCAGCGATATAGCGACGACGATGGGATTGGATTTTTGTATCGGTGAAGACTCGTAATATCGCTCCGTTGGATACCACGCTGGAGGGTGTAGGGGTGTTTGATAATTCCTCAAGTCCTTCTGATCAGTTTCGAGGTAAGCAGAGTAGCAGAAGCGCATAGTTAATCGAACGGTATTACCGTCTCGGCCGGAGCAACGTGTAACGCAAGAAAGGTAATCGATAAAAGCTCAGTGACCCGGGACCGTTGTTGGTCACCGATTAGTTTAGGTTAGTCTGGGTTAGGTTTATACCGCGCCCACATTTCCCATCCACGACGTGTATGTGTCTGCTAAAAATTTCACGCAGATCAAATAACAACACGCTTCCCGCCAAATTGACTTTTTAACCAACTTTCATGCTTCTCTGTTCCCATCAATTTTGAATATAATAATCTATTTCCTATTTTCCACGCGATTAGCTGCAATACTCGACTCCTGAATAGATGAGAATGTCGTTAAAAAATCAAAAGAAATAAAAATGAAAAATTCGTAGTGAAAGGAGAAAGAATTACGCGAAACGGATCAAACGAATTTCTTTTTCTGGGGAATATTCCTCGGGTTATAATAATCGATAGGATCGGTTAATTATTCGATTCTCGACCGATTCCACGAGCGTCGCGGTCGTGAAAAAACTGGAAAAAATCAGCAACTCGCTGCACTAACCGGTTCGCGTAATCCGCTTTGACGAATAGACGGGCTGTGTGTGCCGTTTGTCGCGTCGGCGACGCAATCTATTTTTTTTCACCAACGATATTCGACTTTTTCTCGATAAACGAAATCGGATTAAAGAACGGACGGCAAGCATTTTCGTATCGGTGGACGGAAAAAATTACCGACTTCCTTCCGCGTCTGGCCCCCCTGTGTCCGAGGGTAGAGACGGCGCTGTCTTATTCGTCCCGCGATAAATTTCATCGATTTTATCTCAAAGGAGATTACCGAGGGAATAAAAAATTTCTCGCGGACACGGGGGAAAATATCGCGGGTGTACGACGAAAGTAGCATTTCACCGTCGGGGATTATTATTCGACGAAAGACCGATCGCGAAATTCGAACGGGCGAGTAGAAGCACTTTGTCACTGGGGGGAGAGAAGTCGCGTAGAATTACTTTGTAGCGGTGAACAATTAACGAATGAAAAATCGCAGTTCCTAACTATTTCCAGACGGGAAGTCGCGTTCCGAGAAGTTATCTGTCAGAGTTTCGCTCGTCGGAAAGTTCGCCGGGACGTAAATCCGAGCTGGAATCGACTTGGTTCGATTCAAAAGCGAGGATAATGGCGGCCTGGCCCGGGAGGAAGTCGACGAGCGCGGTTCTTATCGCTCTCAGCGCCGAGGAGAAAGAGAGTAAATAATTTAGCCGAAGAACAGCGATCCGATTGTTCGACTCGACGGCCACTGGCGAAACAGCCAAAAGTCATCGAGCTTTTTCCCCACTTCTGCCTTTCCCCAACTTTCGCTTTCGACTTGGTCAATTGGAGGCGAAAGGAAGTTACACTTTATTCATCGAGGAACTTGCCTGACTGTTTCTAACAGGAAGATCAAGGTATTCCGGTGTGCCGACCCGTGCGAAAGCGTGAACGAACGTCGATGAATCGCGTTTAACGACGCCTCGTTACGTTTACGATCACGGCAACGAACATGGCGGGCGTACACCGTGGAACACGAATTCGGCGTTGAAAGTAAATCGAGATCACGGGACCACGTTTGTTCTAGAATTCAGAATCGCGTCTCCGCGGAGATTAAACCCGAGATTATTACCTTAAAGCCAACAATCTCGAGAGTCACGCAGTCTAACTACATTCACACTCGGCCAACTCTGGCCGAAACTTGCTCGAAAACCAAGTCTCCCAGCAACAAATTCCACTGACGTCGGATCACCTCCACCTCGTTTCTACCACCTGTTACAATCCTCTACACCGTACAGAGAAAACCTATCGCGCTCCCCGAGTCTCTGACTTCCTTTCACCCCGAACAACCCTTCTTCACGCGATACTTGGGCGAAAACTCTCGAAGACTATTCTCGGGGACCAACTATCCGACGAATCTCCTCGAGTTTCTTCTTAACGTTTCGTTAAGCTCGGATTTTTTCCGACCGAGCGTGGAAGCACGTGGCAAAAATCACCCTCGAGGAGATTCATCGGAGGGTTACACGGTGCCTGCAAGGTGGTAAAAATTCCTGGGTCGATCTCGCGGCGACACGGAAACGTGGTCTAATTTAAGAAACACCGGAGCAGAGGGAACCGCGTCGGTCGTACGGTCGATCTCGAGCCAAACGGGGGTTGCCTGGTGCGAGCGGAATGGCCGCCATAAGGTAGCTCCTCGAGGAGGAACGCGTAGAACGAGCAGCGAGGCTCGTAAGGTTGCGGCGAAACGACTTGGTAGGAGTTGCATTTTTATCCGGCCAGGCTGTGTGTCGACGTAGCAGATGAAAGCGGTTATGCCGGCTCCGTATATTGCCCGTCCTTTTGTCTCCCCGCCAGGCGCGAGCAAACACCCTCGCCCACCCCCTCACGGTTTTTCCATCTTTTGCTCTCTTCGTTGCCGCGACCTCAAAGCCGGTTCTATTTCTGGTGCCATCCGACTCGTATACTCGAGTAAACTGGCATACGACCAAATGCCGTGATACAGCGGGCCCTGCCACGCCGTACATTCTTCTCACCCCCTAACGTTATGACCCACCCCAACCTGCTCCACCCACGCCGTGGACCATTACGCTCTGCCGTGTGCCGCTTACGTTATTATTGTATAAATCAGCCGCACGCGGCGCTGAATTTTCTTCTCGTTATGTCCGACGCCGATTTCCAGCAGACCTGCGCGCTCCGCATCGATTTACCTTCGACGCGAGGCGCAGGAATTTCCCACGTCCAGGGTGGAATTTTCGCCACGGTTTTCTGCCACTGCCAGAGCTCGTAGGACGAAGAAGCCTGAGATTAACGGAGAGGGATGATGCGAGGTATAGGAGAGATGTTCGAGTACACCGGAAAGGCACGGTGGAGGAAGAACCATGTGTGTATGGTGGCCGAAGTGCGGGGTAAATCGCGATGACGTTTCAAGAGGGTGGCGCAGTTCGGGTTACCGAATAGCGAGGCAAAGTGGAAACTTTCCGCGGTCACGATGTATCACGAAGGGAACCTGCGATCCAGGGGACCTCTGCTCCGCTAGATCCCGACGTCACGAGTACCTGGAGACTAGAGGGATCCTGGAAGCCGGTGCTGATAAAAAATTTAACGCCCGACGCGAGAGATAAACGTCCACCGGTGCGATGCTCCGGCATGATACGATCTTGCCGGCTTAGATACGCGTCTCTCTGCTGCGTTATTAGTCGAGAAGGGGGACACGGGTCGAAGGCAAGGTAGCGTGGAAAAAGGTGCAAAAACGCGAACGCATCGGAAACGTTACGGTTGCACAGCGTCGATTTAATTACCGATTAATCCCAGCTTCTTTTGTTCCACCCTCTGAATAATATCTACGTTGGTCCGGCGGGCATGGCTGCTGCTCGTATCGCCACGGTTGTTTTAATAACGGCGATAAATCTACGGTTGGCTGGATGTATCCGAGGCACAGACTAGTATCTCTTTTTGTCACTGCTGGATTATTGCGTCCCTGTCTCGCGACGAAACGTCGCGGAACGGCTTCGATTCCGCTCGCTGGATATTACGACATTATTAAAAATCGCCGGGTAGAGCGCGCGACGATCGCAATTTAGATTCTTCGTCTTCGCCGCCATTTCGCCCATTCTTCTCCACCTTTCTATTTTTTCCTCCCCTGCATTCCCGCTTTCCCCCTGTCCCAAACAAATCATTCAGGTCGATCGTTTATCGTCTCGCCTCCACGCCGTTCCTCCGTTTCGCACTCGTGAAACGGCCAGTGGGAAAATGGTAACTGGATGCAGATCGGAAATGACTGCAGCTCGATAACCGGATATCTAATATCCCACCGTTTGGCCCGTCGGACGATGAAAAATACGAGCATCGGATAAGCCACGCTGTTCGCTGACCATATTCGACCGGCCACGAACGCTGTCGTTTCTCTCCTCCGCTGCTTCGACACTTCGAGCCGCGTCTTCGAGATGGCGAGAAATATTAATCGCGACGAGGAAAGGCGCACCTTTCTCGAGCGTTCTCGGTGTTAGGTATGCCACTCGAGGACGAGGGTCGCGCAAACTTTTGCTCGTAACAAGACGAACGGGTGTGCGAAAGGGAATGGATAATCAGAGGGAATTATGTAGAGGCTACCTCGCAGCCGGATGCTTTCTTCCATCGAGTCCTTCCGGAACGACGCCTCGCCAAAGTGGCGTGCATTATTCAGCCGTTGTTATTCCTCGATTAGCCGCTTCTTCGCGACGCGTGCTGTTAAACGAACTGCGAGGACCTCGCGGAGCGTCGCTTTCGATTCTGTTGCAGTATTCAGCTGACGAGGGCGCGACAGAGATCGCGTTCGAGATATATGTCCCGAGACGAGTCGCGCCGGTGGAATTAAGGATCGAATTCTCCGCCGGCGGAGGATGCAGCCGGGAAGGAAGAAAACTCATAAGAATCGATGAACCGAGTTACGGGAACCGTAGGAAATAGTTCGCGAGTTGAGAAACTCGTGAATTTAACTGAGTAATCAGTAAACTCCCATTACTCGCCCCCTCCGCGTCCCTGGGCAGAACTGCGCGGCACGAAAGGGAATGGGGTTGGGATTAATTATTTAGCCGGGAGCAATAAGATATGTCAAAGGTGGGTCTAACTACGGAACACGGAGCTGCCGGACCGGTTCATTGCTGCGTTTTATTAATGGAGCTTGCCAGTGACATAAGAAAATCGCGATTTTATTTCCCGCGGCGGGGAAGAATAATTGCACCGTATATTAGCCGGGACTGGCGTTTAAATTACTCGGCAAATTGTTGCAACGATAAAAATAGTTACCTGTATCCAGCTTACTCTGTTGGCTAATAAAATTATAGCTGCATAAATATCAACCCGCCTCGCACCCTGCGCCTTAACGAAATAAAATTCCACCCCGATGGTGGGGGTGACGCACGGAAATTCGCGCTTTCCACTCGGTTCCCTTCGTTTCTCTCTTCCTATCCCGCCAAACGATAGAGATTTTCACGCGTCGCTCCATTAAATCCCACCTATACCTCCCCGCCACCCTTTTCCCGCCCTTTTCCATCGTTTTCCGCCGCGCCCGAACTTTCTTTTAACAATCTCTATCCTTTATCTCGGCCATAAGGTAACGACGTCGTAACATGTTACTATGTTATGTATTACGCCGCTCGTAACACGGGTGTAAAGTAGCGAGGCGGGTAGGAAATAAGTCGTAACAGAGCGCTGATTTACGGGGCGCAAGTGTGCATTCCTCCGGCCCCAGTTTTAAGGGGAAGACCGCATTTGTAGCCGTACATATCGAACGAGCCTAAACGACGTCGCTCTGACAAATGTTCGTCATTAGTCGGCAACGTTTACGTACCCACCGGAACTGGTACTCGCTCTTATCGTTCGATCCATGCAATTCGTTCCTCGTTTCCTCGTCGAGACCTTTCGCAAGACCCATTCGCGATCTCTCGAAAATTCCCAAGATTTCGCGAGGAAAAAAACAAAACGCGAACGAATTTTGTCGACGCTTCGCGTTAATCTCTAAAGCATATACTCGAGGTTAATCCCGTTAAACGTCTCGAGAAGCAATTAAGAATCATCTTCGTCGAGGCCCCCGTGGCTGCAGCGTGTTTGACGCGACGGTAATTCCGTTAGGTCGTAATTTCAACATTCCGCGTGGCCCGGTTTCAGGTGTCGTGGATGAGAAGCAGAGACCTGCACATTCTCACGTCAGGAAACAACCTGTTCAGCTCGGACACGAGATTCGGGCCCCAGCACACGCCGGGAAGCGACGCGTGGACGTTGAGGCTGGACAACGCCAGGAAGACCGACTCCGGCAAGTACGAATGCCAGGTGAACACCGAGCCGAAAATGATGTATGCTGTTCAGCTGTCCGTGCGAGGTAATTGCAGCTCCTCCCGCGGCTCTCCCTTTATTTAAATCCGCCCACTAAATTGAATCGTCCTTAAGCTGGCCTTCGTTTAATAGCTTCGCCGACCGCTAACCTCGTTCAATATCCCTAGCCAGTGTCCCTAGCGCAGCGATTTTTAATTACGCGATAATGCCCGGAGAGACGAACGGTGTAACGAACAATGCGACGTTCGCGGCAATGAGAGCAGTCTCTCGCTGTCTGCGCGTCTCTCGAAATTATTTATCCTTTACACGCTCCGCCAAAGCCCATGACAAACTGTTCTTCGACGACTAACCGAGTCCTACTGTTCGTTTTTAGATCCTGACAAACCGGAGGGTTACGACGAGCCGCATTCTCAGCAGACGCGAATAAGTAAGTGAGCATCATGAGAACGGAGGTTTATTTTCGTCCGGTAGTAGTACACCGTCGTGAACGTTCCATTAGTCCCGTTTCCACCGTGTCCTCGCCATTGTGTCCGGGGATTTTAATAGGCACGGGGATAAATTTAAAGACACCCGTCGTCTAATTCCACGCGACCGTTCGTCGAATTAAATTTTCCAATCCACGGGGAACAATGTCACGGACGGTGGTGAACAGCTACCTCGCGATTCGATGCTTTTTTACACGCGTCGGGGATGATTAAGAAATATTTTCAATCAAAGCTCCGCGATAAATCGTCGTCTCCAGACTAGGGGCATTTTATTCAACGTTTCCCCGATGCACACCGACAGCGTGCACGCGTGCATACGTCCGCGATGCAATCAAAACCTCGCTGCAAGTTTTTCCCAGCTACTCGTATAAATTAATCCCGCCTTTTCCCCCCTTTTCCCCCATTCTTCCCACGAATCTCTGCACACGTGCGATTGCGGCCGAGCATACACGACTATCGAAATTCCCTCCATATCGCTCGCTCGCGAAAGCTTTTTCGTATACAAATTTGCAAATTACCAGGTCCGACCATGATCGATCCACCCCCGGCCGGATTTAAGAATACAATTTTCGCGCGATCTTCGCTCTATTCCAAACTTTCGAAAGAGGATTGCAAGTTGCCGGCAAACACAATTATTCTTCCCCGCGTTTGCCGCACCGGAAGCTAACGCGCTTGGCTGTTGACTCGCGCTGTATTTAAATCGTATTTCAGACTGGCGTCCCGATTAAAGTCGCGGGGGCGAATTTTTCGCGCGCAAATTATCCGCGGCTCTCCGTGAAAAGCAGCGAGAGCATTCGAATGACCCCGCCGTTACGAGATCGCCAACTTTTCAACCAGCAAATTGACGGATATTTCAATCGCTCGTTGAAACGCTAGTTAGAGAAATCTCGCGGACGTACCGCCGTGAAAGTTCGTGATCGCGAGATGCGTTAATACCGCGTACCCGAGTTCTAATTCTCGCGTCTCTGGCCGTAAACATAGGCCAGCGTGGAGCGAAATTTCGACGACAACCGAATGGGTACGGTTACTTAGCAGGGACTTGATAAATCGTCGAAACGTCGGTCCGCTTTCTCTACCCTTAACTATCCGCGGTATTAATGGAGCTTGATGTATCTGCGCGGAGAGGGGTACCGTGACACCTTTATACACCGTTGGCCCGTTAAAAAATCATCCGACAGGCGCTTCTTATTCCCTCCCCGGATCCAGTCGACATCAATCACTTAAAGATAAGTGCGCTTCTTCGCTGGCTCTGACGCCCGGGATCTGTCGTCGATTCTTCTTGCAGCGTCCTCCTAGACGCTTCATAATTCTCTCCAAGTTCCATCATTTCACCCCCGAGACGCGAGATTTCACCGTCCCTTTCTTCGTCGCCCGCGACTCTCAGAAATTCGTCCTCCCTGCATGCGAGACTGGCATCGACTACGAATCGACGCCCGATCTCGAGTGTGCGCGGCAAAAGCGAGCGTCGCGCGTCGCTCTTCGCATTGAAATATCCCCGGGAAAAGCGATTAACCCGCTTTAAAAATTGCGCGATAAGCGTTGCACGTTAGCGAGCGAGTGGATGGATGTGCCTAGGTGACCGATAAATCGAGGCTCTTAACGAAAGTGGAATTTAAACTGCATCGGAGAAGACTATGTGTAATTCGGGAAACTAATCCCGGGGAAATATATCGACGTGGGGTGGAAAAGGCGCGCGTGAAGTACGAGATTCCTCCGGACTGTAAATTCAAACGAAAAGAAAAGAGAAACGGGGGAAAAATTGGGAAACGAACGAGATTCGCGTGAAATTGCAGCGAGGAGAAGAGGGGGCTGGGTTTAATAAGTCTATTACTGGATGACAGATTGTACTTTACTCCGTTGGATACAATATTCTTTCGCTCTTAGCACGCGTCTCTTCGAGCAGCATTTTTAAGGGTGGGTCTTCTCTGTCAATCCGCCACGAAGATCAGAGATTTCGGTTATCGCTGCTACGCGCTCTGAGGGGGGAAAAATAAGGTATGTTTGAACGAGATTCCCTATTTTTCACGCAAAATATCACCGGAGAGGATTGATAATAATTAAAGACCGCGAGGGCGGAGACAGCGAAAGGTCTCCGGCAATTATCATCGAAGTTACCCCCGAACGGGGGTGCAAAGAAAGCAAGAGCGGCGCAGGAAGAACAGGCTGCCGCGGCGTGTACAGTAATAACGGCATAACGTAATATTTCGCCGAGGAGAAATGCAGTTCCCGGGGGATTAATTCAAGTCTAATAGGATTATCCTTAATCCTGGTAGTCGTGGAAAACCTCCTCCGGTTCTCCGGGGTCTTTTTCCTCGTCACCTGGCGCGGCCATAACCGCGCTTCCACGACCCCGCAGGAAGAGAACGTGGCGTTAAATGAGTCTCAACCATCGCCTCTCCTCTGTACCCCCCGTTGAATAATGTATGCTTGTCCCGACATTATCATACACCATGGGGGCCACCCCTTACGAGACACGCGCTACGCGGCTCCCATTGTTTTTCCCTTTCGCCTCGTAATGAATTATTAGGCCGCCTCGTTGTCCCGCGCACGAGAACGGTTCTCTTGTTTCCTCGCACTTCAAACTCCAATTTCCGTAGCGAGGATCCGACTACCTAAAGCGAACTACCACCAGCCTCTTTCCGTCTCTCCTTCGCGCTCTTCACCCGTTGTCTTCTTATTTTTCCTCAGCCTTGGTCCGTGGAAATAGGTCGCGTTTTAATACAGCCAGACTTAAGTCTCGAATCGTAATTGTGATCTCTTTGCGCCGCCTTCGCGGCTATTCGGCTATTCAAAGGGATTTTCAGGTTATTCTCGCGGATTCTCTCTGTCCCTGAGCACGAATCTCGCGGTCTTTCGTTTCCCGGATCCGCAGTTTCGGAATTCCGAAGCTAACCTACGCGATGGTCGCGAAACACCGACGAGTTTAGGATTTTTCGCGATCGATTTTTCGGCGAGGTCGCGCTCGCATCGCGGTTCGATTTCAAGCGGGAATTGGAGCGAGTGGAACGGCCTCGCATGGCGTGAGAAGAACACGTCGTTTCACGGTGGCACGCATATTAAACGGCCACTTGTGCCGACCCTCTAAATTAAAATGTACAAACTTGACAGTACGTCCTGCACGGAAACCGTGTTACGCCGTTCTTTTTCCCAGCTCCGACGTTGTAAAGCTGTGCGCCAACGTCTCGCTCGCGAGTGGATTGTCGACGCTGGAATTAATTTAAATTATCGCGTGACACTCGTCTGGGGTCCTTAGTAGCGCGTATCAAAGCGGTCGATTAAAGGGAGATCCTTCTCGCGGATCCGGACACCGCGCTCCACGATTAAAATGTATCCAGTCGAAGAATGGATCGCGTCAATTAACAGGTAGCGATCGGTGCACCGAGTCGACGATGCCAATTAAAAAGTTAGCAAGAGTTCCTGCGATCGACGGGTTTCGCAATTCCTTCGGCGAACGCTATTTTCGCGGGCGATAATTAATTCGCGCGACAAACGAAAGCGAGAAATTATTACCGGTTCTCGAAACGAAGTTCGTCGTCCCCCTTTTGGTCACATCGTTCCGTAAATCTTGACTTCGTTCAGCAGCAGCGTTTTTAATGAATCTACTTTTTCAGCTAGGAAGGCATAAAACACGTTCCGTTCTTTTTCCCGCAAGGTCCTCTCTCCGTGTAATTACTTTCTTCTCGGATCTCCGGGCTATAAGCTGTTTAACATTGTTTTAAACGCACGGAGGCTGGTAGCTTTATTTAAACGAATACGCGCAAGAAGGGCACTTTTTAAATCTACGAAGCGTAAATCCTCGTGAACCGAAGCGGATAAAAATCCGCGAAATGTTTCGTTATTTTAGAAATTACTTCACCGATGCCGAGATTGTAAATTTTTGGCGAATTGTGTCGAGTGACACCGATACCGAATATCGAAAAGGGCAAACCGAGATAAGTTTCGTGGCCCGTTTAACGGTACCCTAAATTTTGATCGACACTGCCGTCGTATGATAGTTGTTCCTACATGACTTGCAGGTTACGAGAGCACGGCGCCAGTGGCGGCCATAATGGGTCCTCGGGAGCAGAGGGTGTCATCGGGGACGACGATCACCTTGAGGTGCGTCATATTGTCCCCGTATCAGACCCGGCCCATCAGGGGTGTGCAGTGGCTCCGGGATAACAAACTCCTAACATTCCAGGTAATGCAGCTCAGCGTCTACTCGCGAGGCGTACTCTAATGAAATTTTTTACGTCGACTCCTCCTTTTCCGACGCCACCTCGCGTTCACCCTCGAGAATCTCGTCTCGAAGGAAAGAAATACGATCGTAAATCATCGGCGTGACGGGGAGACGCGACTCGCGCCGAACGCGAAGCCTGCTTCAGCCAGGCAGATTTTTGTTTACACCGTTTTCTTCGTCCACGGGGGTTCAAAGGGAACATTGATACCGACGATCGCGTCGAAATCGAGCGTCGAATCTACGCGAGTATCGATCAAAAAGAACGTTTCGTGTTAAGAAACCGTCGATCGCGTGGAAATTGTGTGTCGATGGAAAAGAAGATGGCGCGTGTCGAAAGCTGACTTTTCAACTCGCGCGAGGTTTACACGCGTTCGTCGTTCGCGAAGGTTGCACGGGGCGGGAGTAATTACAACGAAGGTTTAAATCGATTCATAGGGGGATGAAAAATGCGCGATCGGGGGGACGATAGGCGAACTGGTGAAAATTTGTCCGTGGAAGTTATGCGCGATTCATCTCGGCAGATTTATCACGAAATTACAAACTGTGGACGTTTCGGGGTGGGTGTAGCGCGAACAGGGTGGCCGGAGATTTATTTAATTTTCCGCACTTGCGATATTTTTCGATCGTAATATTCGCACTGTCAACATCCGCGGATACCGTTCGCGGGATGATGTGTGTTCTGCAGGTAAAAGGGTATTAATTGTAAATATGTACACGGCGATTTGCGAGTCCGTTGACGTAACCGGATGTTCGAGCAGGTGCCGCGTGGGGGGGAAAAAAAGTGCTGGATCCGAATTATCCGTCGCAATTGTCGTGTTTGCACTGTTTTCAGGCTGCACGAGGGGGCATAAACGTGGAGACTGAAAGAGGCGCGGCTCGAACAGTCTCGGAATTGACTCTGGCAGCGGTCACGCCGCACGACATTGGAAAATATTCGTGCAGACCGTCCGAGGGGCGATCGGACACCATAATGCTGCTCGTCGATCCAGGTTAGCCTTCAAAAGTCTCTCAACCCTTTGACAGACGAATACACCTGCCTGGAAACGTTTCACGAAACGAAACATTTTATCCGTTTATCTCCGACGACACACCGATCGATCACTCGACGTACGACTGTGTAACGATAATAATTTCTCGTCGAGGATACAGCGCGCGAAATAATTGCATTTTGCACGAAATAAAATATCTCCTGGCACGTACACGTCCACGGGAGTCAAAGGGTTGGGAGAGCTTGGAAATTTTATCTCGCCCGAATCGATTTCGCTCTCTTTATTTAAAAATATACTCCCCATTTTTCAATTCCTCGCCCCTTTATTTCCGCTTTCAGTTGCTTTATATTTGATACGACAGGGATTTAAAACCGGTTTAATGACCCAACCCCTATCGCGCCAGGGCTGGCGGAAAAATACGATCGAAGTATCGTACAAACGTCTCCGCGTAATGGCGGACGTTCAGTGCAAATTGCCGCCATAAAAGCTAACCCTAAATCGTCGTTCCACCGCGATCAAACCGCAGAACAAGAACCTTCCTCCATGAAGCTCATCGGCCGGAGCATTACGAGCAGCGGACGCGGGCATTTGTATTCGATTCACCGTAACGTCTTGGTGCGCGTCGTGCAACGGCTATGGGAAAAATACGCGGGAAAAGAGCAACGAAAAGAGGGGGAAGGGGGGAGTGTAAAGAAAGACGACGGAAAAGAGAAGAAAGCGAAAGAGGGGTAAGAACGAGGGAAAAAGGAGAACCGGCGGTCGCTGGAAAGGGTATCCCCATGATCTAAAGTCGCGCCTTAGGATTACTCGAAACACTTTAAAGTTTTAAGGAGGCGACGGTATTTCACGGCGGGACTATTTGTCTAGCTCAGCCTCTTGGTTCGCCGCGGATGTCGTTTGGGGGTCGGCAAGAAAGAGGGAAAATCCCGGGGAAAACGGGCGTGCATGTGTCCGCCGGTGAGAAATAGAGAAGGAAAGGGTGGCACGAGCTGCGGAGAGACCTTGTTGGAAGGGAAAAGAAAAGAGGGCGGAAGGTGGAGAGGTTCGGTGAAAAGGAGGGCCCCGAGAAGGGCAGAGGAGTGGCGTAAGCACGCTTGCATGCGGAATTCACAGGCAGTAGTCTCTATTATCGTGAATTTTCCTTCGGAAGTTATCGCGAGGAAGCGGCGGGCCGCGCGACGTCGCATTTTTCCCGGGCGACCGACGCCCACCGGCGCTCCGTGTACGCGTACGTATACATACGTACCAGCCGAGCTATTCCTTTTCTTTTGTCCCGTGTACGGGGCGATGGAACGCGCCGTAAATCACAACTTCGCCGACTCGTTTCGTAGTTTCGCAGATTGCGAATTTACGCGGTTTATAGCCAACGTTCCAGCTACCGCCTTCCCCCTCGATCTTACCGGCTCGTTCCCCTGATTTCGTCGGTTTACGAAGCTGCGAGAGGCCCTTAGGCTTCCTCGGTTATGATGTTCTTTGGACTTTCGACGAGTTTTAAACGTCATTTCCGCGCAACCGGACGACGAACGCGCGATGAGAACGGCGCGAATTAATCGAACGGTTTCCATATAAAATACTTGTTTTGGCAGTAAATGAAAAACGAACGGAGAAGAGTCGTTCGTTATACCGAGTGGGCAACATTTCGCGCCGTTCCGTTATAATCGATGTTGCAGGGATACCGGCCGTTGTTGATAAATCAGAGTTTCGGCGAATCGCCGTACGGTCCTCGAAATTGCGAATTCACGGCAGTTTATGGGCCAGGTCGAGTAGCTGCTTTCGAAAAGAATTACCACCCGGCTGGAATTAAACGCTACCGTCACGGTGCTTCGACACCGAGATGATTTTTACGAGCCAACACCGACGCAAATATCCCCATAAATAACGCCATAAATGCCGCGTGAATTGTGCGCCCCGTTGAAACACCCGGCAGAAACCGAGGAACAACGAAATTGTAAACACTCGAGCCAGGTTGGCAAGAAAACCAATTACCGCTAATTACAAGCGCTATTCGATCGATCGATAAAATCACGTTAACAGGCTTACCTCTGTGTAACCGTATCCCAGGATGCTGCGAATTTGTTAGCGTTTCCTCTTGCGAAACTCCAAACGGAACACTGGCCAACCACTCGCGTCGATTCACCTCGTTGTCCTTCGTCGCTTATCTCCGATACACCTCGTCTCAAGTTCCACGAGCGACTGATCGCGCACCGTACACAAAGTTTCACCTCTGTGTGCCGGACTGGAAGACGTCGTTGACCAAGGCCACGTATTATTTTCAACTCGGGACATCGGCTCGGCGGATCGTAAACGGAACTTATTTTCCTTGTACGCTTCAACAGCGTCAAAGCGAACGCCGTTACACGCAAATCCAGCGGAAACGTCGCGACCGGCGACATAAATCACAAGTCGGACGAGTCGCCCCGCCATTTCGCGGATTACGAATTCGCGCGTTTCACTGCGAATTCAGAGGCATCTCGGATCAAACGTTGTTTCACGATTGCGTGCGCCCGTATGCACATTCCATGAACGCGGAAATTATCCGTAACTCGTGGCTCGCGCGTAATTAACCGCACGGCGGGAAAGTTAACTTAAATAACGAACTGGGCGGCGTGGCACGGTTTTATTAATCGATCCGGCGGTCGAACAAAATCGGCACGCCGTGATTAATTAATCTGCGGGTGTCCGTAAAGGGAACGGAGAGAAAAATGACTTCCCGTCGGCTTTCTAACGAACGTCGACCGTTGGAAACGATCCGCGTTAATTTTTCACGCCACCGGGACGATTCCGCTTGACGATCGCGCGGCCATCGGGGCCGAGCGTATTTCCGAATCGGCTCGCTGACGCAAATGGTCCACCCGCGGCCAGAGGAGGCGATATTTCCATTAGAAGCTGAAATACACGAGGAATTAGCGTCGCCTGAACTCCCATCGATACAGCCGCTGGCAAGAAACGTCATTTGGCTGATTCGTCGAATGCGGCGCGAGATTTAACGACTTTTCCGGAAGCGAACGAGCAAAAACCGGTGGAGTACAGTGCCAGTCCGCGGTGCAAAGCCGGCTTTTTGCCGCAAGACCGGCTTGCTGTCTGAGCTAATTCTTATGCGATCGTAAATAACGTCGCGCATATATCAAAACTTACAGCGACTACCCATCCCAGAGTTCTCGCAATCGTCGCAACAATCCTGTCTTATCCCTGCCTTCTTCGTCCTTCCATCTTCTATCCTCCTTCGTCGAGCCTCTTTCCGGCTCTCTCCGTCTTTCTCGGTCCCATTCGCTCGCTCTCACTCCCATTTCCACCCTCTTCATCCGTTTCTGGTTTCATCCCGAGTCAGACCCAAGCCACACTCTCTCGTTCGGTGACAGAAGCTGCCAGAAGCACTTCCAGCGGCCAGATTAAAGATACAATTCCGCGATTCTATTAATTAAGAAAGTTAATTACGCCGGAATTCAATTTTCCTAATTGCACATCACTCTGAGTCCTCTCTCTCTCTCTCTTGCTTCCCGTCCTATCCTCGATATCTTCATACCGTCTCGCTGCAAGGACACTCCAACCGATTCGTCCTAAAGTTTCCACCGTCCTTCCACTCGTCTCGCTTCTTCCATTTCGCTTCATTTTCCCTCCATTTCCCTCCCTACTCTCGCGCCTTTTCGCTATCTCGCGTCAGGTGATTCCTCCCACGTTCGATTCCGACACCGCCGCCATCTTCCTTGGTTCCTCAGCGATCTTCGATCTTCCAGGAATCATCGTGGAATCTTCGCGTTCTACTTAATCCTCCAGGATTTCTCCTCGACCGATCGCGGCTACTCGCGTCTTCGTCGTCTCCTTCGCGAGAAGAGGTCTTGATATTTGGCTCGCATTCAGCGCGCGCGTCGTTAAGAACGGCGATGAGCTTTTAGCGCTGTTGCGTTCGGATTACGAGTTGAACAGTTTGCCCGGGAAAAATTTGGCTAACGACTAGGCGGCCCTAATAGCACGGAAACTGCAGTTAAAAGCTGCGCTTTAACGACGTGTAGCGTAGGAAAGAATTTTTTTCTCGCTATCTCAACAGCGGGCACGAAGTTTCGCTTAACTGCCGGATCATTACTTAACCCGGAGGGAAAAAATGGAAAAGAATCGCGGAGGTCCGCGGTGCGATAACACGCATAATGGTAATCTCTAACGGCGTGTCGCTAATCTCGGGGACGCGCGAGAAGAGGAGTTTCATCGTGGATGGTGAAATTCATGGCAGAGACGCGAGTTTGTCACGGGAGAAGAGGACACTCGTACACGGGACGATGCATCCAACGCGATGCAAGTATTCGCAATCTCGCCGGGCCGAAGCTCGATAATGGCTGTAATAATAATTTCTAACGGCGCGCCATTGATCTTGACGTCACGAGGTACGAGAGTATCATCATTGACCTTAATAAGATTCGCAGTCGAGGATAGTTTAAGGCCAACGCTGCCGGGCCTTGTGAATCAGCCTTTAAGAGCGCCACTGATCTGGTTCACCGAGGTTGGCGGCCGGCCTTATTGGGTCACTGGTAGTGGTAATGGATCGTATAAATCAGCCATAAGTGCTCCGCTAAGCTAGCCTGCTAAGCTTACCAAAGAACTGTAGATCACCGGTGCGCTGCTATCAGACGCTACGAATTAAATATAGGATGCAGTGATTAAAGAAAATTATTAAGGCCAGCCTGGGCAATCTGTGGCGTTCGAGCGATCCCAAGGGAGAGGAAGCTTTATCGCTGCGAATTATCGTGCAACCATTACGCCGCTAATTGGCCCGCGATTTTACTCATTGTTTTCCACTCTGTACGCCAAGCTGCACTGTCGTTTCATCGTTTCGTTATCGACGGCGGTATCGATAATATCAATTACCATTTTTCCGATATGCTCCGCTTTTGTCGTCATCGATGACATCGCAATTCCCTCCCGGTCATCGGCGTTCATCGCGAGACTGGACATTAAATCGTTGACGTAACTTTTGCTCGCTGCAAGTCGATTCGTTAATGCGAAAGTCTGTTTCCGTTGTCACGGGCACAAGGAGAGGAGTTCGGGTTCCGACTAGCACGGAATCGCGAGTGATCTACAAGCTCGAAAAGTTGAGGAAGAGCTACTCCACGACTGGGCTGGCTTTCCCGGAGAAACTCTTGCAAATTGTCCCGTATCCCACGCGTTTCCGTAGTTGATCCTTCTTCGAGCGTTGCTCGACTACTTTGCAAATGTTTTGGGAGTCATTAAACCGATCGATATCCAAACTTGCACGAACACTCTCGCGATTGTCTGCTCGCAAACACGCGGAGAGCAGACTTTCCTGCCGCGCGTATATTTTCTCGCCCTGTAGCCTGCCGGCGCACTAGTTTCTCTTCGTATCACTGTTCCGCAGCGACTCGGATCTCCAGAGACCGAGTATTTCCACGCGACTGACGAGAAAAAATGCCGGCTTTTCGCCGTGTTTTGAAAATTTAATTGGTCCACTCGGGACTGCGAGCTGTTTGGGAGAGTTTGACGGATCGAAAGGGAATAAAACGCGTTCCGCGATCGAGACTTCTTTTAATAACATTTTAATAACGCGAGGGCGCGAATGAATTCTCTCGCTTCAATTCGGCCAGGAAATTTAATAATCGTAGGAGGTCGAGGTTAAAGCCGGGGGGGAAAGAGAAGAAGAGAAAAAGAAAGGGCAGGAGATGAAATTTGGAGCCGTATAAATGGTCGTTCTGGGAGTCGTTAGGTATTAAACTCTCCACTAACTTTAGCGCCGTGTTGCCTGCTTCGAGTACATATATATATATATTTAAAAATCTCAAAGGCACCCATGAATCCCTGCGCCGAGGCGACACATTGGTGCACCGGGATCTAGACGGGCGGAAAATAACGTTAGAACTTATTATGGGGGTTATGATATGGGTGTCTCACTTCGTAAATCGCGCGTAACTCTGAATAATGATTTTACTTTTCCTATCCAACGGGGAGTTTGCTTCCAAATGAAACGAAATGGAGTATCTCTTTCCCCCCAGATTTAACGCTGCGTTTCATCCAAATTGTACAAAAATTTGCCGAACAATTCGGGATTGTTCACCTGTACGGAGTGAAGAAAAGCAGAATACGCGGAGGAATTTCAACGACAGATGCTCGGAACGCAGCCACGGAGATCATCGATTAATGCCAAGCAACCGAAAATCCATCGATACCCTACCACTCTAATTAAACGGTCAATTGACCGTGCCCTGCCCGGGCAGCCAATTAACTACCCTTGATACCTACCCTCGACAAAGGACTGGGAGCGGATCGCACGCTGGTGTCCGGAATCCGTCGTGATCTTCTGGCCACGAGGCGCCAAGTAGAACAGACTACTCGAATACCGAGGAAATTGTGTAAACCGCAGGCCATAGGCACTAATACCCGGGACGTTCATCGACCGTGAAGCAAATCGCGTTGACAAAGATTTAGGATCCTTCCTCTTTACCTCGGATTCCTCCTCCGTTCGCGTTAACAAAGGAATTTCTAATCGTTACTTCCCCCTCGCGATCTATCGCACCTGTCATCTTAATTTCCCATAACGTTTCCACGGTAAATTCGGCAGTCGAGTTCGGAGAACCTTATGGTACCCTTATGGTAGAACTTCGATACGGATCTCGAGATCAACCGCTATCGCAGCGCGGAGAAGCGAAAAAGATCGGCGGCAGACATTAACGTCGCATTAGGGAATATAAATTCTATTTGAAGGGAAGGAATGGCGGAGCCAGGGTTCTGCTAAGTCATTTTAAAGCATTCTACTCGGCATCAGAGGCGTTCCGCTATTGACCGGACCGACGATTCCGCTAGAGATATGAATTTCATGCGGACATCTGATAGTAAATGGACCTATGTTATGCGCGCTGGCATGCGACGCGACTTTAGAAACGAATGCCGATACTATGCAATCAATCATGATCGATTTCGGACGGGAATCGCTGTCCGTTCAATAATCTATTAATTAGAAGACCCGAGATCAGCTGACCGAATGCACCAGGACATTCGTTCGATGACGGCGAAGCGAGAGATCGACGAGATGTCGGCGAACGAAAATTTCGAGAGCTAGCTAGAGCAGAGGAGCTTGATCGTCGGAGAACACGGGAACAATTGCCATGGAAACCGATGAATTTTCACCGCGAATGAACCACCGGGATCGCGTCCGAAACCAAAGTATCGTTTCCGAGGAGGAAAAACTGGAGGAAGCCGGAAATTTATTAGTTTCCAATGTACATAGACCAGTGCAGACCAGTTTTTACCTCGTAAAATACACCTACTTCCACCACTAGAGGATCAGGCCTGCGTAATCGCGGAGGAAATCGTTAAAAGTGGTAGCTGTTAGCGGTTCGTCGGAAAAAGAATGAAGATCTTGTCGGTGTTGGTGGTCGTAAAGGGACGTTGAAGCGGAAGTGCGCCAGCATCGCTGGCCCCAAGGAGCCAACAGCCATAATCGAAGCTTTCGCGTCGTTAACGACTTTAACTAACTTTCTTGTCGAACTCGAGCAGCTCGTCTAAATTCCATAACGAAAATTCCACCAATTTTTTAAAACCTCGTTTCCCTGCTATTCGATTAACTCTTCGGCCATGACGGGGCAGCTCGAGCTGTAATTTCCAGGAAAAACTATCTGCAACTTTACCTCGTCGACTTACTCTCCGATTAGACAATCTTCTCTCGCTAATCGTTCGCCGAGAGAAACTTAAAGCGTCCCCCTGCGACAATTTAATATCGCGGAAACGTTAAACCGCGGCAATGCTCCGCGTACGCGAAGCCACGCCTTGCGAAATAGCTTTTGGCAACGTCAAGCGACGTTCTTGTAAGCACAGCTGAGCACGCGTACACGTGCCCGACGCCATCTGCTCGCGGCACGTTCTTTGCATTTGCGTGCGGGACGTGTAACATCTTTATTACGTACTGCAGCCCTTCGAATCGCTTGTTCCGCTCGGAAATTCAACGTCCTTCGAGAGAAAGATATTCGTCATTTTTTCGACGTCGGGATATACGGCGTTCCTGGACACCTTACGGAGGTAACCAACTGTCACCTCAGGGTCCCGCGATTAGCGTGGAATAATTATTCGTTATTCCCGAATTGGGGCGCAAAAAGCGTCCAACTGGTGGGTAAAGAGCGCGATAATTAATGAAGACGTTAGCTCACTCTGGGCCCGGCGACACAGAAAAAACCAATAATCCGATAGTCTCCGCGAGACGTTGATTTACGAGTGGCCGGTTTCATTACTCTTTTCGTTCTGGCCAGCGCCATCGATACCTTTCCCACCGGTCCACCCTTCCCGGCGCGACAATCGCGGGTACAGGTATAATCATAAATCCACGATTGTTCCTGGATTCCGCGCGGATTACACTGAGAAAGTGCATTTTATTTCTGTTTTAGGAGAACGTACGGAAGCCATGCAACGTGACGCCGGATACGTCTCTTCCGGATGTGACGTCAGGCACTGGGCCGGGCTCCTACTTCCGTTCTCGTGGTTTCTAATACTCGCACGAAACAGCCAAACTTTCCTGCAATAGCGCACACTCCGACAGTATTTCACGCGTGTTTCTCTCTCCCTCTTTCTCTGTCTTTGTATTCCGCCGTTTCGTGGACGGGAGAGAAAGTACCTAGAAATTTGACCAACGACGACTAGACCGTAAGTTAGCTACGTAAGGAATTATCGATAAGAGGGTAACGAGTCGCCATCCAGACGTAACAGATGTCGTCCTCGCGACGTTTCCGTTTGAATTTTCACCGATACGTTACGTCACCGTGAGTTACGGACCCGTGGAGGATCATTTCGGATTTATGGAGTGCTTCCATGGAACGAAATGGGGCAAAATATGTTTTTCTTTTTCGCTTCTTCGCGAACAGGCGGAATTACTCGATAACGCACTGCAGGAGTATTTAGAAATAATTGGGATGGTCGCGGGTGGTGTACGAAACGCTGATTGCGGTAAGCCGAGTGGAATCGATTACGCTAGTTGAACAGGAATCGGAGGATTATCGAAACGTCAGAGAGCCGTGCGTTTTCGCGAAGCGCTCTGTATCTGAGAATGCTTCCCGACCGATGCACCGAGATGGTTCGTTTGTTCTGTAATCGAGAGTAAAATTCGAATATTCGAGCTCGCAGAAGCGGAGATGGGAGGAGAACGGAGCTCGATCGGTTAACGTTATTTTCGAAGCCACTTGCACCCTGACGCTGCACGCGATGGCTCCCTTTAAGAATTATTAAGAGGATCGGAGCTGGCAAGTAATCCGGGGGCAATTCATCGGAAAAGTGGCAGAAACCGGGTTCGCTTCGGGGCCTGGTAAATTTATTTTTTACGTAAATAATTCAGTAAGTGAGCCGCAATGGCGCGCTCTCGATCTCGACGGCGTTGGAACGTCTTTTTCGACGCCCTCGCGATTTACGGCGCTTCTTCTTTGAGCCTGCCTCCTCCAGTCAATGGGATTAAAGTGGCCGTGTAACGTCAAAGGATGTGCAAGTAATTCGATATCCTGTATCTTAAGTCTGTCGATGCCTCTTCGGTGCCGGGAACGGCACTAATGAAATTTCTTTCTTCATTCGTAACTTGATTCGCGAAGCAAGAAAAGAAGAACGGAGAGGCAGCAAGATAACAGCCGTTTACCGTGGTCTCGCGAGGAAACGATCGATTGCAATAATCGAGACACACGGCCGGATCAACGCGAACCGATCGAGCCAAGTTTTCCCGAATTCATTTTTCGCGAGATTTTCCTGC
>NW_016908357.1:2543893-2555882 GCF_001483705.2 Eufriesea mexicana | reverse complement strand
CCTGCTGAGAGAATCAGCACGATTAACGCGCCACTCGCAGTTACCCTCGGTAGTTTCAGGTTTATTTACGAGCGTACCTCTAACGACGGTCATGAGCCACGCACAATTAGCGCCACGATTAAGATAGTATTTATTGTTACGACACTTTAAGTAGGACTCTAATCATCCCATCATCGCGACGAATTTATTCCCACATCGGTGGTAGACGATAAGAACAACGGCACTCGAAATATATTTAATTCGTGCTTGCGAAATATATTGTACCTCTCGTACAATAGTTTTCCACTTTGTACGATATTTCTAAAATAAAAGCAGTCGAAGCGAATCGTCGCTGCGCGTTTCATTGCAACACCATTCCCCGAACGAACGCCGAACACGAAAAGCCCCGGAATCGAGATGAATTTCAGAACGCTGCGGAGAAAGGGGAGGGCAGAAAGGGACGGTCTTTGAAGCGAAATCCGGGAAATCGGTAAGTCCATGAAGGCAAAACGAAGGGAGTGTCTCGAAATGCTCGCTGCATGAAAAATCGCTTCACCGATCGCGGATTTTCAGCGTTCCCGAATACTTTGATGCGTTATGAATTACAAATAACCCGGGACGGTGGTTTGCTCGCGAGTACGCCCGGCTGACGAGCGGATTAAATATTTCATCGCGCCGGCGAACCGCGCGCGTTTTTACCCTCTGCTTTCACCCTCTCCGCCAAATCCTCGATACACGCGTGCCGAGTCAGGGTTACGCAACAACCCTCCTCGGCCTGGTTTCGCACCCCACGCTCGCGACATCAGGCCAGAGAAGAACGACTTCGTCGTGTCGCTGCGACGCGTTCCTCCGACACGCGACTCGGCGTCCCGACGCTGATAAAACCGCGGCGCCGTCTCGAGTATTATGGATCGTTGGTGTCAAACCTGGACAGTCGGAACAAACGACCTGGACAGGCCGTAACGAGCCGAGGGTAATTAGTCCGACCGGTTGATACGATCGCGAGATCCCTTCTACGAAGGGTGAATGAAAAATGCGCTGACGAAGATGCAGCAGGGAGAGGGATTCCCAAGATTTTCCTGCCAAACGAATTTCCCTATACCTGGAGTATGGAACAAAGTGGTCGTAAAGTGAAAAGGGAGATTGGGGGAGTTTTCAGGATTTACCCTGTATATCCTTAACCGACCACGTAACGCAACTTCGTCCCGGTTAGGGGTAACAATAAAACCACGGCCAGCATGGGGAACGTCAGAGGCCGAATTCGTTGAAGTCAGGCAAAAAGTTTGCCGGTCGTCTTGCACAGGCCAGTGACACGAGCGCCGGTGGAATGGTATTCGGAGTGCGCGGGGGTGGAACAGGGTGGGGTTGAACCTGGATGACAAGGCTCTGGACCGGAAACAGTTACCACCGGCGGCACCACCACCAGCACGGCCGCTTCAACTACAGACACTGGCGGCGCTGTCCGAACTTGAAAAATAATTCAGCACGCAGTAATGTCCTGAATATAAAATTCTCGGGGAACCAGCCAATTTCGAGGCGGAAAGGGTGGATCGGGCTTCCGGTGAATTTTCATTTATAAATTCCGAAAACTTCGAGTCGGATCTCACGTAAAATTGCTTCGGGCACCAGAGGCGCTCATGGTGCACAGATGGAAAGGGGCAGAAGGTCGGTCTTCTAAATTAATCGGAGAGCGGAGCGAAATTCTTTCGGATTTAACTTTCCCGGCAAGTTAAATAATGGCCCGTAATAATCACTTACGTCGAGGCTCGGTTTAATCATTGTCGATCGAGCGGTGCTATTGGCGGAACCGTCGATGTTCCATAGTCGTAGACGAACCGTCTGAATTAATTCGTTAGGCATTAATCTCGCGGAGGGAAAGTCTGATTTTTCCTACGGGATGAATCAACGATAAAGGAGATATTAAAATTCCACCTCGTATATTTAACCCCTCGAGCGTTTATGCTCCCTATGTGCACGACGAGCAAAATCAATTTAACGGATAATCAAATGTCTTGTATATCTCAAAGTGCATCTCGTATACGTTGAATCTGCGGTTGATTTATCTCGTTAACCCATTGCGCTACGAATAAATCAGGAGAAATTTCGCGCTGGGAAAATATTTAATTTTAATTAACCGCCGTGCACCTACTCCGTGCGCGATGAAATTGCGAGGGAATTTAGGGGTTTATAAAAATTTGTTAAAACGCGTGGAATATAATTTTAGCAGCGTGACAACTGTGGCCATTGTACAGCTGGAATGAGAAATTCGTGACGACCCAAACTCGTCACTGTAACGCAAGGGGTTAATTGACTTGCAGTTTATCTACGTATATCTCGGCCCGTCCCGCGGTAAATTCGGTCTTGAACGATATTATCGTGGCGGTTGCGTGTTTGCGATGCTTCAGAAAATTAGTTTCACAACGAACGGTGAAGCTCGAGGGATTAACGGAGATTTTCGAAATATTCCCAACGACAAATCGTTCTCGTGTCTTCGAGCCAGGCCAGGCCTCGACTGCGCGGTCCTCGGGATCGTTTAAAGTATCCGTTTAAACGACAAGAGGGTAAGGATGAAATAACGCTAAATTTACGACGGGTCGTGAATCAACATGCTTTATGATTGTTCGGGTTGCGGATGATAAAGGGCGAAAGAGCGGAGGAGTAGGTAGACCATAGAGGTCGAACGAAGGCTCGGAGGGTTGGTGGAGCGGAGAGGGTGGCAGGGTGAAAATTGGAAAACTGCATTGTCCAGCCGCTCCGTTCCTGCGGGACACATTCGTTAGCGGCATCGTCCACCGACTATAAATTTCGCGTATCTTCCGCATTCCCGTCTTTCATTCTTGCTCGAATTAAAGATCAGCCCGATCCAGCAAATGCAGCAACGACGACACGATGCTGGCGCGCTTATGAATAACGATCCGCGAGATCTCAGTTCACCCATTGCTCGTTCCAGTTGAATAAATATGTGGAAATGCGCGAAAATCGCGGCCTGAAAATGCGATGCCTTCGCTTTCATTGATTCCCTAATCCCGACGATGACTGTTACGAGGAGCGACGAACTTTCACGCGACGTGGTCGAAAATGCGAAATATTTCATGGGGAAATCAAGCGAAGGGACAGTTTTGGTAACGCGTGATTGGTCGACGGTGTATTGAATTTTGAAATTGCCTCGGTGAAAAATGTATTTCTATCGCGTTATACAGCCAAGGTCTCTGAATGAAAAATGGGAACGAATGCTGGCGGAGAGTCAGTGAATTGCGGTTATTGTTCGCTGGATAGGAAAATTACAAGGAAGCAATAACGCGTGTAATTAATTTCTTTCTATCGAGCTCGACCGACCGAATTTCCGGCCAAGCTCGAATCACGCGAAGCGATCCGCGCCGGAGGAAATGACAGCTAATTTTCGCCGTCATTTGCCTCGTTACCCGGCAAACGAACGAGGAGGATTGTGTTTCCCGGAAAAAAGTGTTTGTAATCTTGCTCTGTTGACGCGCGATTCAATTTCGCTGTAACGAATAAACACCGGCAAACGAATGTTCCCTCTCCATCCTGTGCGACCCTCGTCGCGCCCTCTCAAATTCGATAGATACGCGCGAATAGCTAGGAAAAACTGGGCCGATTTAAAGCCACCGCCGGTGCACTGCCGAATTTCGTTAAGTGACGCGATTTCGATAAAAATTCAATTTACCAAAGTAATCTGCCGTGCTACGTGCACCGATATTTCCATCAAAAATCGCCAGAAAAATCGCGTGTCTTGAAACCAGGATAAACCGGGCATTTTTGTCCGCTATTTTCCCGCCTTTGTTTTGTTTCCTTTTTTTTTGTTTCAAAAATATCGAGCAAATAAAAGCTTTAAACTGCGATCATATTTCTCTTCGACGGATGGATAAACCCGAAGGTTTATGACGACCCCTCGACCGACTGATGGATCCTCGCCGGGGGGTAGGAAAGAAAAGAGAATTACTTGGCCAATAAAAGGTGTACGCCATCTTGAACCGTTCACTCGCGATTCAGTTTCGCAGTAACGAATAGCCAGATCCGAAACGCCTGCACCTCTGCCGCCCCTCCTGTCTTCCCAATCGTTCGCGAAAAGCCGGAATTGCCCTCGACTATCGAAAAACAATTAAACCGGTAAAATATCGGCAAACAAGACCCGATGGACGGCTGATATTTTATCAGTCGAAGCTCGCAGCCGTTCCCGGTGAACCTTTCTCACTGGTTCATATGAAATATCCCCGAATTCGTTCCCCCGTCATATTCCGCGCGGTCGGTTCTCCTCTAAGGGCCGATCACCAAAAGATACCTGTAACGGAGTTTAAAATAAAATTCACTCACCGTCGACGCAGGGTGTAAACGCGATTTCCAGTGACTGACACTGACCGGGAACAGCTTGTCGAACGTTCGTACGCAATCAAGAGGGATCAGCGGTCGGAAAATCGGTACAACGACCGTTGGAAAAGTTGGTCGGCCGTGGAATTGTTGAAGGACGACGAAACGTGCAATTCCAGACATGCGCATATATCCTTTCAAAGCCAGACTGTGGATATGTAAAACCGATCCTCCAAAGCGTGTCCAACAATTTCTCTCGATTTTCCCTTTTTTCCCTGATACATTCTCCTGTTAAGTTCGCGCGTGCACGCGTTCCTTTCACCCGTGTTCGAGTTGGAAAACGCGCTGAAATTACCCCCCGTGTGCAAGTTCCTCGAGCACCGTCGAATGGAACACGATCATCGGGACTAGCTCGCAACCTATCTATGGGCGCGACCGCTTTCGACTTTCATCGCGACGAACGACCGAATCGGTTTGCTTCTCAACGGGTCACAGAGTGAAAAGGAGAACCTGGAATCACGGAGGCGAAGCGTTTCGTAGTTGGATCGGGTTATTCGAGACGCACCCTAATCGATCGACATAGCCAAACAGCCGGGAGACTCTTGCTGCGTGAGTCTACACGCTTCATACGTTTGCCACCTATAACAAAAGAAGGCGATGGTAAGAGAAACATAAGCAGACGGGTGGTGAAATAATTGGGGGATGGAAAGGGCGCGGAAACGCCGAGGGACGAGGATGAAGGGTGAAGAAGGGTGAAAAATGGTGGCGAAGAGGGTGGCACGCGGAATACCGCACGTTTCACGATTTCTTGCCAGCTCTTTTCTCTCCTTCGATTCGCTGGATCCGGGGTAGGTTCGACAGGATCGTGGCGAGTGATTGTATCGAATCCTCGAGTACCTGAGTCCCGTGTGCCGTTGTTCGCGCCGCGAATAACGTCGAGAGACACTTTGGGACCGGTCGATTGTTTTTCGGCGACGGGCGAAATTGATTTTTCCCTCTCTCCCTTTCTTTTCCGCCGAAACCGCCGAGCTTGAGAGATTGAATCTGAAAATGTTCCGAGGAGAATTTGACATTTGCGAGATTAAGTGATACTTCTTGCGGTCGCGTTGCCGTTGACGATGATAAATCATCGGATCGAATTTTCGAACGGTTCCTCGTATCGCTGGAATTTTTAGGTTGAGTACCATCGATCACCTTCCTTTTTTCCGCCCACCCTGCCGACCGACCTTCCGGTCTTTTTTCTCCTGTTCTTTCTCTGCTCTTTTTTAAATCGTCGATGCTGTTTGGTAACCGTTCGACGGTGCTGCTCGTGCAAACAACAAACCCGTTTCCATCGTTGCAACGAGAAATTGCGTCGAACGGTGTGCAAACGTTCGAATAATTTGCGTATCGCTTCAGCTCGCAGGCAGCGCCGATAAGAAACGGCAACGAGAGCAGAGGGAAAAGAAAATTCGTTTGTTAGTTCCTGGATGAGACGCAGGAGAGAAGGAGTGAGAGAGAGATGTAGAAGAAGAAACGAAACCAAACGAAATCAAACGAAATCAAACGAAATCAAACGGAACTAAACGAAACGGAACAAAGGGGGATGAAACGTTGATGAAACTGATATTGAAACGGGAGGAACGAACGTGATAGTCGTTTTATATCATCATTACATTTATTGAAACAGTATTCACGTCGATGAATATCTTTACAGTATAATAGTCTGTACTCGTTTGACGCATTTTACCTCCTGCCACTTTGATTCATGCTTCACGTTCCACTATAACATGGTACATTATCGATTATGAATTTCCATATTTTTTTTTTTCTTTTTTTTTTATGTACAATGCGATCTAGGCTTAACTATAAATTGTGCAACATTTTCGTAATTATGCGAGTCGCGGATATCGATTATCTAGTGACACAATTAACGTGTAACGTCCTTCTCGATATTTTTCTGTTTCTCTCTGTAATTATCAGCGATTAACGCGGGTCTCGGGCGAGCTTTCTCGTATTCCCTTTTTCGTCCCGCGCGTGAGATCACTATGGATGTCACGTGGAGAGCGTCGACATCGGAGTCTCTATCTAACCATCGAACCCAGATCGTTATGACCGAACACCAATCCAAAGGAACGAGACTCGAAGGTGATCCAGAACAAAGTATTTACCGATAAAAATTGAAGGAAATTTCGTTTCTCTCCTTTTCTCTGTTTCTTTATCGATAACCGTGAACCTCTCTAACCTGTCCCAACGTTATTCAAATCGATGTCCACATCGCGAAAGCGCCAAATCTCTGAATAATATCACACGCGGTCAACGTTCAAAACTGGCAACCTGATCGATCGTTTTGTCTCTCGCGTCTCGTCAGATTGTTCTCTCCATTTCCGTCTCATATTTCTCATTCGACTTTCTTTCTCTCCTTTTTCCATCTCCTTTTTTATCCTTATTTCTTTTCTATTTAAATAACCGCGCGTGAACGTTCGCCGTTTACTTTTAACGCGATCCCCACGCGTCGACTTGAAAATATTGTCCTCTCACAACGACATAAATTACCGTATAAACTATACAAGAAGGAATAATATATTATATCGCGAACCATCCTCCTTCTCGTCCGTGCTGTAAAATCCGTGTAACGTAACCACCGTGATCGCGTTTCCAGCAGTCAGTTTCACGCCTCAGTCCCTCGCCACGTGGTACAACATTATAAAAAATCTATTTAGACCTATGGTTAAGTCGCGCCTTAAATCGCTATACTCGTTATGATATCGTTTTTCGTTACATTATTTATCCGTAGTAAATCTACTGATCAAAGTCGCTACCGTCGGTGCCTTTAGATCTCGCGATTATCCTCGCGAGTTATATCCTAGGGAGATGCCGATGAATCCATAGACGGAGGAAAAACGGAAAAGAAGATACGAGTTTGAATCGCGTGACTAGAGAGAGAGAAAAGAAAGACAAATAAAATGGAATTAAAATCGACATTCGCATTTAGTTTACTCTGAAATTCGATGCTTATCCGACGACAGATGCTTTTCTCTTACAACGCGTAACCATTTAGAATACTCGAGCACTCTCCTCGACATAGTAAACGGAGACAGCCCGTTCTGCTTCGATCGACGATTACCTATTAACGATACCCTTAATCATACGTGTACATTATCCTCGTACGCTTATCTATACACGAGCCCTATGCTTAAGTCGCGCTCATGGAATTCGTAATTCTTACAAGGTAAAATTCTCACGGAGAGAGCGTGATTGCACGTTCGACCAGACATTAAACGATAAACCAACGACGACCGATCGCGAGTCGAAAGATGAAGAAACGTTTCTCGATAAAAACCAGGCACCGATGAAACGCTCGCGTCCCCTGGAAACGGAAAGTGAGCAGACGTCGTGAGCAATAATCGACACGCTTAATCCTCGTTCACCGTCTCTCTCTCTCTCTCTCTCTCTCTCTCGAACAAACAGAAACATATCGAGCGTGATTAATGTATTATCGTTCCTAAAACCGACACGAATACGCGTCGATGTGAAACCCCTTTCGTCGACCAGGAACCGTGGCTCGTACGTCGGCCTCGACGAAGTTACAGTGATCTCGGTGTCGAATTGATCAGACCTGGGCAAACTTTCAGTGATCTAATCGCGCGATCGACGATATCGCGGATAGATCCATACTCCTGAACGCCTCGGACGAAGAAGGAGAGAGCTCTCATCATTATGTACAAACATTGCCCAGATCCGACGACGTTCCCTCGTGATACTCGATCGCGTTGTACTGTACAAGCAAAGTCGCGACGAACCCCCTATTCGTTAAACGTCCTTCCCTCTTCCTTCTTTTATATACAGAGAAACTTACGCTCTACCTATGCGATACGATTCAACGATAATTAATCGACCATCGAAATTTGCATGGTAAATTTTTGATTACGCGGGTTCGACAGTCCCTTCGACGAGCTCCAGCTCGCGAGGTGTCAACGAGTCGGCTATGCAAGCACGCTGGACACACTCGTTCATCGACCGCATCCGTTCCGCAGCGTAGCGCGGAATTCTCGCGGGATTCTTTAAGTATCCGCATCGTTTCGAGTTCACAGAGACCACCAAACGAACGTTCTCCGCACACGACACCCCGCGAAGGAATCACACCACGACGATCGATCCTGGACCAACGCGTGGTCCATGGAAAATTGCTAGAGAAATAGACATAGGAATAGTTTATGTGGAATAAATTTACGGTAAAAACGTACGTGTGCAAGGTCCACCTCCACTTCCACGTCACTGCTCTGTGTTCGTCGCACAAGGCCAGATCCACTGCACTTTGTCCACGTCTAGATCCTTTCTGTCCCTACATTAAACCTCCGATGATCTCGCGATAGCTAGGCCAGTCACGTTGCCATTTCGACCGAGCCACGTCTTTCCCTACACCGTGATCTGCATATGCTTCCTCGAGGAGAATGCGTTCCCTTCGTTCGCATTTTACCACCGAACAACCCTGGTCTCCATGGTACCTGTGCGTTCCCGATTCACGAAACCAACTCGACCAGCCAGTGGCCTCCGAGCCGCGCGATTCACAACGATACCGCTCACCTTAGCAGATTCGAGATCGCCAGGGTAAAGGTCGCCAGTAAAATGGTGGGCGTGACGCCGCGACTTCCGCCGTGTTGCATAGCCGCCGGATGTTCCCCTGCAACAGAAAGGCGTCTTCGTTCTACTCTCGCGCTGCTCAAACGTTTTCCGAAAAATCCACGCGGAATTTCCTATCACGCGCGTTTACTATAACAAAATACACCGCATTCTTCAACGACCAGTGGCGGATTTAACCTCCGATAGGTAGGTTCAAAGTACCGGAAATTTTGAGGCCATTAAAATGGCCCTGAGATACGCAAAATGACGCGGAATATTGAAATAAAATTCGCCTCGATTGCGAATACCGTACGATATTTTCGACGTTCTCGTTACGCATAAATCCGCCACCGCTGATAACCTTTCATCCTGCCCGATTTTCATGGGAAAAATAGGAATAAAACGGGAATGAAAGACGACAGTTGCCGGTATCGCGTGGCCGATCATCGTTACGAACAACGATCGGTGGCGAACGATTCCAGATGTAACCGAAGCAGCAGAAAGCACGGGGCCAGTAGAAGCAGCGAACCAACGTTAATCACGAACTATCCCCTCGGTCCGGGCTCCCGATTTCCATACATACATTTCATATATCCAGACAAATGTTAACGGTGTATCGGTCGGATGAGCGTGGCCGATGTAACGCAGCATCCGGCAGTAATAAAGATAATCACGACCGGCGCACGGTGCCGGTGCAACCCGGTTACGAGACTCGTGCTCTCCTCGCGTGTACCGGGCAGCGGCGCGATTTACGAGCGAACGGAAAATCTCATTCGGCCGGTTCCGAAGGCCCCCGGCCTCGGTTCCGACTATGCCGCGATCACGCCGGGCATCGTGCAACGCTTTCGTCGAAAAACCGCGCCGTTCGTCGCCGATCCCTCGGCCTGGACCGGCGCGTAATTGCGTTAATGCGCGGATAGTGCGCGCCACTACGGATAATCCTCGCGGCTGTGCGCGCCGGTTTATCGCGAAATAATTGAAATTTGCGGTCAATTTTGCCGAGTAATCAGCCGTGTTTGAAATAACGTCGATGTCGCGATATCCGCGGTGCCAGGCCGATTGTAAATTAATTATGCAGACGAACTGCGCTGCATTAATTTTCATCGGGCATGCCTGGGCCAGGCGTCCGCGTTTTGCCTAACAGCGAATCGTTGGCGAACCGTTCGCGATATCGGGACGAGCAGCGAGGCCGAGGGTTGTTTGAGCGCGAGCCTGATCGATGCGCTCTGCGCTTTCGTCCAACGGTATCGTCTGTGTCTGCACGGCCTCCGAAGTATGTTCGATTGAAATCCGTTAATGGAATCGCGCCTGCTAATCTTGCCGCCATAATTCGAGCCGTGTTGGTTAGCAGTTCATTGTCGGTCAACTCGGCTGACTGGAATCCGAGTGAACGTTTCCGATTTTCACCTCGACGTCGTCCAGTGGTCGAAAAATCTTCGGGCTTCGTAGCTATCCGGGAACGAAAGATATTCGGTGAAAATTTCTAGTCGCGAAGGCAACCGAGGGTAATATCGAATTAACGCGGCTTCCGTTAATAGACCAAGAATTAATCCAGTCTATTCGGAAACGAAAGATATCCAGTGGAGAAGGCAGCAGACGCCCGAATAATTGGAACTCGAAATTCAACCGACGATGGAGGAGATCAAGTTATAATATCGATTCGATTTCCCGCCTATACCCAATTATTTCCTACACCCTCGGCCGACCGTAATTTCCCGAAAGCGGCCGACAATCTGGGAACACGACCGCAGCAATGAGCCGTACAACGGGCGAAGAGTAAGTCGTCAGGTTGCGCGGCACGGCGTGACGTGTTTCAATCTAGGGACTTTCTACGCGAATGCTCGGCTGGCGCGAGCCCGCTCATGATTGACAGACTGGATTGGTGAAGTTGCCGCGCAAGATATTGCACGTGTTATCGCGAATGTTGCCGGCTGACAATAGATCAAAACCAAGTGCACGCGTGAGGGGCCGAGTACTTGCCGCGGCCCCAATATACGAGCCTGTCAAACTTTATGACGAGGGATTTCGATGCTTGATGAATGAACACGCCGTCCCTTTTCCGCCTCGCACCTCCAGGAGCTGTTCCGCGCCTCCGCCATTCAAGTTGCATCCCACGATACAGGGACATCCATTGTCGGGGAATTTGTCGAACAATCACGGCGTAAAGGGGCGACGATACATCTTCGACGTCCGGCAATGCCGGTGGGTGGACGTCGGCCACCGTGTTCCATGATTTCCAAAGTGTCAGGCGAACGGTCGCTCGTTTCCAGGCCACACTTTGGGGAAATAAAATTGATAGAGATTTCGTCCCATTCCGTCGTCCACTGCTCACACGCGTGGAGCACCGTTGTACCGACTAAAAAGATTCACCGCGACGAGGAATTTTCCACGAATTCTCCACGAACGCCTTGCGAACGCGTGCTCCGACTCGACTTTCGCCGGACACTGGAGTCCAGGCAAGGCTTCCGGCGAAAAGGTTCGTCGATGACGGTTCGTTGACAGGTCTAGAATGAAACTTGTTTTCTTTTCTTCGTGTTCTCTTTCACCCTCCCACGTTTCTGCCCTCTCTCTCTCGAGTGGATTACCGATTCCAGGGGGGTCGAAACGTTTCCGTGCCCGCGATCCAAGTTGCGCGCGGAGAAATTACGAAACACACTGGCAGAATTTGAAAGTCTCGTAAAAGATTTTACGAGAATTTGCGAAATTTTTTATCACTTTTCATCACTATACATCGCTGCGGGTATGGAAACTTAGAATCTCGTTATTTACGAGTTCGCCTAACCCTCTCTCGATACCCTTGTCTATTTCTTCTTTAATAAGAGCCGATTCCTCGCGAAAGCAAAAATGGATACGACGTCACGAGATGTCGATTCGAGCGTTAAGACGCACGCGATTTAACCGGCAAGGGATGCTCGCCGATTTTTCCACGCTATTCCACCCCTTAGACGCGTTTGCTCGCGACGTTTATGGAAGGGCGTGTGCACGACGGAGACCCGTAGGCGAGCGTTCGAGCGAGTATATCACGTTGACTCGCGCGTATATCACGCGAGGGGTGAAAAAGGGGAAAGGAAAAAAAAAAAAA
>NW_016908357.1:2530602-2538256 GCF_001483705.2 Eufriesea mexicana | reverse complement strand
CGTAGCTATCCGGGAACGAAAGATATTCGGTGAAAATTTCTAGTCGCGAAGGCAACCGAGGGTAATATCGAATTAACGCGGCTTCCGTTAATAGACCAAGAATTAATCCAGTCTATTCGGAAACGAAAGATATCCAGTGGAGAAGGCAGCAGACGCCCGAATAATTGGAACTCGAAATTCAACCGACGATGGAGGAGATCAAGTTATAATATCGATTCGATTTCCCGCCTATACCCAATTATTTCCTACACCCTCGGCCGACCGTAATTTCCCGAAAGCGGCCGACAATCTGGGAACACGACCGCAGCAATGAGCCGTACAACGGGCGAAGAGTAAGTCGTCAGGTTGCGCGGCACGGCGTGACGTGTTTCAATCTAGGGACTTTCTACGCGAATGCTCGGCTGGCGCGAGCCCGCTCATGATTGACAGACTGGATTGGTGAAGTTGCCGCGCAAGATATTGCACGTGTTATCGCGAATGTTGCCGGCTGACAATAGATCAAAACCAAGTGCACGCGTGAGGGGCCGAGTACTTGCCGCGGCCCCAATATACGAGCCTGTCAAACTTTATGACGAGGGATTTCGATGCTTGATGAATGAACACGCCGTCCCTTTTCCGCCTCGCACCTCCAGGAGCTGTTCCGCGCCTCCGCCATTCAAGTTGCATCCCACGATACAGGGACATCCATTGTCGGGGAATTTGTCGAACAATCACGGCGTAAAGGGGCGACGATACATCTTCGACGTCCGGCAATGCCGGTGGGTGGACGTCGGCCACCGTGTTCCATGATTTCCAAAGTGTCAGGCGAACGGTCGCTCGTTTCCAGGCCACACTTTGGGGAAATAAAATTGATAGAGATTTCGTCCCATTCCGTCGTCCACTGCTCACACGCGTGGAGCACCGTTGTACCGACTAAAAAGATTCACCGCGACGAGGAATTTTCCACGAATTCTCCACGAACGCCTTGCGAACGCGTGCTCCGACTCGACTTTCGCCGGACACTGGAGTCCAGGCAAGGCTTCCGGCGAAAAGGTTCGTCGATGACGGTTCGTTGACAGGTCTAGAATGAAACTTGTTTTCTTTTCTTCATGTTCTCTATCACCCTCCCACGTTTCTGCCCTCTCTCTCTCGAGTGGATTACCGATTCCAGGGGGGTCGAAACGTTTCCGTGCCCGCGATCCAAGTTGCGCGCGGAGAAATTACGAAACACACTGGCAGAATTTGAAAGTCTCGTAAAAGATTTTACGAGAATTTGCGAAATTTTTTATCACTTTTCATCACTATACATCGCTGCGGGTATGGAAACTTAGAATCTCGTTATTTACGAGTTCGCCTAACCCTCTCTCGATACCCTTGTCTATTTCTTCTTTAATAAGAGCCGATTCCTCGCGAAAGCAAAAATGGATACGACGTCACGAGATGTCGATTCGAGCGTTAAGACGCACGCGATTTAACCGGCAAGGGATGCTCGCCGATTTTTCCACGCTATTCCACCCCTTAGACGCGTTTGCTCGCGACGTTTATGGAAGGGCGTGTGCACGACGGAGACCCGTAGGCGAGCGTTCGAGCGAGTATATCACGTTGACTCGCGCGTATATCACGCGAGGGGTGAAAAAGGGGAAAGGAAAAAAAAAAAAAAGAAAAGAAAAACGACGAAAATAGTAGAACGCGCCTAAAAACGGCCGCATATCGACGCCGCGTATTGAGAAAGCTGCTATATAGATTCAAAGTAGATAGCATCCGCTCGGGTATAAAAATAAATCGACGGGGATAAAATTTCTCTGGATCCGGATAAAACGCGAACCAATAAACGAACCGAGGGGGGTGAGTTTCGATTCTACGCTCAAGTTTCCTGGATGAAACGCGCCACGCTTTTATACGCGCGTATTTTTTTTACCATCCCCTAATCCATACCCCAAATGGTTCGCGTTTCATCGCCCTCCCCCTTCGCGATAATCGACAGGGCGGATAATTAATGGAAACAATACGAGGCAACCTGTAACAACCGACGGATTATTAACCGAATGGTCGACGAGTTATTAATAAAATCTGCCGCGATTCGTCGAAGTACCGATCGCGATGAATAATTGCCATCGCGGAAACATCGATACGAGTGCGGGTTTAAATTGCCGCGGATGCGGCGTTAACGAGGTAGGGGAAAAGGGGTGAAATTCACGGGTGAAAAATAATCGCGGCCAGGTTCCTTTCAGGCAGGATAAGCGGCGTTACAAGAAGAGTGCGGATCAATATTAAGAAAGTTGTGTGTCACGGCGCAGCTACGTCTAGGCGCAAGACTGATCGTCGCTCGAGTGCCGAAGAAATTAAGTTAAGCCATGACGGAGGGCGGCGGGACAGGAACGAGCGGTTGGGGGTCGAATGAGAGTTCGGGGAATAAAAAGGGCTCTTACCATTCAGCACGTGGACCATTACGCTGGCTGGATTCGCGTTGCTGGAAATGCAGGTGTAATTTCCGCTGTCGGTCAATCTGGCTTGTGTCACCAGAAGCTTGCTCGTCGTGCCGCTTTCCGTCTTCTCGGTCTCCAAGGAAATCCCGCCCCTGCGGTGAACGCTGAATTATCAAAGATACTTTGCTGCTATTCACCGCACACACGTTGCATCGCGTTTGTTAGGACGTTTCTAAGGGTGTGACGGCCGCGTCGCGCCAACTTGCTCCGAGTAACACGAGCGTCGAGATACACCGGGACGCGTTGTCGCGGTATCGCGTTTCATCCCTCCTGAAGGGAGAACGATCGCGCGGCTACCGGTGTTCCTTTCGATATTCCCTAAACTCGGGATCCGCGTACAAAGGACGATTTGCCAGGCCATCGGAGAGAAGCGGGAAAGTCGTCGGAAGAGAAGTTGCCGGGATTAATATATCCCTTCCGGCGAACGGAATCGCGGTACTAAGGGGAAACGACAACGCGAGAATCTGTTACGCGATTGGGGAAGTGACAGAAATTTTCACGACGCTGGAAACGGGGCGAAGGCTCGGCGCACGTTCGGTGCATCTTCTATGGGGTGTGCGGCAATAATCGTAACGCAGGCAATCGAACGGAAGCAAGTGGGTTCGCCCTGAAACGTTGGCGCGCGCGGAATAGAGGGAGCGAGAGGTGCACGAGGCGGAGCATTACGGAGAGAACTCGAGAACTTGATTCTCGTGGCTTGTACCTGGGACTGTCGAAATCCACCAGAGCTCCTCCGTGATGCCAGAAAACGATGCTGGGCGGTGTACTTGGCACATTAACGGTGCACGTGAGGCTTATCGTGCTACCCTTCTTCACGTAGACGTCTTCCGGACCGAGGATTTTCGCCTCAGCGGCTGCAACACACATCGGAAATCGGCCACTTAAACATTCCGTCCTCGGTCCCGCTTAAATTTCGTTTATTCGTTCTCTATTTACGGGGGAACGTGGTGTCTACTGTCTCGCGGATCTTGCGGATTCCTCTAAGCGTGTCCCGAAAGCGACGAGCGATTCGCGTGCAACGCGCGAGATACCATCTCGTCGGCGTGACGTGGGAATTAACGCGACCGGTAGCAACGGTGCGAGATTTAAAAACGTGCCCCGCGGTCGACGAGTAAATCACGCGTCCATTCGTGGAAACCTAAGGTTACTCGCTTGTTATTACATACGGAATTATTTCGAATCGCCCTATAAATTATACTTAATCAACGACCGATCGTAAGACCCTGTGTCAGCGAGTCGTGGCGAATTTACCTCGGCGTGCGTAATACCGTATGCAAATGCCCGCGGCGAGTATGTTCCCCGACTCGGTAGCCGCGGTGCTCGTGACTAACGTTCGAAGCGAGTATCGCGAAAGTTTTCACGGAACTTCGGGGTCGGCGAAAACGGAAAGGAGAGGCCAGAGCCGAAACTTGAATCGTTACCGCGAATATGTTAATCGTCGCGAGAAGTAGAACGGGCTAATCAAGCGTCGCGTGGGCACGTAAAAGCGTGGTTCGTCGGACAGAGACATCGTCGCGTACCACGTTATCGCCTCGCTGCCCGGCAGGGGCCCCGAGATCATGCCAAATGCCACGCGAAACACCATTCGTGCCATGATAAATGCATCGGAAACCTTTCCATTTTTATGCTTTTTGTCTCGATGCAATCGCATTCCTCGAAACGGGTCACGGTTTATCTCGAAACAAGAAATTTACTAGCTCGCCGATCGATAGAGTCCAAGTAAATCACTCATCTCCACGGCCCGTGGTCCACGTGGAAAGATGTAAAGGACCGATCCGGCCTCTCGTCCACCCCCACCCGACTCGCTAGAGAATATAAACGCGAATCTATGCCCGGTATGTCGGAACGCAAATGGCTGGAAATTATCGTACATCAAAGCAGAAGCATAACCGAGTGCGAGTTGGAATATCCAGCGCAAGGCAGGCCGAGCACGCGCGGGATTATCTCTTTCGCGTATCGCCACGTTGCATTAGAAAGTCCATCAGGCTCAATTATACCGCGGATCGTAGTTCAGGGGAAATGAGAAAACGCGTGTCGTCGCATACGTGGTCGCATTCCGGGTCACGGCGTGTGACGATCAGCGAAACGGAGCCCTTTAGCGCTAAAGTCAGCTCGACCGGCCCTCGTAAAACAAAACCATCCGACCACGGGGTGGGGGATTGAATTAATTAACGTTAAACTGGGAGGACGTGCATGCACTGATAGAGCACGAGCCGGCATACAGACATGCTGGCCACAGGCACAGAGAATAGATAGAGGCAGCCATCGCGATCTACAGACCGGTCGCAATAAAACGTCTATAGCAGCAAGTTCAACAGCTTGGAAAAGGAGTTCTGTTCTTGCGTGATTCTCTAACCTGAGTTGAACGTCCGGTGAATGGCGTTCGGTGTGGCGGTGGCGGGGACAGGGGCACTTTCTGGAATGGGAGGACAGAAAAGATATCGAGTTAATCGATTTCGTCGTGAGATCTACCGTTTCGTGGGTGGCCCGGGGATTGGACTGCCACCGAAAGCATCGTGATATAGGTTACGATCGCTGTTCCCTCGGATATACATGTACACACACATACGCACACACGTGTGCTATGCACCGTGCATCGTTGTTCATTCACGGCGTTCGCGGCCTCTTTTCTTTTCTCCAGTCAACGCTCGTCCTTTTCCTATATCGCGATACCAGCTTCGCGACTCTTTTCCAACGGCACACGCGCGTTTATCTTCGCGGGAAAAGAATCGCGGAATGATTTGAAAGAGAATCGCGTATTCGTTCGAGGAACATTAAGAAACCAACGTTCGAGGGAAACGAATTGAATTTCCTTGCGACGAATCGATAGTGCGATCGGCAAAAAATCGATCGCCGCCAACTGACGAGCAATTACTGTAACGCACGCGCGTATGCTGCCTCGTGATAAGGACAGGTACACGCAGAGGCTACGAACATAATTAATGAACATCGATGTTCGTGCACGCAGACCCTTCGAAATCGCGCGAATGCCGGAAACGGTTCACGCGACGATGCTCGAAGAAGCTGACGACTTCCTGTCAGAAATTTTCCATCCAGATTCATCGATAAATCGTTCCCGTAAACGAGAAAGAATAAGAAAATTTTCTATCATTCGATACCCGCCGATTTCTACCGATTTATCGTTAGGATAATCGGGCACCGTTATTAAATTATCGAAATATAGACTGTTGACATAACAACGTTATCCTACGCAACGATCATTTGCGAGCGAGTTACGTGAAAACGGTGTATACGTTGTTGTTTGTTACAATCCAGCGGTCGGTCGATTAATTGCGATAAAGCGCGATCATTAACTCCCCGCAAACGTTTAAAGTGCTGAATAATCGATGCCCGTTAACGCGTGACAGTAACTTTAACAGAAAAAGGAACCTCGCGAGCCGACAAAGTACCGTAATCACGAGGTGACGTAACGTCAATCGAAACACGATGAAACGATGAAATAAAAGCAACACGGGATTGAAAGTAGAGGACGACAAACGCGTCAACGATAAATCTCGCGACGCGAACGCGTTACCGTTCGTTACCGACCCATCGATCCTACCACGGTCACGGGATCTTGATCTCTGACTTGATCATGCTCGATACGCGAACAGGGGACGATGCTCGATAATTCACGAGGACTTTTAATTGACGTTGTAACGTCAACCACTGTTTGTAACCCGAAGTGTTGTCGCGGCAGCCCGGTGGCAACCTGCACCCGACGTTGACAGGACCATCAATTAGGCGAATTAATTGCGCAACGGAAGTACCAGGAGACGAAATCGACGGTTTGCAGGCACGTTCGTCGGAATGTTCGCGCGAAACCCGGACAATGGGGGGATGAAACGTGCGAGAAAAAGTGATTTGGGGGGCACCGACATCGTCGAAATGTCAACGTTTCACGGAAACAGGCATGCAAGCGGGAAGCTTCAGTCCTTTTTTCTCATGCTGGTGAGTAGTCAGGGTACCGGAAGTGTCTTTCCTGATCGATCAGGTGGTAGACACGTAAACAAGCGTCGAGAGATTGTCTCTGTCTTTTCTCTAGACTCGGTTACGCGGTATATTTACAGGGGCACAGTGTGATTTTTGTCAACGGGGCGATTAATCCTTTCCTGCCGCCGCGAGTATTTATCCTTACTACTTTCCCGGAACGATATTCCGGGAATAAATCCGTCGAATGAAAACCCATAATCCGTCTGGAACTTTCGAGCTGCTATTTTCTCGTAAAAATCCCTCGTACGATAACGTAAGAGGGAAAACACGAGCAGATGAGAAAACCGATAAAGCAACAGCTTTAATATCCAGCTGGGATTTCCTTCGACCGCCGACGGAACGTGTTAAACGCGAAAGGATTAATCGCGCTAGGATAATGGTAGCGCAAGTGCAGTTTTACCTTCGACTGTCAACACGAAGGCTAAATTCATTTTGGGCTCGGTGTTAACCTGGCATTCGTACACCCCGGCGTCGCGTTGTTGAACGTAATTGATCAGCAACGACCATTCGTCGGATGCCTCGGGGTGCTTCACCGAGAATCTTCCGTCCCCCGTGTACGCGAAGATGGACGACGTGAGTATGTGTAAATCCCTTTTACGTATCCAGGATATCTGAAACCAAAATGGCGCCTGCTGAGCATCGTTGGAATTTCGAGGAAAATTCTGGGACCGTCGACTTTGCCCGACATCGCTCTCACCCCGGACAGTTTCCAAGGGATTCTCTCGGCTCGGAGGAAGCTTCTTTCCTGTTGAACGAAAAGATTTGTTGCACGCTTCATCCGATTCGATCGACCTCGTTCCGGCGAATCACGGTAATTTGTCTGCAGCCGGATTAATGGACTCGGCTGGCATTCCTTTAATTGGCTGATTTGACGGTTAACCATTGATTCCATTGTACGGGAAAGACGGTCAATGTAAATTCCTCGCAAAATCGGCAATTGCCGGGGATCGATCGATGGCCTGTGTTCCCGATCACGGGGCCAAGAATATCGATAAAATCGGCGATACGAATGCATCGTGCGTTGGCTGAATTTGTCAACGGCCGAATAATAACGCTGCCAATGATCTTTCGTGCCAGCAGCCTCGGTCTAATAATCGGATCGAATCGAACGCGTGACGTATCGAATTTTCGATGAGCTCCGGCATTGGTAGCGTTACCAACCGACACATCGCCACGCGTTAAACCATAGACGGAAT
>NW_016908357.1:2475351-2530566 GCF_001483705.2 Eufriesea mexicana | reverse complement strand
TGCCGAATTTAATTAAAGGATTACGTTCGACGCACCTCCGCTAACGACGAACCGGATGCACGTACACTGGTTTTTAAAATAAATAGACACAACTCGGGATCGGGAAATAAAATTGCTAGGGAACGCGGTGGAGCTTGTCCTCTTTACCGGGGTAAGTTCGCGGAAATTCGAGCGGGATCATTAAGATCATTTGAAAATCATCCGAGGGTTATTCAGGGATCGGATTAAGGTCGTTGGAGCTTATTCGAAGAGCGCGTATCAAGATCATTCCGTACGCCTTGCTCCAGAACTCGAGAGATTCGACGAATTATATTTAACGCGTTTATCGCGAAATCTGATATACGCGTCGGACCTATTTCCCAAAAATGATCATCGGCGATTACGCAACGAGCGGAGTGCGAAGATTTTATCGCGTTAAAATTTGAACATTTTATCGGCGAATAATTGGCCGCGTTAACGACCGCAGTGAATCGATAGAGACGTCCGACAAATTTAATAAAGTGGTCCCGATAACTCCGGCCGCCATGATCACGCTTGAAAAATGCCCGAAATTTCCCGGGCTCTATCCGCTTATCGACATTTATGGCTGATCGTTAAACGTCTGCAGTGCTCGTTCGACAATTACACAAGTACGTGCCGGTCGGCGACGGCTGCTTCTCTGCCGAAAGTCACCCCTTAAAGCACCCCCTTTCCAGGCGCCGCTCGTTTATAGATGCCGGTACTTCTAACCCCCAGCGATGGGGCTCGTTAAACGTATGTTCCACGGGAAGAAGATCTTCTCACCCTCGTTAATTATTCTCCACTGCATCCTTCCGTGACGCAGAGAAACGGGCTGGATGGAACGGAAGGGAAACAGGGGCTCGACGAACACGCGGAGAATGCAATCCTTCTCTGACAAGAAGGAACACGTCGACGAAACCTTCCGATTCCACGAGAAGTTCTCGACGTTGGTCGTTTGATAAGGATTCGCGCCGTTTCGTTTTACGAATTAATCGGGAACCCTGTGCCCCGACGTCGACGACCCGCGTCGGTCCGCGTGGTCCCCGACCGTGGTCCGACGTGCCAAGGATACCCGCGTTAAACGACGTCGGCGGGTCGTTTGAAATAATTCCGCCGACCTTCGGATCCGTAGGAATGATTCGTTCTCCCGCGAGATTCGAATTCTCGGAGGGTGAAATTTCTTTTTGTGCCGGAGAATTTCACCCGCACGGAATTCGCGTTATTTTGATACGAATCGAGGCCGCGTTTCACGCCGGGGATGTTCCGCGAATTTATTCCGCAAATTCGAGCAGCCGTAACGAGCGATATGAAACGAGGCAGGGGAGAAAGGAGAAAGCGGGCGGACGCCGATGGCTAGGAAAAGTCGGGGGCAAAGAGAGACCAGGAGGAATCCGTTAAGTATAAATTTCGCGCACGACTATTCTTTATCGCGCCATGCAGTCTATTCTGCGAGAGGAATAGGCCAGTTATCACTTCGCGCCTTTTATATCTAGTGAACCGGCTCCGTCGGGGAAAATTAAATATCTTCCAGCTCTCGCGCCGTTGCCCCACGAGGTCGAATCTCTTCGTAAGTCAGCCACGGACATCTTATAGTTTCGAACTCGCCTCTCGGCGCCGAGATTACGGAGCGTAGAACCAGAATGTTACGTGCTCTGCGCGATATCGCGGAATTCCACCCGCGTTAAAGTACAAAGAGGCGAGAAATCCGGGAGCAAAAGGGGCCGCTGCTAGCGCCACGCCCGGAACATTCCTCCGCGAGCCGCCATTTTAATTACCGAGATATTTTTCCGACGGGAAAGCGAACGGGATACGAGCGTACGCAAATATCGTTTGAGCTCTATGGCGAAACGCGGTGCAAATTCCAGCCCATGGCGAGAACTCGTTCCCCGTTCGCAACTGGAAATTACACTTTACCGAGAGTTCGGATAGCAGGGATCCGATTGCGAGTCAACGATCCCTTCCGACATTCTTCGAGGCACTCTCAACTGCCGAAGTAGCGTCCAACTAATTTCCTTTCTCGCTAAAAATAAATTTCCTACACTCTCGGAAAAGTTGCTTCGATAAAGATTGAAAGCTCGTTAAAAGATCCGACGAGCTGGGAACAACCGCGTTACCCTGCACATTCCGCCAGGAGAAATTACCGACGAACAAAGAACGCCATTTGCAGTGACTGCAGGTTAGTCGCGGGAAACAAGGGTGTCCTGTTCCACGAAACACCGTGGAAAATGGAGAACGGAGTTACCTGCATCTCTTCTCTCGCCACTCTCCGTTTCAATCCTTGCACCATGTCCGTGAGCCAAGGAACGGGGATCAAGGAGCGACAGGGGTTGGCTGCGAGGGCTAGATGCCGACGATAGCGCGCGCGCAACGTAAAACATCTCCGAGCGCAATTTGCCGGGTGGTAACCAGCGTAAGCCTTTCAGTGGCTTTGGGTATTCGAAGCCAGCAGTAGGACTCGCCATTTTCTGCTTAGGCCAACTCGAAAGCGACCTGGAAAGACGGCTCTTTGAATAGCTACGTGCACCTTCAACGCGATCTTCATTTCCTATTAATCCGGCAGCGTTACTCGCTCCAGGATTCTCCGGAGATTCCGGTACTCTTGAATCAAACAGGGCTTCTTCGCGAGGAGAGAGAGAGAGAGAGAGAGAGAGGGAGAGAAAGGACGATAGAAAGACGACGAATGGGAAAAGAGGAAAACATAGGAGCCTAGACACAGGATAAAGGACACGTAGCAGTTTAACCAGCGGAAGGAGGAAGAGGCAGCGGGAAAAGAAGAAATATAGAACGCAGCTGGGAACCGAACGAATTTTCCCCGGGATACGAAGAATTTCCGCCAGCCACGGAATATTTCCTCCTCGCGTCTCCCTTCCGCGGCAGCCTGTCTCAACCCCTAGCGCGATCCGCGTCGCGACGTACGTGCAGGCATTTTCTAAACGGCGTCAACGGGACGACTGTTGCGGCCTCGACACGCAGGCAAGTCGTGTCGCGTTTCCGTGCGGAGGGTTGCGAGTGACGAAGCGTCTCAACCGTTTCCCTTCGTGCCAGGAAAATGGAGACCTCGCCCCGGTGCATCCAGGCTACGATGATTTCGCCAGCCATTCACGGTAATTTCTCGGGATAAAATTCCGAGTAATTTCCTGTAATTTCTCCACGCAGGTACGCGACCACCCTAGCGTCGTCGTCGTCGTCGTTGTCGTCGTTGTCGTCGTCCTCGTCCGCGTCGGAGTCGGGGGTGCGGAAGGGTGCAACGCTGGAAACGATGGCAACCGTTCTCCGCTGGTAAACTCGATTTAAAGACGCCTCGATGCAGGTTTCCACTTGTACTTATCTAGGCGCCATCGTCTCCGACGTTTTTCTTATTTCACCCTCACCTCTTTCGCGGGATCCACGCAGCTGAGCGTGTCAATCAGTTTAGGGGCGGCAGATCGGTTTGCCTGAATTTTATTCTGCGCGTTCTACGCGGTAGACGCGCGACAAACATTGACTGACGGCGCTGGATAAGAGTACAACGGCGTTGGAAAATGGAACGACGTTAAGGCGTTGCTCGTGAAACGTAGTCGCGTTGTCTCGGATCACGTTAGGGTGAAAACTGTGAGGGTATTAGGCGAGGTCTTTGATCTGCTGGAACTGCGACGCGAAATCGTTTGCGAAACTAAGTTGGTCGGATCGTACGGCAAAGATCTATGCGACTAGGGATTATTCATCAGCCGATCAGCCGAGTAATCCGGCGATCATTTTATCGTAAGCTAGTACACAACCGAGAGAAATTAGAGATACCAATTAGCGGGTGGTATCAATTTAATGGCCGCCCTCGCTGTCGTTCGTCATCGTCGTCGTTGCAGGGAACTGTGTTCGACGTGGGTGTTGCTCGTTGATTATCGTCACCGTCGTTATCGTTGTCATTACTTGAATATCCCATCGATTCCGGCTTCTCTCTGCCCCACTCTCCGGGCTATTATACATCCCCCGCCTCCATCGCTCGTCTTCTCGCTCGTACGGTCGTTCATTACCTGACCATCCGTACCTGCTATATGGCCACGCACGAGGGCCCAACATTTATAACGCTAGGTACACCGACTAGGCAAAATGGCAATTCTTCACTGGATTACACGATTCGACGTAAAATTATAATCTACCCAGTACCTCGACCGCGTATACCTGGCTCGTTTATCACGAATTCAACATCGGAGTGATAAACGAGAAGCAACCCCGCACGGCAAATAAATAAATTACAGATGTAAACGAAGAGAATATGAATAAGCAAACGGAAAATACACCTATGCCGAGTACCCTCGTTAACCGACAATTTCCGAGCGACTAATGCGCCTGAACGTTAATTACAAGGAGAAACGTTCCGTGTTTAAAGCGCCTGTTTATTCGAATAATAATAGACGCCGCGGAACGTTAACGTCGCAACAAAGCGCACGTTTCCGCATTATACGAAATAAATCCGATTTCCGGCGATTGAATCGAGTTACTCGAATTTCTTTCAGCGAAAACAAGGGTATTCCGCGTCTTGAAGTATCGGGCTTCCCTAATGAAATAATAGCGAATGCAGAAGCGCCGAGGAAATTGCGCTGTTCGCGCCCCCGACGAGATGAAACGAGACTAATGCCTGGTAATTGGGCGAACTTCAGGAACGCCAACCTGAAGCGTTCACGGAGGGGTAGTTAGGCATGGCACGGGGCCAAATTTCGCCTAGTCTCGCGCGAAAGCCAGGACGAAAACGCTGGAAAAGGAAAAAGGAAGCCGGCGGAGAGAAAGAAACGGGGGGCGAAATAAAACGGAAGAAAATAAAGAATCCGCTGCTCCTTTTAACAAACTTTTGCCCCGCTTCCGCGTAAATTCGTCGCGCGACGAATTCGTCTTGTTGCGCGGGGCAGAGTTGGCCGCGAGGAGCTCGAAGAAAAATGAGAACGCTGGCTAACGAGAAGAAGTCAGCCGGAAGAGGAAGCGAGAGTTCTACCGGTGAACGATCGAACCGATGGACTAATTAGTATCGGAGCTGCGCAGCTTCCTCGTGGCCTAACACGCGGACTACATGCACCGGAAGCTTCTGGCTCGGCTGCAAGCTACGGCTAGGGCTGTCCTGGGGATAGTTCTCGTTAATGAGCTTCTGGTAACGACGTCTTTTTCCCCCGAACTCATATATCCCGGCGCGATCTCCTACCCTTCAGCTCGGCGCATTCTCTCGCGCCTTTGCGATCCTCGGATCATCCCTTTCGCACCCTCATCTTTCAACTATTCCGAGAGTCGGCCAAATATTCGCGATCCTCCCTATTCGGACACGGTGGAGCCGTCTATGGAATAATAGCGTTCTCCAGCTTCGAAATTATACATGGGAACACTTGGCATACTCCATGCCTTGGATACAGAATTGGAATCCTTTTTCCTCGGGAACAACGGGCACGAATTTGATCGGGGACATCCCTACCCTTGTTAATACACCCTTCTGCTAGCCGAGATTTCCAGAAATCATATTACAAGATCGGGGTTACTATGTTTTCCTCGGAAACTTCCTCGAGAGTACACCCTCCCAATTGCTACCCCTGATTCAGTCACGTCACATCGGACGTGTACAATGTCTTCATTAAGGGATCTCAAACTTGAAAATTAGTTTCTACTCGTCGATCGATGGAAAAAGTCGCGAGCACCTGTCTCTGCGTAAGTTTCGCGGAAAGTTCGTTGTCTTAAAATTCTGCACGCGAGGTCCACGGGAAACCGCGGGTGCTTCATAAATCTGCGCGACTATCGCGTGTGCTCTGGCGCGAATCACGGGCGTCTCTCGTGGAAAAAGAGGGCGGCCACGTGGAGGGGTGGGTGGCAAGGCACGGATGGCTGGTGAAAGGGGTTGGCGTCGTTCGCTTGTCAATATCGAAAATTAGAAATTCGGGGCAGGTAGTCGGTCTTCGGCGCGCGTGTACGTGTACACGGTGCAAGTGTGTGGGTACATTTCGCTCAGTGACAGAGCCGCACGTGAATAGACGCGGCTGAGTGGACGCGTAACCTCGACCATTGCTTGCGAATGCAGGCTACGAAAACACTTCGTGATCGTGCAGCGATCACCCCACACGCTCTCGCGGCGCATAAATCAAACAATATCGATCACCTGTTTACTTTGCCGTCTCCGCAGCGGCGCTTGCTATTACTATGTCGCCACGAAGCAATATATCGGGACCGGTGCTCGCGTTCCTCCGTCCGCTTTTCATCCTGTCACCGGTCGCGTATTTTCGGAAGAATTCCGAGGATATGGCCGATTTACCAATGGCTCTGTGTCGTGCACGCGCCGTCGGCTCTGCGACGCCGGAAATTCAACGGAACCGTGGCATTCCGAGCCGGGCAAGAAACGAGATTAGCCGGCTAATGGATTTCGAGCGCTTAATTCGGTGGTGGAAAGTAAATTCGAGCGGATGGCCTGCGATTTTGCGGCCGGACCCTGGTAAACTATCGGTTCGAGACCTGCCGATTATTTCTCCGTGTATAGATTTCCGCGCAGAGTATACTCTCGGTGTTGGCGGTTAATTATCATCGCGAAGGTTTTGCCCGCGCTTAACGGCGAGCCCGGATCCGCCCCGCGGAAGGAGGCGAAGCTCGATCAATTATAAAGCTCCGGTTAAAATTCCTGGAAAGCTACGGGAAATAGCGGAACACACGAGCCGATGGAAATCGTTTGAAGCACGCGAAGTATTCGGCTCTCTGTGTCTGCTTTTTTCGACTCTCTATGACTGGATTTTCAAGCGTTCCTTTCTTCCCTCTTTTCCACTTTTTTTTTTTTTTTTTCGCAGACCAGTTTTGATGCCGGGTTGATTGGAAAACGTTCATACTCATTTGTTGCAGCCCCGACGGCCGGAGAATACACATACGTCAAGCGTACACGTGTTATTATCCTGTAAAGCTCACTTTTATGGACGCGCTTTTATCAACGGAACGGACATCTGTTCTGCTATCGATATCGCGGGCCCCGGCCTAAAATTAATGGTCGTTCCAGACAGGAAACAAGCCGTCGCCATTAAAAGTATCGCGCACGGTTTAATCGACAGTCCCGGACTAAATTGACCGATGCGATCGAAGCCGACACAAGCGAGGGTGCAGGGCGCGCGTTGAAAACTAAAGAGCCAGCGTGAGTCTCGCCTTCGATCCCGATATTTCTAGGCTGAGCCTCGTGGAAGAATCTGCGAACGAACCGGCTCGATTAATTTCCCGCGTACTCGAAATTCCTGTCCACGTAATGGGAAACGTTGTTCCACGATAATTCAATGTTCATGCTCGCGTGAACGTTAATAAGTAACGTGATGGACGCTGTTACGTAAATTACACGGGACACGTTGATCTCTGCTGCATTAGCCGGCCGTCAAATTCGATGTAATTTGCTTGTAATCTGGCAGACAGATCACACCCGAATCGGAGATGCGTTCAACAGCTATTTAGAACGATTTATCCGTCGTTTGCCGTTACTCCGGATTCCCGGTGTTCCAGAGGAACCAGCGAGCCAGGGATCCACGCGTCACGGGACTTTGAGGAAAAGTTTTCACCGGCTAACGATTGCTCCGGGAGGAAAGTCGATATTCAGGAAGCGCGAAACAACGAGGGAGGTCGTGAAGGGAGCGTTACTCTTCATTCCGAATGAGAAATCGTCCTATTTCGTCTCGCAGCCACGAATGTAACGGCGAGCAACGGCAATTCGAGTAAGACCCATCCGAAACCATTGTTTTCCCGCGTGAAAATGGTATTTCCCGTGCAGTGGAAATTTATTCCACCGAGATATCGAGCAGAACATTTCCCTCGCACGAAAAACAACTTCTACGCGTTTTCGCCAACGTTAATCCGATCTTCCCGCATCGCGTCGTTACATTTTTCCATACTCCGCGAGTCTTCCAATTACAGCGAGTAATCCACGCACACGCGAAGTAGGATTCGTTTTTCGCCAACGTTAATCCGATCTTCCCGCATCGCGTCGTTACATTTTTCCATACTCCGCGAGTTTTCCAATTACAGCGAGTAATCCACGCACACGCGAAGGAAGATTCGATATATCCTTCGCGCGAGTAGCCAAGGATCTATCCGAAACTGACGAAACGACGTGCCGCAGGAAATCTTCGCTGCATTCTCGCCGAGCGATTTTCTCGCGAACATCCGCTCGAGCAACCACCCTCGCCCCTGCGACGTTTCTCGAGACGAGGGAGCAGGAGAAGGTCGAGCGATTCGCTGGGAGCGGAACGCATTCGCGAATCGGTGGCAAGGAAGCTGTAGGTGGAAGTCGTAAATTTGCCGAAGCGAAAAGTCGCGCTGAAACTCACGGGCGAGCGTGTGGGACAGCAAAGTAATTTGAAAGACAGCGCGACTGTCGCTTACGTAAGCTCCGCTTGTCAGATCGAAGGGGTGGCTTCGTGCCGCTGCCGTCGTCCCACCCTCGCTCCTCCTCGACCGCCTCATCCAGCAACGTCGGCAACCCAACCCCCTCTTCGGCTTTCATCGGCGTCGCTTCTTTCGCGCGAAAGGAAAAGTTAAATTTGCATTCGCAGCGTCGTTCGACCAGCACGATCCTCCTTTCCCGGTCCCTCGATACGTCCCCCCTGTCCCCCTCCTCGTCCTGTTTCCCACCTTTGAGGTCGTCCTTTCTCATCGATGATCACGAGGTGTCTTCGGTTTCTGCCGACGTATCGTCCTTGAATTCAGATTTACTCGCGATATAAATTTATAACACCGCCGCGTGACCCGGAATAGAAATTCACCCCGACGGTCGAGCGTCCTCGGCATCGGAGCTGCTTCGAAACCCCCGTCCCCCCGCGAGGTCCTGCGTCGCGTTCGCACCTGCATACTCATCCGTTATTCCATTCCCTCGGGGAGCAGGCATTTTCGAACCGGCTGTTCCCCGATATCGTTAAGGGGGGGTTAAATCGCGAACTCGACGTGGAATTTACGGACCACACGCGGCTGCTCTATACATCGACGTAAGTGTCTCTGGAAACAGGCGCGAATCGAGAGGAAAACGCGGCCATGAATATACCAGACGGAAAGACTCGGGTTCGAGATTCATAGGAATCTTTGTTCCTCTGTTGGCGCTGTTTTGAATACAAAGCAGCGGGAAGGAATATTCCCAGTCGCAGGTGTGTATCCGTACGACTCGAAGCCTGTTGCTACCCTCCAGCCCCCTTTTGTTACATGCACCGTCTTCGCGGCGTCGATTGCGCAACTTGTTACGTCACTTTCGCTTTCCATCGGTAATCGATCAATCATCCTTGCTGAATGGACGGAAAGACCGAGGGGGAAAATGTAAAATGGAAAAGTTATGTTGGACGCGTGTTCAGCCCGTTATGGAAATGCGTCGTCGTGTTCGTGAATATTTAGCGTATTGAAAATTCAATTTCCCCGTCGCTGCGCTCTAGCAAAGAGGTGTCTTCTAGTGTACTCTAAACATTGTTAACCCCCTTTAACATCGCTCGCGATGCGCGTGCACGGTGCACGTCGGATCGCTATTTGCAGATGCGGTGTGCGCCGGTAAATGGTCCTTATCGTGTCGTCGATTAATACGATTCGTTGCAATTAGCTACGCCCTGCGCGAATCGCTGGCTGGAATTTGTCGCGCGCGTAACCAAGCCCCAAGTCGCAGCTGAAGAGGAACCGCGGAAACGCGCGACAACAATGGACCATGCGAATGATCGATCGCCGGTGAAATTAATTACGTGCCGTTGATCAGGCAAGCGGATGAAGATCGAAGTGCTCGTCGCGGATATTTAACGCGACAACGAGCCACCGCAGGCTGGCTGCCGTGAAATGAAACTACTCGCATAAGTGGGACGGACGTTTACACGCGTTTGTTCGATGTAATTAATGACCGCACCCCGGCCGTGGAAAATAAACTACGAGAGCGGCGAAAACAGGCGGCCAGTCAGCGCGACGCGTTCAAAGACACCGGGTTATTTCATTAATCGCGAATTTAACGCCGAACAGCGGTGTGTCCCGGGTTAAAATCGAATCGACTAAATGGAATTGCCTTGAACGTTTCCGCCTCTAATAACGTGACGCGCGCCTTTTTTCCCCGTTGTCGCGGCCGACACCACACCGACCACCCTCTCGTTTGCACCGGTGCAACACGCGTGCATACGTGACTGGATTTATTTATCCCAACGAAGATTACGCGCGTTTAGCGTGACGCGTGATTGATCGCGCGACTTTATGGCAGTTTATTTTCCCCCCTTTCCGCTCCTCTCCTTCTCGCTCTCATTCTCATCCGATTTTCCTCTCGCCTCACCTTTACTCCAACTTCCTCTCTCCTATTTCCTTTTTCTCCTCCTTTTCCCCTATTTCCCTCTTTTCTTTTTTTTTTTTTTTTTTTTCTTCTGGTCACTGGGGAGTCCAGCAATAGTGGTCGCGGCACGATATTTTGAGTTATTCTACGTTCCGCTGGATTATGTTTGTTTGTAGTAGGACTGGATGGCTTTGACTTTTCTGCTATACACTGAAATTCTATGGATCTTTTTTTTTTTTTTTTTTTTTTTTTCGTCGTCGTTTGTTGTCGTCCTCTCTGTTTTTCGTCAGCCTGTCCACGCGTGCCTCCCCGCCGTCGATCATTCCTTTGAAACGAACGTTCCACGCGTCCCGATATCGATTTCCTATAAAACCTTCAGGGAGATGCGCCGCGTTCAAAGGAGCAGCGGCACACGGGCTCGTGGTCGGTGAATTTTGAACAATGTCGGATAGATGGAACCGATGCGCGACCGTTTCATTTGCCTCGATGAAAGGGACGAGGGAAAAGGGAAAACGCGTACTCGCGCGCGCGTGCTGGATAAATTAGACGAACAGGATATAAATACCGGCTAATGGCGGCGAGGATATCGCGGTCGTCGGACGTGATTCCTCGCGATGGAAGGGAAAAAGTGCGCGAAGAAACGGGCACCCGTTGCTGGAATTGATAAAGCACGTCGTAGGAAGTTTCGAGGGAACGTCGAAGTTTGATTCGGTTATAAATTGATTTAGAAAATCGGGTTCCGAAGTTGCCCGGGGTGGGGTGGATCGTTTCCGGCGAGTGGAGGAAGAACGCTGAATTCAGAGGTCGGCGAAGGGAGTTTGCGTATACAGGAGAGAATGGAAGGGCACGAAGGGAGGAACCACGAAGGCAAACCAGTCCTTTAGGATTAAAATAAATCCTAATCTGGCACAGGTCGTAAAGTCAAGAGGAGGGTCGCGGCCCCTCGGGCCTTAGGTCGTGGAAACGAGTCGGGAAGACAGAAGGACGGGGGAAGAAAGGGAGCAAATAAAAGGGTCTCAAACACGCCAGCAGGAAACGTTACCTTAGATACACTAAGCTCCTCGCTGGCGCGCCACCCATGAGATTTTCACCTAGACCGTGTGCGGATATTAATCCCTGGCGCGACGACAGAGGAGGATCGCGTTCACGAGACGTAGCCTGTCGTATCTTCGTTGCATCCATCGCGAAATTCTGGATAGATCCGTGGAACGGACAGACTCGATTTTATGAGATCAAGGAAGAAACTCGTTATCGAAACAACTTCTCCTTTCCCTCCACTCTGCCTCTCTCTCTTAATAGATGATCTAGGTCAGCCAGTCTCTCAGAAACATTCGCAAAGTCCGGAAGTTAGCGGAGACTGGACAGAGTTTCCAGGAGCGTAACGCAAATATATACAAGAGACTTTCGATGGTTGGTAAGCAGTTGTTATCGGGCAGGTCGGTTCCTTTCCCGAGATAGGAACGCTGAGCACGTTCACGGAGATTTTGGAAGATGGGTAAATATTCATACGGAAGGGATAATGCTGCTCGCATGTCGAAACGTTGGCGAAGGGTGGCCAATGGGAAGACACGATCGCGCGTATCTCTCTCGTCCGAGAGCAATTGATAAAGAAGAGGTACTTTCGTTCGCGATTTAAGAAGCGGTTCTGCTATCTCGGAAAGCTCCGTGCCCCGTACATCCCCCGTCTTATCCGGTATCTTCGACGAGATCGCATTTAAGTATCGACGGAATCGCGATGGGAAGATCCGTGCCGCATTCGTGTCGCATTTACGAGCATGTTCGTACACAATAACCACGACAGGCGTTTCGTCAGGGGACGACGGTGGCTATCAATTACGTAAAAGCATCGTGCCTCTGCCCGGGAAACGAAAGGAGCCAATATTTGCAGTAAACAAAAGTCCGCCGGCCTGATTTCGGATTACCGGCAACTGGGACTGTAAAAAGTATTCCGGGAACAATAAATAAATACGAACACGTATACCGGTGTACGTGTTCCGAGGGTGAACGTGCACCCGCGTATGTCTCGCCGTCTCCCGGTTATAGCGGTGCTATAGCGTTGTAGCTCATCCGTGCAGCATTGTACGGTAACACAGGTTCTGGGGTGTAGCGGGGTTAGTAATGGTCGAGCACTAGGCAAACAAAGTATCCCCGTTGTCCGTGGGGGTGGCTCAGAGGGGTTGGCCTGGCTTCGGCGATGTTGAGTTAGCTCGAGATAGGTTAGCGTAGTCAGGCTAGAGAGGTCGAGTGTTGTATGATATGATACTCGACAAACGGCTTCCTCGACCGAGCGAGTACCTACGAAAGTACGCCTGGTGTTCGTACTAGCATCCCCTAAAAATAAACATCCCTCGGCGCGCGTGCACACTGCCGGTCAACCTTCCGATCCCCGGGTGTCTACGGCCACTCATTTTGCTGCGACGAAACTGCCAGGATGCGACACTTTTCGGGACATGTTTGCGTTAATAAGGGTGTTCTCGAAGGAAGGGACAGGTTCGTTAAAACCGAGCCAACGAACGTGTCACCGGTAGTCGTTTCAACGCTCCCCATCGATCTCGGTTAAATCCGAGCGAAATTAAAAGCTCGTCGTCCGAAGCAGAATCCCGAGACAATATCGCGATGAATTCGTCGCGAATAACGATTACGGAATTTTTATTCGGGCGGAAGGATTCCCAGCGCCGCTTAGTTTACCGGCAAAAGGGCCGAAACAAGGGGATCCGTTTATCCATAAAGCAATAGGGTCGAGGAAAACAGGTGAGTTTTCTTTTTCAGACGATACTCGTTCGGAGGGAACTATTCGAGAAGAATGAATTGCCGAGGACGATACGAAACGGACTAGACTATTAAACAAATCAATCGATGGGAAACGGTACGTTTTTGATCGGTTGGCTCTGGTTTACCGTTGGTTATATTTTTCCGCCCCTGGCAGCCTCGAGGCCGCTACTTTTTGTACCCGCAGTTCCGCGGGAATTATTTCCGTGGTGCATTTACCGCGGATTTTCGTCGTAAATACGCTCGCGAGAGCTCTCGTCGCAAAATCGCGGCTATTGGACATATCATTTTATAGAACGAAATACCCCGGATATTGATTGGACCGCTATTGGTACGCAAAGCCGGTATTATGTCGTGTCGAACGGTTTGCTTGCACCGTGAAAATTATAAAACCGTCGACGGGTCGTCGCGCGGACAACTTTGTCGTCTCGAATCGATATCGCCTAATCATCCCCTTTCGTAACGTTTTAGTACCTTCGTCGGCTTCTGCTCGATTCATCCGTCAATTTTGAATTCCGAAATATCCGGACCTGGATCCTCTCTGTTTTCGTCGAATTTGCAAATTGATTCGCGACACAGACGCGGACAGTTTGCACGCAAAGAACTACGCGTACGTGTGTATCGCGGAGTTAAGCGAGTCCACTTCGGGCCAGACTTCAAAGGCAGAGAGCCAGTGGCAGGAGAGACAGAGGACCCCGAAGACTCGGACAGATGGAAAGAGCTAGAGAGGTTTGCGAGATTTCGCGTTACCACGGTCGCAAATCGATCTCACCGAGACGTCGACTCGCCACCCACCCCTCTTCATCTCATCCCCGTTGGTCGGCGAGCTTCGTTGGTGACCCCGTTTTCGCAGACACCGGCCCACTCCTGGTCTTTTTCATTTGTTATTCACAGGTCGGTGATTTTTAAAAGAAAGCCTCCGCAATAATTATTACCGTGGGCAATCTTTGGCCCGCATTCAAAGAAATCGTCTGTTCCAAGAGCATTCCAAGCGCGACTGTCGTCGGGTACCGGCTTCTGCTCTCGAGAGGGTGAAAGGAGGGGTAAAAATTGAGGCTCGAGAGGAGGATGCAGGAGGGCGGCGAGGGGAGAATATAATGAGGGAAGCCTTACGGGTTTTACGGGGTCTATATTCGGCTCGTCATTACCGTCGTTCGTTTCTCGTGTACGAATTTCTTCCTCGTCCTTCTCCACCTTTCTACCCTTCTCACTCCATTTCCTTCCTCCACCTTCCCCCGCCCGCCCACCTTCTGCCACCTTCCAGCCGCTTCCTTCGTCTCTTTTCACTTCTCCTTCTCCGTTACTTCCTCCCACGGCTTTCCACTCAAGGCCATTATGTTACCGGCACAATGCCCGCCAATGAGGATTGTGGGGAACGATTGCTGATTCCGTACTCCAAGTAGCACGACAGACTGCCAGATATATAACTGTACTGCTTTCGATTACCACCGCTCTCGGCATCCGTTTCTTTTCGTTTTCCCGATCGGCATCCGACCACTTCGTCTGCTCCCTTCCCTACGTCTACGAGCCAATGACTTCGCTTATTCGCTATTCGGATAACTCCGGCTTAGGACTAATATTCTTTATCGAGAAGAACCTCCGCGTTTAACCGACCGGGTATTTATCGAGCCTCTAATAATAGTCGGTCCTTACCTACTTTCTTCGTTATGAAAAGGGCTTCCTTCGAGAAACTTCCACGCGTAACTTCTTTATAAACCAACATTGCGCCGTGTTGCACAGCTTTTCTTGAAGGGTATTACCTTTCATCTTGATTAAACGCTCCAACAGAGATTCGTTTTTCCAGGCAATGCGTTTTCTCCGCGTAGCGGGACAAAGAGCGGCCAAGTAGACGGACAAAGTCGCGGGATAAATACGCGCGTGCAATTACGTGGACAGTTAGTTTCGAGACGATGCATTTATTCCAACCTCTGCCTGGGAAGCTTTGTAGTCGGGTGTGCTTCGCCAGTTCAGCCGGTCAGACGACCAGAGGATTCGCTAATAGGCCTTCAGGAACAGCACCGCAATCGAAGAAAGCTCCATCAGCTTGTGCAACTCGTGCCCTCTCCGTGGGATTCTATTTACTCCGCTTTTCGAGAATCTGCGAACGTAGCTTCATAGAGAACATGGGGAATTATGGGGAATAATCGATGGGGAAAAAGTGCTCGACTTTCACGCGGTCAGGATTAATTTCTCCGAGCCCTAGGTGTGCGTTCGTAAAGAGTAGATTTATTTCGCGTTGCATCGAAACAACGTTACAGGATGATCGACTCTATTTCGTACAGCGCGAGTTGTTCGAGATCGCGTGGCAAGTTTGAGTATCTACGAAATAAAATTTTCCTCGAGTCTGACTACGCACGGACTCTTCCACTGCCTATACGAACTCGCTCGTTGTCGATAGGAAATAATCGAAGTTCTTTAGTGTTAGTAATTACTGACTCGGATCAATCCGAATGCCGTCAAGAGCCAATTAATTCCTCGAGGAAGCCACTTCTTCGTCGATTATTCTCTCGTTCGTTTCCCTTTCCTTTTTTTTCGTTTCGGTATTCGCGCAGCGAATCGTGCAAAGTTATCTTCTTGTACAACTTCTACGGCAATGGGCACTTGTAATTACTTAATATAGTCGTTGCTTGTTCAATTTGATATCCATCGAGATAAGGAGCTGTTCGTTTGTCGTTCGCGATTCCATTAATTACGAATCACGTTCACTTTCGATAAACCTGCGGCACTCGAGTATCAATTCTCAGAGTTCCATTCCTATTGTTCTTTTAATTCCAACTCGATCGCGTTGCTCTCTACGATAAACGCGTAATTAATAAGCGACATTTGCCAGTTACCAAAAAACGACGATTCCTTTGCACACGCGAATTCGAGGACCATCGGTTTATTACCATAGAACGGGCTGCAGAGTCCTCAGACTCGGATGACACAAGAGTGCATTACGTATAAAGTTTGTGCTTCACCCCGTCCACGACATTGCTATACAAAGATAACGAGTTTCGACTTGGCGTGGCGGTGCACCGCGTTAAACAACCTGTCTGATTACACGTGAAAACGTACGTCTGTATGCAAATTCAGTGAAAAGTCAGCGAAGAGGTACGAGAGAGCGAACGCGTGAAAGCTGACCCGAAGAGAGCTCTCGTGAGTATTAAAAAAAAAACGGAAAGCACCCGAGATTTAGCCTGATCTTCCACGATTACATTCGCTTCTCGACGTTCCTTTAAACGTGCACGTATACCGAATTATTCCTTCGAATATTTCCAAATACCCGCCGGGGTTGCTGCCTCCGCCATCCCTCTTTTCAACCCAGCGACACCACTATAAGTCTCTTTGATTGACTACGAGCATTACTACGCGAACGGCTCTCATTATGTGCTAGCCAGCCAGCACTGTCGTGGTTTCCAACCCTTTCAACCCCTTTCGTATCCAGTCGAGACGTCGACGTCATCACCGTAAGCGACGTTCCACGACGCCAGGGCGAGAGAGACAGGGAGAGGGAGGGACAGAGAGATAGGCGGCTATATCCGCTCTCTCGTCGAGGTTTCTTCTTTTGTCTGTCCGCAATTACGACGCTTCCATTCAAAACACACCCCTTCTGTGTACGATTGTTACGCACAAGGATTTCCCGTGTCGAAGTGCACGAGGGTGCGCAGCAGCACCCGCAGTTCCTTCCAAGGGTCCCTTAACTTCGTTCGTTAGCCACCCCTGTCCGTTCTGTCTTCACCCTCTATTCTCCGACCAACAAGCGAATTTATTCCCCGTACGCCTGGTCCACGTTCCGAAACCAGGCCACCCGGTGGGACAGGAAATTTTTCCACCAGCGAACGCAGCTGAACGTCAAGAATGGAAAGTTCAGGCAGTCCGCGTTCGCCGTTTTACACCCTTTAAATTCACTTTAATTAAAAAGTTTAAAGCGCGTTCGTTCCTTCAATTTATCAGCCCGGTGGCAGCGACCCGCCAACCGGTTTCCTGCAACGTTCCTTCACGTTCCCAGGCGATACATTATTAAACACTTCCTTTTATTACGCAATTACAGGCAGGCGAGCTCTCCCGAGCGAGTCGGATCCGCTTCTCGATTTCAAAACTTTCGCCCCCCCCAGCTCCGGGACTCTTCTCCCCGGCTAGATGCCGCGTTTTAATTACTGCAATAATAATTAACACGGAAATTCGACGAGCAAACAGGGTATAGGTTTTCGATGAAGGGTCAACGACGGCGATGATAGCCCCCTTTAAATTATAATCAAATCCCTGCAAATTGGAGTCACGAGACAACGATCAGTATCACGAGTTAAATGAAATTCGTATACGATACGTTTCTCGTCGCTATCTTTTCGGTGGACCGAGGAGAAGGGATACCTGGGAGTACAAAGAGCGTCACTCCCTTCATTCCTAGGACAGGAAACGTCACAAACGACCAGAGGAGACATGTCTGGCGTCAGAGATCGAACCCGTTTCTGCCTCGTGATTTTTCACAGGCAGGTCGAAGGAAAGTTTTTCGAATTACACCGCACTTAGTCAGACTCGACAGAGTCTGTCTGCCTGTCCGACTCGGTCAAAGGAACGTCGAGGATGCGAATCGCGATGGCGTCTCGCGATGCTCGGAGAACGAATGGGAAAACGTGGTTTTCGATTAGTCGCGATATTCCCGTCCCTTCTGGTCACGGGGCCCTTTTCAGCTCGTGACGGGTGGAGCGTCGTCTGGCATGGAGTCGCGACAGGATCGATTAGCAAACTCGTTTTCAGCCGGCGCACAGAGGATGCAGACGTGTTCCGGGTGGAGCACACCGTGGGCAACGGAGGGTTCGACGCGATACACAGAAGGGAGGGGAAAAAAGAGAAAAAGAAATGAAAGAAGAGAAGAGAGGGCCGGCCGTAATATTCCACGATCGTTATTGCGAACCGCGTATCTCCGATGGAAATCATTTTCGAGCCGCAGACTGCACACCTAACCATCATCTCCGTTAATGACTGTCGCTCAGACCCAGACGAATGCCTGTACGAGTACAAAACGCCCAGTGCCTCTGTGCGTTCGTGAATGTACGCGGTCTTGTCGGTGTGTGTACGTGTGGCTCGAAGGGATAAAATCCCCTTCAATCGGTGGCGAACGTTGGCTGCTTCCACGTAGGCTAGATAGGAAAAGGAGGGTGCACGAATTCGTATACTTTCGTCGCGGCTCGTTCTTCCTTTCGAGCTCGAAACCGAGCCACCGTTGCCTTTTTCGGCAGGGCAGCCATTGTCTGAGATTAAACGGAAGGGCGCAGGGCCAAAATGCTTCATAGAGGTCCGCCGAAGCGAGCCTGAGCGGCGTCAAAAGCCTCTCTTCGTTAAACCCCTCCACGTCCCTCGTTTTTCTTCCGTCCCCCTCGACGCTCGTCATTGCGGCGCGAATCTTTTCTAGTTCCCGACCGGGGGTTCCAGGGTTCCTGTAAGATCGATTCTCGAAAAAGTACCTGCCGTCGACGGTGTCCTAACGAAGTCTCCAAAGGACTTTGGAACATCGTCTCGCGAAATATCCAAGTGTCCAAGTTCTTAACCAGGTGCGCGAAAGTTTGATCGCGTCTCGTCCGCAGTTTCTCGCTGCAAGGACGAGGTAACTGTTTAAGAGGAAGCTCGAGGATCGTTATTCTGCGTGAAGGATACTCGTGCCCGTTGCCTACGACGCGATCTCGGACTCCTGTCTCGGGAAAGATTCGGAATGGTTCGGTTGTTAGTTAAAATCCACGGAATATTCCTTGCATCCCTCGCGTACCCCAGAGATCGTTTCACGCACGAATCGCGCTGAAAGATCCTTCGCGTTCCTCTCTCGCGAAGCATATTACATCCCCGAAGGATACTCGAGTCCTTCGAGTAAATCGCAATCGGTTATCGTTCTCGGAGATCGTCCGTCTGCCTCGCGAGTCGCGAGGGCCCGGTATTTCGATATTGAAGCCACAGAGCGCAAACGTTTCGAGGTGCCAGCTCGTTTTCTCGATTCCAACGAATTAGCGCCGTTCTAATTCCATGGTGGCGCAACTTGGGAAGATTTAGGGGAGGTCGCGCTCTCATTTGACAGCCAATTACAATGCCACCGGCAATAGCGTCGAATCCAGTGGCGGAACTATGGCCGGGGAACACCGGTCGAATTGCTACCAATAGCGGTGGAGGCGTGCGGTTTGCGACAGCTCACCCCCGTCACCACTCCCCCCCGCCGACCGTCCCTTCGGAACCAGCGTCACCATTCACCGACCCTCCACTTCGACACTTCACCCTTCGACGCTGCTGGCCGACCGACCGTTCGAAAGTTTATGCTCGGATCGAGCTTGAACGTCGCCTGGCGCGGGGAACCGGCGCTGTAACGCGGGCCACGATTGCACGTGTAATTGAAACACCATAAACCACCGGCAGAATCCTTGCTAAGCTTCATATCGAAGGAATTATAGCGTATATATGCGTTCCATCCTTAATGCCACGCTCCTGCGCCATTTACGATCACCGGTCTCCCCAGATTCCCCGGCATCTCTGCACCCTACCTGGCTCCCCCCGCGTTCCGCCAACTATGTTTCTCCGCTCCAAGGCTCGTTGCCGGAGGAACCGGCAACTTCCCTTCGCTCGTACATCGTCGGAGATGCGGAGAAAATTGTCTTCCCTGGAAAGTCCTTCTATTAAATTCTCGTGGTTCGTCGGCGGGCTTCCCTCGTCGACAGATAAACCAGGCTGAGCGGAACGCGAGTGCGGCCTCTTTCTCGCAGATGCGAGTGTTCTTTCCGTTCGCTGACCGTACACGTCTTTTTCCCACTTTGAGAAATGAAAGTCTTTCGTTGGGCACGAAAGTCTTGACCGATTGCCGTTGGTTCGCTGAATTCGTATTACCCTGCGCGTTTCTCTCGGGCCACCGATTCCGGGGCACCACGGATACGAGAATTCGAGACCTCTGTCGTTGCTCCACCGACGCCTGCCTTTTTGAATTTCACGCGCACCGTGATCTATTGATCCTTTGAGGACGAACGACGGGACACGGATACCCAGATATCGCGTGTCTGACCGATAGTCGATCAATTTCACTCAGGAACTCGGTTCACCGATGCCTCGTTTATTAATCATGGAAAATAAGGCGTACCAGTGGGAACTCATGCGCGAGTATGCTACACGTGCATTGTAATAACAGTTCAACGGTCTAGGAGGCCCGGGAGTTTACGGTTCTCCGTGATCCGGCGTCGAGTGGTAGAAATTCAGTTACTCGAGTTCCAGCGGGAAACACGACGCGACGATTAAGGGTAGAAATAATGCAGGGGCGCAAATTTGATACGTGATGCATTGGACTGCACGCGGGGAAACATAGGGACCAAATAACAGAGACACGGCGAGTCATAGCACCGTATTTACGCGTAGTTGTAACGCGCGGTGTTATGGCAGTTGGAAGCTAACGCGGGACTAGGGGATGCGAAGGATGTTACGGCTTAACGTAGTTTCCCATACAATAATAACTTAGCGGAGTCTCGTAACGAACATTAGCGGGGCTCTTACCGACCGGACGCCTGTAATATTCAAGCCATAAAATCTTATAACAATCGCAATCGTGTTTTCTCAACTTTCGCGGTATAGTTCAGGCTACGCTCTGACGAACACGCGGTAGAATGTCTGAACGGTTACCCCTGGTAGCTGACTCTGTTCCAAAGCCCCGCGAAAATGGCGTGAAATAAAGCGCGAGATGCGTCGGGGAGAAACAACTCTCCTCTCCTGTTTTGCGACTGTCGCGAACTTGTTTATTTACCGGGGGATCGGAACCCTCGTTGCGCGCCAGGATCATCCCTCTTCGCGGAAGCAGCAGAATCTCCGAATAATCGAGAAAGGACGCAAAATGGCGGCGCTGTTCGGGCGGAGGTGGTAGGAGAATCGTTTAAACGAAGCTGGGATTTCGAAACGCGTTAAAAGGGAAAAGGAGACGGGAAAAAATGTCGGGAGCCAGCACCTCGTTACCCTTCCAGCGCAATTACTCGAAATCGTATCTCCGGAGGGATCGCCGCTGAGGGTAGGAAGCTCGATTTCTCGGTAGACAGGCGTCGTAAATCAGCGTCGCGTTCGCCTTAACAAAACCAACAACGCGTGTTTCGCGGCGCTGGCTGCGAAGATAAGGCGGCGGAAACAAAAGCGGGCAGGGCTGGCTCGACAAAGGACGGAGAAATGTTCCTGTCTTACGTAGCGACATCGTCACCTCTAACGCGGAGGCGAGGGGCGAAGAAAAGGTGGGAGCTGAGTGGTAAATGGCGAGGCTGGATGCGAGGGTGCAAATCATAACCGATTGTCTCTTGTTTCGACGCTTTTGTTTCTGCGTGTTCTCCCGCTGGAAGGCCATTTCTCTGTTCCCGTCAGAGTGTCCCTTACTTAGCACCGAGATTGGCACTGCCTTTTCCACGGGTCTTGGCTTCTTTTCACCTAAGCGTTTCCCTTTCACCCTCTCGATGGCGCTGAATAGCCAGTAGACCGGCGAGAAGCGAACGAAGAATAGAAAATAACAGAATGGACGAATAGAAGCGGGACGAGTATAACCTCGTTAGACTATCCTGGAAATATTCCTAGACTCTACAAGTATTTTTATTGCGGGCGGGCTCCACAGGGGAGTGTTGCGGTTGGTGTCCTGTTGACCGTCTTGCTATTATAGGACCTATCATCGGCAAGGCTTTCTAACAGGTCCTACCCTCGACAGGGCATACTTAGGAAAGGTAGGAACTAGTATTTATGGGAGTCGAGGGTTCATAGAGGACTTGCGAAAAACCTCTAACTTTTCCATCTAGCAGTATGCTTTCTAACAGGTCCTACCCTCGACAGGGCATACTTAGGAAAGGTAGGAACTAGTATTTATGGAAGTCGAGGGTTTATAGAGGACTTGCGAAAAACCTCTAACTTTTCCATCTAGCGGTAGGGGGGTGAACGTTGTTTGCTGCAGTATCATCATAATCCAAAATACTGTTAATCTAAACTAGGTGTAACGTTAACAAGAGTGATACTAACCGACGATAAGTCCGACCTTGCGACAAGAACGATAACGTGAATACTACAGCCTAATGAGACGTCATATATATAGATCTGTAGCGACCATGATTCACATCCTCTGTGGAAGAATTTAAGGAGGTTCAAAGTTTCTCCTAAGTCCTCGGTAAATCCTCCGCTTCCTATATATACAAATTCCAATCTGCCAATGGTATCCCAAAATCAGGGCTAGTTAGATAATCTCGCTAATGAGTCTGCTAGCAGGCCCAGCGCAAAACCCATCCCCTTCCTTTCCTGTCACCCCTTCCAGCCCCTATCTGATCAAGCACACGCCCGTCAACACGGAGGAACAAGACATCGACACCAGGGGTGGCCCTTCCCAAAGAGGCAACCCCAACTAACGAGGAAGATGAATACATGATAGAAAGGAATTGCGGACGACAGCCTTAATTTAGCGGTTGCTGATTTTCATTACGCGCAATTGGTGAAATAAACTATACCTCGCGTCATTCTTCGTCGAAGGAAAGCGGTTCTAAGATGCGAGCATGTTCGAATCTGATCACGTTACGTCGAGAAACGCCACGCTTGTCTGGCCGATACGTTGATTACAGTCATTAAATCATCGCATCATGGACGCCACGTATACTCGCGATAGGACGAACGTGGCCGTCAATCCGACGTACGATGCGCGTAATTTTATTTCGACGCTGATACAAGGGCACGCAAGCGTATCGATTACCCCACCTCGTAATTAATGGTCATCACGCGCTCGCGACTGCACATTACCTCGGTGGCGCGCGGAATATAGCACTGGATGAAATACAAACAGGAAAATAAATGGTACGCCGCGATAAAGGCAGCCGGCAATATCGGCCACCAACGATATTAATTTCTTTTGGAACAATTACGAATCCATTGCGACCGATACGATTGCCCCGATTGAAAACACCGCTGGAAATTCGCAGGCAAGCTTTCGCTGATGCCCGACTCGATAGCGTTCATTATTCGCGGCTCGTCCGCCGGATCGAATATTTATCAAAACGTCGCGAGAGTTCATAAAGAGACATTTTGAGAAAGCTTGTTACCGCGAGCGGGAGCGGTAAACGACGGTGAGAAATTACTCGCAGACATGATAACGCTGCGAGGCATCGGGGAGCCCCGTCGCATTTTTCAGCAGTCATTCCCGAAGAAAAACAGCCACGGACCTGATGCATAACCGCGCTCTGCATAAACGACGCATTCCGACGGCGGAAATATGCGGGTAGAAGCAGCGTGTATCAAGTCTGGGTTACTTTTCGTACCTCCGCACACCGCCCAACTCGTACGAATATTTCCGATATACATCGCCTCACCCGACAGCGTGTCTCTCGGCAGGAGACCTCCGCGGAGGTCCTTTAAACGAAAGAGGGTAAATCGCAGTGGGTCGCGAGTCGCCCCCGATCGAATTCCCGAGCCGGAGTCCGTGGAAAGCGGCGGGGAAAAGGCAACGGGGTGCACATCGCGTTTTCCGAGGGACACGGTGCATCGTGGCGCAAAAAGTCGGGAAGAAAGCGCTGCGTCGACGCAAAGCGGAGGGATGAAAATCCGGTTGGGAGGGTTGTTCCGTCGCTGGAGCGGAAATTAAGAATAAAAAGAACTGGCCAACTGCCAGATCGCGTTAGCGAAGCAGATCCGGACAACTAATAACGAAAGTCGGTGTACCCTTCGGGCGTCTCTATGCGGCAACGCCGAGCGTCTATGAATTCACGATTTAGTATAACGACCGACGGCCACGAGAGACTATCCTAAATGAAAATTTCGAAACGATCCGCCACGTTCGGCCTGATAGGTCGACGAGAGAGTGGAAGAGAGAGAGAGAGAGAGAGAGGGGGAGAGATATGGAGGAAGATTGCAGGGTGGAAGAATCGCGTGCCAGGTTGTGATTGTTTTAAAAGATCGAGCAAGGGATACGGCCGCTTGGCGTGCTAAGCACGCGTACAATCGGCCTGGCGACCAGCGTGATCCGATTTCCGCGGAACTTGGTCGGGAAATTGAGACACTTTGGTGAATAGACCGGGAATCGCGTTGTTCCTACGAGCCACCCATCGCTTTCTACTTTTCGCCTGGCCTACTTCGTCTTCCGTGCAGATTCCAGCGTGCGTGGAATATCGTGTACACGTAGTATCCGGTACCATCCTTCTGTTCGGCGGATTACATTCGACGGATTATTTCCTCGTACTTTCCCAGGCACCGTCGCTTTTCGCCGGCTTTTTAACGAGGCAAAAATAGCGGAGGGAAAAAGTGTAAAACGCTGTCGCGATCGTGTGCACGCGTCGACTGATACGCGCGGCGAAATCAGCGCGATACGCGGAATATCTGTTTCACGGGAGAATAAACGGCGAAATAATTTGCCCCCCGCCCCCCGCCCCCCCGCGGCCGTCCCTCTCGCCCGTGAAACCGTGTCGAATCACAAGCCGCTAAATTCAGTTTCGTGTCCGAGTCGATTTCCGGAGAGAATACATTAAAATGATTGATTCGAAATCGGCCAGCGATTTTTGACACTGGCCGCGATAAAAGCTTTCCGTTTCACGCCAATCTTGCGCGTAGTTCGGACCGCGGGCAAAAGCAACGTGATTAATGGTTTATCTGATGACGTTCCGTCCACGATAATCTTGTTATCAACTTTTTCCCCCCATTTTTCGCTTTTCTTTTTTTCCCCCTCTATTGCACCTGTCCTAGATGGAAATCCATGAATATCCGACGGGAGAGCGTAATCCTTTACAGGACCACGATTCGTAGATCGTGGCTGGTATATAGGGGTGAAAAAGGAAAATACGCAGGTTCGAGCAACGATTCCTCCGCGTTCGATTTCCGATTCGTCGCACTTCTTGCGGAACCTCGATCATGAGGCAGGGAACAAGGATGGGAAGTAATCTGGCGATAACAGAAAGCACGTAGCCATTCGTAGTGACAAATTTGCTCGCAGGAAGCACGTACCCGTATCGATCGACTAATGCGCATAATTTCCAGTCGCGAATTCCGCGCGACGACCTCGGGGAATATTAAAAGCGCGGAAACATTCTCGCCACAGCCTCCCGCGAGTTCGATCCTCGACAAGTCCTTAGATTTTCGCCGAGTAATATCGTTAATAACGATACGCGAAATTGTTATGACGGAAAGTAGCGAAAGGTGGTTGCGCCATCGCGATGGCGTCCGAGTTTCAAGATCACAGTCTCGGTACACAGCTTTGTGCACCGATGTCGAACTGCACAGTGCAAACCTCGACGTAATTTTGCAGTAATCGAACCGTCGTCGTTCGCTTCTGTTCGTTTAGCAAATAATCAGATTCCCCTCGTTCCCTTGTCGGAATATTGCTCCCCGTATTATCCCTTGTACGCTATCTAACCGTGTAACTCTGACGGAATTCTCTGTGCGATGGAATGGAGGACGAGGGAAAAGTGGAAGCACGATATCGCGGTATTAAAGTATAACGTCTATCGCGGTACGAGCGTCTTTGAAGTGCGTCCGGGTGCAGAAATCGCGGAAGTTTCGATCGACGTGATTCGAGAGTTACGTAAATGTGGAACGGTGTTTGTAAACAAACGGAGAGCAAACAGAGTGCAACGTCGTTTATATCGGTGATCGAAAGCAAAGTGGATTTGGATGGCGCATACGATGGAGCACGCGCTTGCACAGTAATGCAAGCTGATTCGAAATAATATTCGATTTGCGCCGGATCCAGGGAAAGCCGCGCCGTCGGCCACCGTTATACGCGAATTATTGGGAACCGGTCGTCGGACGTCGATACGCGAGACTCCGCGCAGGTCGAGGAGCAGAACTCGCCTAATTAAGCGTGGTCCGCGACGTCTCGTCCGAGCTACTTGCGAGGAAGAACGGAGAAACAGAGTAGGATGAGTTCCCGACGGTAATTTCTTAGCGTGGATAAATTGAATTCGTTGTTAGGTAGAGTGGGGAATAAAAGTTGCGTATGGAGAGGCTGCCAAGCTTATCAATGAAATACGCCAGACGCCGCGCATATTTAAGGGAAAAATATTTGCCGCGGCGTCTTTTAACCGGCACGGTTCGCGCAGCCCCCGGCGTGTTCTTGACAAAGAGATATGGCGTGCCATGGCATTCGTTAGCACGATACTCCAGGCCGCGAACAATCCATAACGCGTTACACTTGGTAACACGGTGGAGATAAGTCGGTATAATTTTTCGAAGATAACGAAACGTCCGCCATAATCCACACAATATGAAAATTAATCACTCGAGGCTCTCCCCCTCGTGTTCGTTCCGCGTCCTTTGTCATCGTCACCGCGGGCCAGCAGAAATACGATCTTGCATGAAAAATGACGGCGGCACTCGGCACGCCACGAACGTAGAAACAGACGTTCTTGGTCAGACGCTTTGCGTCCCGCGACTCGCACGTCGACGCATACGCCGACTCGTACTACTGCGCTCGCCCTACGCCGCCGCTACGCACGGCTGACTGCACGCGCTGTCGTGCCACTAGGGGGGCTCCGCGACGCGGGAAAAAATTGAATATCACTCGAGGCATTTCCACTTCGAATAACGACTATCGCGGCATGACGATAGTCGGTCGTTCAACGAGGCCCTCGGATATTTCCCATCCGCTTCCGCAGCCTTGTTCACCGTCGCTGAACCACGAAAAGGATTCTGTCAACGCGGCTTTTTGTGCGTCGCACAATACCTTAAGGGCAAAACGAGGGAGACGGGAAGCCTGGAAATTCTTATTTTCATGGTATTTCTACGATTGCCAGCCGCATTCGGGCGCACCCGCGATTACTCCGCCGCTATGCCCGGTTGCAGCAGCACAACGCGAAATACATATACTTCCGGGAGTTTTACGGGAAATTTGTAAGCCCCGGGAGTTGTACGCGACGCGGTGTACATCCTCCTACGCTGCCGAGGCTTCCGCCGACTCTGTGTCGGTATTACAGAGGACTCGCCGCGAACAATCCACCCGTAGCCGGTCTACTTGTTCGAGCAGTATCGTCGAAACGTTCAGTCGACGAGCCATCAGCGGCAGAAAGGTCAGTGTAATTGGGGATTAACTGCTCTCTTCCTTCCAACGTAACCCCCTTTCGGTGTCCCTGCTGATGAAACCGTTACGTAAATGATTAACAGCTCGGTCGCTTATTAAGAGGAATGAAATTCCGCCGAGAATTACCTGCAACTATTCCAGGTATCCGTTGCGTGTCTGTTGTTCGAGTTCGGGTGAAGTTTCGCCCGTTAACTACCAAGTACGCGAATAATAATTAAAGAGCACCGGAGTCTCGTGCTTTCGACAAGACAACTCTGTAACTATGCGGTGGAACGAAATTCGCTCGAATGATTTTCCATTTATTATTCATCCACGGTGGAACGATGGAAGAGCAAGAAATTTGTCGGAGTGCAGCGATATCCGATGAACTGTAAGGCTCGCGGATTCTTTATGGTACCCTCCCGCAAAAAGGATTCGCGTTAGCTCCACGAGAGCCGCGGAATACGAAACTTGCCGAGTTTCTAAAGATCTTCTTGCAGTGGGACACGGGAATTCCCTATGAGCGCAATGGCCATTTGTCTTCTAAACAAATACCTTTACTTCTTACGAGCAACTCGGCAAGAAAATTTACGTTCCAGGGTGAAAATGAAAGGAGAAAGGAGGACGCAGTAGTAGAGATCTACGCGCGAGCGGACTCGCTGGACAGATAGACGCTTCCGAGGGGTTACATCGGGTGGAGAGGAAGTCGAGTTCGAAAAGTAGAGCGAATGGATCCCCGTGGCGAATTCGAGTGCCACGAGGAAGTCCATGCACGCGTGGGCGTGGAGAGAAATGTGAAATGGAGCGGAAAACACAGACAGTGCTTTCCCATTTTTTCCACCCCTCTGTCCGACCACTCGTGCCCGATATTCGCCGATTTCGTCCTAACTGGACTCGAAGTTACCCCAGGGCTGCCGGCTGCACGCGTGGAGACGACTCTCCAAGACCCTTCTACCAAAAGGTGAAACACGTGGGGAAAACGGGCCGAGAATTGCTGGCTTTTATCCTTTGAATATAAGATGGATGCGCGCGAGTGCAGCAGCTCGCGAAAATGCACGCGTCCGGGCATTAGCGTGACTGCGACGACTTCCATGGGAAATGGCGTTCGATCGAAGTAGCAGAAATTCTCCGATCTTTAGATTCCGAACCTTTCAAAGCGCACTCTTCGACTATTTGAATATACGATGGATACTCGTGCGGAAAGTAAGAGGGGATAGTAAAAGACGAATCTATAATCGCGTTGATTCCGTGAGCCATTTAAAAGCCTGTCTAAAACAAAAGGGAAACGCGGAGTTACAAACGAGGACGTTTCCAACCGATGTATCGGGAATATCGATTTCGACCGGCGATTCGTGTAACGACACGTCGATTGCAGGTACAACAAATTCGTGGAAGAAGAGCGACGGTAGAAACGCCGCGGAAGAGAAAATCAGTGTCCTGGCTGGAAATACGGACGCACGGTCGGTGATTGCTATCGCGGCCCAGCGATATGTACGCCGTCGACGTAAACACAGGATTCGGCATATTGCGTCAGTAAACACCGTATTCATAGATGGAAACGCGTGGACACGCTGCGGACCAGAGCGGATGTGCGAACGCGGAGACGAGGGCTCGGTGTTAAGCGGCCGGCTTGATGCATACTTGCTCGACCGTGCGTATATACACGCGAGCAGCCATGCATACATGCATGCCGTACGTCTGTTCTAATCCACGTGTGACACGAAATTCCTACCACCCACGCACACCGGTTTGCATTAACATAAGTTAAGCGAGATAACGCGGTGGACGTCGGCGCACCAAGAGCAAGGGGATGCTCCGCGGAGGCGAAGGGGGTGCAGGAGTGGAAACGCGTTGGAACGAGCGCGGAAAGAACGAAACGGGTCACGGAAAGCTGTCCCGAGAGAATTATTTCCATTTAACGGCCACGTTCGGAGGCCACCACCCTCCGGCCGCGCGATAACGAGACGTTTGCAATTATACAGAGAGGCGATAATTATGGGGAGTTATTCCGTCGACGATGGCCGATGCAATTTGCCTCTGTCGACTCGTCTGATTTTTCAATCCTCGGGCCACTTCTATTCGGTGAACTCGGACTGTCTTTCGGCTATAGACCAGATTTCCGGCGAAAATTAATGAGACCGTTTTCCTTCTTCGTCCAGGTGCCCTGCGAATGAATGAACCGTCCGACGATCGAATCCAGATCTCCCGGCGATTAATAGAAGATTCTGTCTTTTTCCGTAAATAGTTACCGGTGCCCGTAGGGTGGACGGAGTTGTCGGTAGTTTCGGGTCCGAATATTCTCTGTTTACACGCGACGAGAAGCGTCCGAGAAATTTAATATCGGGTACTCGACGATGGTTAGGCAAAAGCAGCCGCAAAATTGGAATCGCCGTGTGTACCGGGACAGAATAAGACCGCGCTGATATACAACGCAAGGTGTATACACGATGGAGAATATAAATTCCTTTTTTATCTCGCCGCACGAGCGGCCGGAATTACGGAAATTATTAACACGTCCACGGCCGCGATCCTCCTCCAGGTGCGTCCGTATCGAAGACTCTGCGTGTTTTTCCCTACGCGATCCTCGGACTCTGGCGAGAATAAAAGATAAAAAAATATCGAGAACGAGGCGAACGCGAGAGGAAAATAAAACGACTCGTTTCGGATCCCAATCACGATCTCTAATTAATTCGTCGGGGACGAGAATGAAATTCGTGCGTGGAAGGCGAAGCGCGTGGTATACGGCCACGTGCTAATTTCCATTGGCATTCATTTGCAAAGTAATTAAAAAGGCACATAAACGGGGCGAAATAATATGCAGGTGGGCGGAAAATAATCAAGCGAGCAGCCGATAGCTGCCGATAAAAGAGGGATTGTCCTCGCGCAGGATTAAAATAACCTCGGCCTGCGTGGGAAATATTCGCAGTTGGAAATTGATATCAAACATAAAATGCTCGAAATTGGCGATAGCCTGCCGCTGTTACATATTCATGTTCCCATTCACCGGCCGTGAAACTCCTGATCGGATTTCAATAATTTATTACGACTTCGATAACGTCTTCGGTCGCGACACCGCCCCGCGACACCCCCCGGTCAGGCCCGGGGGGTTAAAGCGCGGGAATAAGGAACCGGGATAACTTTTACAAAGTTACTTGAACCGTGCAGAGCGACCAGAGAGAACGGACTAATGCCAATGCCAGTCTATAATTGAAATATTGTCTCCGCCGCGGTGCCGGAGTAATATCACCGGGACGTCGGACAGCCTCGCGAGGAACGCAATTTATTTCTTGCATTCATTTCGAATCTTAATTTTCATTTGCCTGAACCCCGGCTCGTTTAATTACGCATTGATCCAGGCTGGTTTGCGTGTCGACCGAGAAGCAGAAGGCGCTCGAGTTGGCAAGGTATTCCGAGAAAATTCCTGGCGTCCTTTCGCTTTTCATTCCAACTACCGGCTTCTCCGATGATTATGGTCGGGGTACTAGGTATCCTGGTAAAAGCTAAACTTTCCCTGACTCCTCTTCGCGACTCGTCCTCTGATCCGACCCGCCCGCTCGAACATAAATAATTTATGATTCCACGCTGCAGCCCGATGAACATCCCCATTATCCCTTTTACCCCTCCCCGCGTCCACTCGCGATGACGTTCGAGAGGAGAGGAGAGGAGAGAATTAAACCTCTGTTTCCGATCGTGCACCGCATGGTCGAGGATCAGACTCGTATCATTTCGGAAATTTCGTTATTTCTGGAACTTCGTGAATTTTATACGTCATCGAAAAGGGGCTCGAATGTCCATTCGTCGACCGAGTTCGTGTTCCGACTATCTTACACCGTATCGTGTCTGAAAGAACGGAAGTACTGTTACGAACAAACTCGCGAAGTACGCTCGTTGGAGTTTGGCGAGAGAGGCGTGCCCGGCAGTCGTGTTAAATTAATCAATTTCGCAAGTTGGGCGCAATCGGGCTCCACGCTTGGAACAGCGTCAGAAAATTCGCGAGCGTGGTGGAAATATTTCGTTATATACGCGGCGGTACGATACACGTGATCGCGTGTAGCGACCATGGTAATGTATGTTATCGCCTAACAGCTAAAGGTCCTCCCGCGCTGGTGTGTGCGAGCGCACCGGTACGTTCCATGGCCCGTGCTGGAATACTCTAGACTCTACAAGTATTTTTATTGCGGGCGGGCTCCACAGGGGAGTGTTGCGGTTGGTGTCCTGTTGACCGTCTTGCTATTATAGGACCTATCATCGGCAAGGCTTTCTAACAGGTCCTACCCTCGACAGGGCATACTTAGGAAAGGTAGGAACTAGTATTTATGGGAGTCGAGGGTTCATAGAGGACTTGCGAAAAACCTCTAACTTTTCCATCTAGCAGTAGGGGGTGAACGTTGTTTGCTGCAGTATCATCATAATCCAAAATACTGTTAATCTAAACTAGGTGTAACGTTAACAAGAGTGATACTAACCGACGATAAGTCCGACCTTGCGACAAGAACGATAACGTGAATACTACAGCCTAATGAGACGTCATATATATAGATCTGTAGCGACCATGATTCACATCCTCTGTGGAAGAATTTAAGGAGGTTCAAAGTTTCTCCTAAGTCCTCGGTAAATCCTCCGCTTCCTATATATACAAATTCCAATCTGCCAATGGTATCCCAAAATCAGGGCTAGTTAGATAATCTCGCTAATGAGTCTGCTAGCAGGCCCAGCGCAAAACCCATCCCCTTCCTTTCCTGTCACCCCTTCCAGCCCCTATCTGATCAAGCACACGCCCGTCAACACGGAGGAACAAGACATCGACACCAGGGGTGGCCCTTCCCAAAGAGGCAACCCCAACTAACGAGGAAGATGAATACATGATAGAAAGGAATTGCGGACGACAGCCTTAATTTAGCGGTTGCTGATTTTCATTACGCGCAATTGGTGAAATAAACTATACCTCGCGTCATTCTTCGTCGAAGGAAAGCGGTTCTAAGATGCGAGCATGTTCGAATCTGATCACGTTACGTCGAGAAACGCCACGCTTGTCTGGCCGATACGTTGATTACAGTCATTAAATCATCGCATCATGGACGCCACGTATACTCGCGATAGGACGAACGTGGCCGTCAATCCGACGTACGATGCGCGTAATTTTATTTCGACGCTGATACAAGGGCACGCAAGCGTATCGATTACCCCACCTCGTAATTAATGGTCATCACGCGCTCGCGACTGCACATTACCTCGGTGGCGCGCGGAATATAGCACTGGATGAAATACAAACAGGAAAATAAATGGTACGCCGCGATAAAGGCAGCCGGCAATATCGGCCACCAACGATATTAATTTCTTTTGGAACAATTACGAATCCATTGCGACCGATACGATTGCCCCGATTGAAAACACCGCTGGAAATTCGCAGGCAAGCTTTCGCTGATGCCCGACTCGATAGCGTTCATTATTCGCGGCTCGTCCGCCGGATCGAATATTTATCAAAACGTCGCGAGAGTTCATAAAGAGACATTTTGAGAAAGCTTGTTACCGCGAGCGGGAGCGGTAAACGACGGTGAGAAATTACTCGCAGACATGATAACGCTGCGAGGCATCGGGGAGCCCCGTCGCATTTTTCAGCAGTCATTCCCGAAGAAAAACAGCCACGGACCTGATGCATAACCGCGCTCTGCATAAACGACGCATTCCGACGGCGGAAATATGCGGGTAGAAGCAGCGTGTATCAAGTCTGGGTTACTTTTCGTACCTCCGCACACCGCCCAACTCGTACGAATATTTCCGATATACATCGCCTCACCCGACAGCGTGTCTCTCGGCAGGAGACCTCCGCGGAGGTCCTTTAAACGAAAGAGGGTAAATCGCAGTGGGTCGCGAGTCGCCCCCGATCGAATTCCCGAGCCGGAGTCCGTGGAAAGCGGCGGGGAAAAGGCAACGGGGTGCACATCGCGTTTTCCGAGGGACACGGTGCATCGTGGCGCAAAAAGTCGGGAAGAAAGCGCTGCGTCGACGCAAAGCGGAGGGATGAAAATCCGGTTGGGAGGGTTGTTCCGTCGCTGGAGCGGAAATTAAGAATAAAAAGAACTGGCCAACTGCCAGATCGCGTTAGCGAAGCAGATCCGGACAACTAATAACGAAAGTCGGTGTACCCTTCGGGCGTCTCTATGCGGCAACGCCGAGCGTCTATGAATTCACGATTTAGTATAACGACCGACGGCCACGAGAGACTATCCTAAATGAAAATTTCGAAACGATCCGCCACGTTCGGCCTGATAGGTCGACGAGAGAGTGGAAGAGAGAGAGAGAGAGAGAGAGGGGGAGAGATATGGAGGAAGATTGCAGGGTGGAAGAATCGCGTGCCAGGTTGTGATTGTTTTAAAAGATCGAGCAAGGGATACGGCCGCTTGGCGTGCTAAGCACGCGTACAATCGGCCTGGCGACCAGCGTGATCCGATTTCCGCGGAACTTGGTCGGGAAATTGAGACACTTTGGTGAATAGACCGGGAATCGCGTTGTTCCTACGAGCCACCCATCGCTTTCTACTTTTCGCCTGGCCTACTTCGTCTTCCGTGCAGATTCCAGCGTGCGTGGAATATCGTGTACACGTAGTATCCGGTACCATCCTTCTGTTCGGCGGATTACATTCGACGGATTATTTCCTCGTACTTTCCCAGGCACCGTCGCTTTTCGCCGGCTTTTTAACGAGGCAAAAATAGCGGAGGGAAAAAGTGTAAAACGCTGTCGCGATCGTGTGCACGCGTCGACTGATACGCGCGGCGAAATCAGCGCGATACGCGGAATATCTGTTTCACGGGAGAATAAACGGCGAAATAATTTGCCCCCCGCCCCCCGCCCCCCCGCGGCCGTCCCTCTCGCCCGTGAAACCGTGTCGAATCACAAGCCGCTAAATTCAGTTTCGTGTCCGAGTCGATTTCCGGAGAGAATACATTAAAATGATTGATTCGAAATCGGCCAGCGATTTTTGACACTGGCCGCGATAAAAGCTTTCCGTTTCACGCCAATCTTGCGCGTAGTTCGGACCGCGGGCAAAAGCAACGTGATTAATGGTTTATCTGATGACGTTCCGTCCACGATAATCTTGTTATCAACTTTTTCCCCCCATTTTTCGCTTTTCTTTTTTTCCCCCTCTATTGCACCTGTCCTAGATGGAAATCCATGAATATCCGACGGGAGAGCGTAATCCTTTACAGGACCACGATTCGTAGATCGTGGCTGGTATATAGGGGTGAAAAAGGAAAATACGCAGGTTCGAGCAACGATTCCTCCGCGTTCGATTTCCGATTCGTCGCACTTCTTGCGGAACCTCGATCATGAGGCAGGGAACAAGGATGGGAAGTAATCTGGCGATAACAGAAAGCACGTAGCCATTCGTAGTGACAAATTTGCTCGCAGGAAGCACGTACCCGTATCGATCGACTAATGCGCATAATTTCCAGTCGCGAATTCCGCGCGACGACCTCGGGGAATATTAAAAGCGCGGAAACATTCTCGCCACAGCCTCCCGCGAGTTCGATCCTCGACAAGTCCTTAGATTTTCGCCGAGTAATATCGTTAATAACGATACGCGAAATTGTTATGACGGAAAGTAGCGAAAGGTGGTTGCGCCATCGCGATGGCGTCCGAGTTTCAAGATCACAGTCTCGGTACACAGCTTTGTGCACCGATGTCGAACTGCACAGTGCAAACCTCGACGTAATTTTGCAGTAATCGAACCGTCGTCGTTCGCTTCTGTTCGTTTAGCAAATAATCAGATTCCCCTCGTTCCCTTGTCGGAATATTGCTCCCCGTATTATCCCTTGTACGCTATCTAACCGTGTAACTCTGACGGAATTCTCTGTGCGATGGAATGGAGGACGAGGGAAAAGTGGAAGCACGATATCGCGGTATTAAAGTATAACGTCTATCGCGGTACGAGCGTCTTTGAAGTGCGTCCGGGTGCAGAAATCGCGGAAGTTTCGATCGACGTGATTCGAGAGTTACGTAAATGTGGAACGGTGTTTGTAAACAAACGGAGAGCAAACAGAGTGCAACGTCGTTTATATCGGTGATCGAAAGCAAAGTGGATTTGGATGGCGCATACGATGGAGCACGCGCTTGCACAGTAATGCAAGCTGATTCGAAATAATATTCGATTTGCGCCGGATCCAGGGAAAGCCGCGCCGTCGGCCACCGTTATACGCGAATTATTGGGAACCGGTCGTCGGACGTCGATACGCGAGACTCCGCGCAGGTCGAGGAGCAGAACTCGCCTAATTAAGCGTGGTCCGCGACGTCTCGTCCGAGCTACTTGCGAGGAAGAACGGAGAAACAGAGTAGGATGAGTTCCCGACGGTAATTTCTTAGCGTGGATAAATTGAATTCGTTGTTAGGTAGAGTGGGGAATAAAAGTTGCGTATGGAGAGGCTGCCAAGCTTATCAATGAAATACGCCAGACGCCGCGCATATTTAAGGGAAAAATATTTGCCGCGGCGTCTTTTAACCGGCACGGTTCGCGCAGCCCCCGGCGTGTTCTTGACAAAGAGATATGGCGTGCCATGGCATTCGTTAGCACGATACTCCAGGCCGCGAACAATCCATAACGCGTTACACTTGGTAACACGGTGGAGATAAGTCGGTATAATTTTTCGAAGATAACGAAACGTCCGCCATAATCCACACAATATGAAAATTAATCACTCGAGGCTCTCCCCCTCGTGTTCGTTCCGCGTCCTTTGTCATCGTCACCGCGGGCCAGCAGAAATACGATCTTGCATGAAAAATGACGGCGGCACTCGGCACGCCACGAACGTAGAAACAGACGTTCTTGGTCAGACGCTTTGCGTCCCGCGACTCGCACGTCGACGCATACGCCGACTCGTACTACTGCGCTCGCCCTACGCCGCCGCTACGCACGGCTGACTGCACGCGCTGTCGTGCCACTAGGGGGGCTCCGCGACGCGGGAAAAAATTGAATATCACTCGAGGCATTTCCACTTCGAATAACGACTATCGCGGCATGACGATAGTCGGTCGTTCAACGAGGCCCTCGGATATTTCCCATCCGCTTCCGCAGCCTTGTTCACCGTCGCTGAACCACGAAAAGGATTCTGTCAACGCGGCTTTTTGTGCGTCGCACAATACCTTAAGGGCAAAACGAGGGAGACGGGAAGCCTGGAAATTCTTATTTTCATGGTATTTCTACGATTGCCAGCCGCATTCGGGCGCACCCGCGATTACTCCGCCGCTATGCCCGGTTGCAGCAGCACAACGCGAAATACATATACTTCCGGGAGTTTTACGGGAAATTTGTAAGCCCCGGGAGTTGTACGCGACGCGGTGTACATCCTCCTACGCTGCCGAGGCTTCCGCCGACTCTGTGTCGGTATTACAGAGGACTCGCCGCGAACAATCCACCCGTAGCCGGTCTACTTGTTCGAGCAGTATCGTCGAAACGTTCAGTCGACGAGCCATCAGCGGCAGAAAGGTCAGTGTAATTGGGGATTAACTGCTCTCTTCCTTCCAACGTAACCCCCTTTCGGTGTCCCTGCTGATGAAACCGTTACGTAAATGATTAACAGCTCGGTCGCTTATTAAGAGGAATGAAATTCCGCCGAGAATTACCTGCAACTATTCCAGGTATCCGTTGCGTGTCTGTTGTTCGAGTTCGGGTGAAGTTTCGCCCGTTAACTACCAAGTACGCGAATAATAATTAAAGAGCACCGGAGTCTCGTGCTTTCGACAAGACAACTCTGTAACTATGCGGTGGAACGAAATTCGCTCGAATGATTTTCCATTTATTATTCATCCACGGTGGAACGATGGAAGAGCAAGAAATTTGTCGGAGTGCAGCGATATCCGATGAACTGTAAGGCTCGCGGATTCTTTATGGTACCCTCCCGCAAAAAGGATTCGCGTTAGCTCCACGAGAGCCGCGGAATACGAAACTTGCCGAGTTTCTAAAGATCTTCTTGCAGTGGGACACGGGAATTCCCTATGAGCGCAATGGCCATTTGTCTTCTAAACAAATACCTTTACTTCTTACGAGCAACTCGGCAAGAAAATTTACGTTCCAGGGTGAAAATGAAAGGAGAAAGGAGGACGCAGTAGTAGAGATCTACGCGCGAGCGGACTCGCTGGACAGATAGACGCTTCCGAGGGGTTACATCGGGTGGAGAGGAAGTCGAGTTCGAAAAGTAGAGCGAATGGATCCCCGTGGCGAATTCGAGTGCCACGAGGAAGTCCATGCACGCGTGGGCGTGGAGAGAAATGTGAAATGGAGCGGAAAACACAGACAGTGCTTTCCCATTTTTTCCACCCCTCTGTCCGACCACTCGTGCCCGATATTCGCCGATTTCGTCCTAACTGGACTCGAAGTTACCCCAGGGCTGCCGGCTGCACGCGTGGAGACGACTCTCCAAGACCCTTCTACCAAAAGGTGAAACACGTGGGGAAAACGGGCCGAGAATTGCTGGCTTTTATCCTTTGAATATAAGATGGATGCGCGCGAGTGCAGCAGCTCGCGAAAATGCACGCGTCCGGGCATTAGCGTGACTGCGACGACTTCCATGGGAAATGGCGTTCGATCGAAGTAGCAGAAATTCTCCGATCTTTAGATTCCGAACCTTTCAAAGCGCACTCTTCGACTATTTGAATATACGATGGATACTCGTGCGGAAAGTAAGAGGGGATAGTAAAAGACGAATCTATAATCGCGTTGATTCCGTGAGCCATTTAAAAGCCTGTCTAAAACAAAAGGGAAACGCGGAGTTACAAACGAGGACGTTTCCAACCGATGTATCGGGAATATCGATTTCGACCGGCGATTCGTGTAACGACACGTCGATTGCAGGTACAACAAATTCGTGGAAGAAGAGCGACGGTAGAAACGCCGCGGAAGAGAAAATCAGTGTCCTGGCTGGAAATACGGACGCACGGTCGGTGATTGCTATCGCGGCCCAGCGATATGTACGCCGTCGACGTAAACACAGGATTCGGCATATTGCGTCAGTAAACACCGTATTCATAGATGGAAACGCGTGGACACGCTGCGGACCAGAGCGGATGTGCGAACGCGGAGACGAGGGCTCGGTGTTAAGCGGCCGGCTTGATGCATACTTGCTCGACCGTGCGTATATACACGCGAGCAGCCATGCATACATGCATGCCGTACGTCTGTTCTAATCCACGTGTGACACGAAATTCCTACCACCCACGCACACCGGTTTGCATTAACATAAGTTAAGCGAGATAACGCGGTGGACGTCGGCGCACCAAGAGCAAGGGGATGCTCCGCGGAGGCGAAGGGGGTGCAGGAGTGGAAACGCGTTGGAACGAGCGCGGAAAGAACGAAACGGGTCACGGAAAGCTGTCCCGAGAGAATTATTTCCATTTAACGGCCACGTTCGGAGGCCACCACCCTCCGGCCGCGCGATAACGAGACGTTTGCAATTATACAGAGAGGCGATAATTATGGGGAGTTATTCCGTCGACGATGGCCGATGCAATTTGCCTCTGTCGACTCGTCTGATTTTTCAATCCTCGGGCCACTTCTATTCGGTGAACTCGGACTGTCTTTCGGCTATAGACCAGATTTCCGGCGAAAATTAATGAGACCGTTTTCCTTCTTCGTCCAGGTGCCCTGCGAATGAATGAACCGTCCGACGATCGAATCCAGATCTCCCGGCGATTAATAGAAGATTCTGTCTTTTTCCGTAAATAGTTACCGGTGCCCGTAGGGTGGACGGAGTTGTCGGTAGTTTCGGGTCCGAATATTCTCTGTTTACACGCGACGAGAAGCGTCCGAGAAATTTAATATCGGGTACTCGACGATGGTTAGGCAAAAGCAGCCGCAAAATTGGAATCGCCGTGTGTACCGGGACAGAATAAGACCGCGCTGATATACAACGCAAGGTGTATACACGATGGAGAATATAAATTCCTTTTTTATCTCGCCGCACGAGCGGCCGGAATTACGGAAATTATTAACACGTCCACGGCCGCGATCCTCCTCCAGGTGCGTCCGTATCGAAGACTCTGCGTGTTTTTCCCTACGCGATCCTCGGACTCTGGCGAGAATAAAAGATAAAAAAATATCGAGAACGAGGCGAACGCGAGAGGAAAATAAAACGACTCGTTTCGGATCCCAATCACGATCTCTAATTAATTCGTCGGGGACGAGAATGAAATTCGTGCGTGGAAGGCGAAGCGCGTGGTATACGGCCACGTGCTAATTTCCATTGGCATTCATTTGCAAAGTAATTAAAAAGGCACATAAACGGGGCGAAATAATATGCAGGTGGGCGGAAAATAATCAAGCGAGCAGCCGATAGCTGCCGATAAAAGAGGGATTGTCCTCGCGCAGGATTAAAATAACCTCGGCCTGCGTGGGAAATATTCGCAGTTGGAAATTGATATCAAACATAAAATGCTCGAAATTGGCGATAGCCTGCCGCTGTTACATATTCATGTTCCCATTCACCGGCCGTGAAACTCCTGATCGGATTTCAATAATTTATTACGACTTCGATAACGTCTTCGGTCGCGACACCGCCCCGCGACACCCCCCGGTCAGGCCCGGGGGGTTAAAGCGCGGGAATAAGGAACCGGGATAACTTTTACAAAGTTACTTGAACCGTGCAGAGCGACCAGAGAGAACGGACTAATGCCAATGCCAGTCTATAATTGAAATATTGTCTCCGCCGCGGTGCCGGAGTAATATCACCGGGACGTCGGACAGCCTCGCGAGGAACGCAATTTATTTCTTGCATTCATTTCGAATCTTAATTTTCATTTGCCTGAACCCCGGCTCGTTTAATTACGCATTGATCCAGGCTGGTTTGCGTGTCGACCGAGAAGCAGAAGGCGCTCGAGTTGGCAAGGTATTCCGAGAAAATTCCTGGCGTCCTTTCGCTTTTCATTCCAACTACCGGCTTCTCCGATGATTATGGTCGGGGTACTAGGTATCCTGGTAAAAGCTAAACTTTCCCTGACTCCTCTTCGCGACTCGTCCTCTGATCCGACCCGCCCGCTCGAACATAAATAATTTATGATTCCACGCTGCAGCCCGATGAACATCCCCATTATCCCTTTTACCCCTCCCCGCGTCCACTCGCGATGACGTTCGAGAGGAGAGGAGAGGAGAGAATTAAACCTCTGTTTCCGATCGTGCACCGCATGGTCGAGGATCAGACTCGTATCATTTCGGAAATTTCGTTATTTCTGGAACTTCGTGAATTTTATACGTCATCGAAAAGGGGCTCGAATGTCCATTCGTCGACCGAGTTCGTGTTCCGACTATCTTACACCGTATCGTGTCTGAAAGAACGGAAGTACTGTTACGAACAAACTCGCGAAGTACGCTCGTTGGAGTTTGGCGAGAGAGGCGTGCCCGGCAGTCGTGTTAAATTAATCAATTTCGCAAGTTGGGCGCAATCGGGCTCCACGCTTGGAACAGCGTCAGAAAATTCGCGAGCGTGGTGGAAATATTTCGTTATATACGCGGCGGTACGATACACGTGATCGCGTGTAGCGACCATGGTAATGTATGTTATCGCCTAACAGCTAAAGGTCCTCCCGCGCTGGTGTGTGCGAGCGCACCGGTACGTTCCATGGCCCGTGCTGGAATACGTGGCACGTACGCGTGATAAATGCAATAACATATAAACTGCGGCGAGAATTAGAGGCCCTGTTGCGATTTATACGGAGGGCTTTCTCTCCTGGGAGAGCGATGTCCACAAGGCAGGGGTTGCTGCGAGCCGCCAACGTTCCCCGACCGTTGCCAGCATCGCGAAACTTTCGCGAATCGATCGTCGATCCGCGTGGATTTATGCCGGTCGTAAATAATAAGAGAAAGAAAAGAAGGGGGCGAAAAAAGGGCGGAGGGAAGAATGAGAAAGGCAGGGATTGAAAAGTAGCGAGAAGTTTAACAAATTGCTCCTTGGAAATTTCGAGATGGTTCGCGGGCTCCGACCTTTGGAACCCCGGGCCCTGGGAATTGAGTTCTGCTACCGATCCCGTTGCCTGTCGTTGCTCGCGAAGAAAAATGTGCATTCGTGACTGGTTTATAGAATAATTTACCGTGTTCCCGGCCGCGATTCCGGGTTAGATCGAGGCATGATTTTTTCCCTTTTCCATCTCCGCGTGCTAGCTCCTATCTGTTCATTATCCCCGGGGCCGGCTCGATGGCGCAATAATTTAGAAGATTACGCGCGTCGTTCTAAAATATCGTGGGTAATTTGTAGAATCCGCGGCGGAAGGGCAGGAAATTGAAGTACACTCGGCAGATTTCGTTCCGAGGGCTTTGCCAGGAACAAGACAATCCCAAGGAACCGTGGAGATTCGCGTCCTCTCGTATATTCGCGGCGGACAGTAGGAGAATCAGTCAGATTAGGGTTGAAGTGCGGAAAATTAGGTGTCAGCGTGCAGGGCGAAAGAGGGGCGAGAAAAACAACGTGGCCGTACTCATTGTACCTGTGCATTCATCTTTCGCCTGCCCGGGTTACCGATATTTTTTCATCGCTTGACAGATTCGATCAGCGCCCCTGATTCGCTCTCCTTCCGCGTCGCCCCTGTCAATCTCCGCCGCTGCGCCCATTTGTCTGCTGTAAATAAGTGTTTTGCCAGCCAAACTCCGTTCCCTCTTCCGCCTCGCTGTCCCTTGGCCGACCCGCGTAAGGTGCGACAGGTAATACGATTGGAAAACGCCTGACGCTCGAAACGCGAACCCGGGAAGCGAACAATTAGTAAAATTAGACGAAGAAACCCTGTTAGAGAGCATCTTCGACATAACCGGATTGCCGAACGTAATCTGGAGTTGTGCTCGCGTTACCGGCCGATGTAATTTAATGCGACTTGATTATGCCAACGACCGCGTTTACATGACTGAATACACACACAAGGCAACTCCAATTACGCAAGTATTGGCGGAGCATAGTCTACGAAAGCTTTGTAATATCGGAGAGCGACTCGAAGACGCTGTAACTGATAACGTGGTCGAATTTCGTTAAGTTCCGTGGGATACCGTTTCGATATTCGCTATATTACATCGAGATTCGCGCGAGAGTAATTGTAACGAAATTCTGAAACGTTCATGCATAGAGACACAAAGCGATTAAGGCTGTCTGATCATGCGCGTGCCTATTCTACTTCGCTCGCGACCGGAGATTTAAACGGTGATCAAAGTGCACCGACGATAACAACGCAGATTTGTGTAATATTATTCTTACGAAATATCTTAAAAATATACCAGTTTTCTAATTAATTACCAGAAATCACGGTATGACTATCCTTCGACATCCCTACACAGTCGTTCACGCTTCGATGTCCCAGCGCATTCCACAGATACACTCTAGCTATGTCTCACTTGCATACCTTCCGTACATACTATCGACGTGTCAGTGTCCTAATTAGCTTCCTAACAAACATATCGTCCCCACGAACATATCGTCGCTCGAAAGAGACTACGGTGCAAATAACGATGCGACGCTTCATAGTAAGTCAAGACACAGTTGAGAAGATATTAAACGTGTAAACGGGGAGCACGACATCGAGCACTGCCGATGCAACTTCAATTACACGAGCGCAGTCGCTAATACCCCGACCCTGGGTAACGCTGCAACAATGCATCCGTGGGTTACACGTAGGCTAGGGAGCGATAAGCTACTAGGTCAAAAGAGAGAATCTCGTCGACCCTGGAACGCCGGTCGAAGGTGTGGGAAAAGCTGCCGAGGAGGGTGGCCTCAGACAAGGAAATAGGTCCGCGAGCTTCGGCGACACACGGTCGACTTCTCGGAACGTGTCAAGTTGTCCTAGGAAGCTAACACCCCGAAGCTAACACCCTCGCAGACCCGCGTGTACATGAACGGTAAGCCGCGTCGGGACGAGCTGTAGGCGCGCGATTCTAGTTAGCGGCCTGTCCCATCCCCGTCTCTGTCCCTTTCGACGTCTCGTTCCGACGCGATGCTTCCTGTCACCTGGCGCCGCCATCCTCCTCGAAGCCCGCGTACTCGTATCGCGAACATTTCACCTTTACGAGCGGAGCACCTCGAGAAGAGCACCCCCGATTGATATAGCTGGCGCCGTACCAACCGGTCGCGAGTCCATATTGGATTTCGACGCTCGATGACTTCCATTTGCTCGATGATGAATTTATTGGAAATGCTCGAAGCGGGTATCTGCGAACGGCGCTGGGAACGAGCCCTGCACGGCTATATTTGCCGATTATACGATCGTTTACGCGTTCTGTTCTCCTTCGAGCGCGAGTCGCGCAATTTTCCACCCTCGAACGATTCGTGGGGGTGTAATTCTGGCAGATTTCGCATCGGAAATGGGGAAGGACAGAATCTCGTGTTCGTCGCATTATCGAAATTAATTAACGCCGAATGCTACCCCTCGCATGCGCGCCAAGTTTCGCGTGCAAAGTTCGTTTCCTTCTGCTTCTCGTTTAAGCAATATCGCGGCTCATGACACATATCCTTCCGCGTCCTTGATGGCTGCTGTCTCGGATAGAAGGCCTTCCCCTTTCATAAAATCGACGGCAAGCAGCGACGGGCAAAGTTGCACAAAGAAGAGTTACGTAATTCGAGGTGAGTCGGGTTGCCATTAAAGCGGATGCACCCGGGAGCGGTATGATACTAAGCAGATTGCACGTATAATAGGCTAGTCATCCCGCGAGTAAGCTTGCGTCAACAGCTTTATGCTTTACACACGTATAGAAAATGTCGCGCGAAGCTTGGATCACGGTCGATTACTGTTTAGAGCGTTTAAACACGAGGACATTAAAGGAAAGCTCGCGTCACTGTTCCAGTTTGCTGACGAGGTACGTCGTTTCAACGGAGCAACGATTAAGGGAAGTAACGTCGCCGCCTTGGAGCATCGTAGGCGAGATCAAAGAGAATGCGACTCCGAAATCGAGCTGTCAGCTCGCGTCTCCGGCTAGTCTCGTCGAAAACAATCCAAATTGACCCGCGGAAATCTCGCGAGTTTCCGCCGAAGTCTCGAGGAATAACTCTGAAATAACTGTTCCACGAGGGATAATCCCTTTGGTAATAAATTTTCGATAGTTTCGAAGACCCTTCTCTCATGTAAATAAGCCCTTTTCAGAGCGGGCGCTGCGCGCTCGCGAAATCCCTCTGTCCGTGTTACTCGCACAGAAACTGCGGAAACGAATCGGGAATATTTCACGGAAGAATAACGTCGACGACTACGAAAAATCGCTTTGAAGTCGCCGCTTGATTGCGGCCGGAAGCGAGGCGCGTCAGAGAAAGAATGGTGGATAGAGAGAGAGAGAGAGAGAGAGAGAGAGAGAGAGAGAGAGAGAGAGAGAGAGAGGGAGAGAGAGAGAGAGAGAGAGAGAGAGAGAGAGAGAGAGAGAGAGAGAGAGAGACGGAGAAAAATGGAAAGAGAGAGAGAGAGAGAGATACGGAGAGGAAGAGAGGAAAAAAAATAAAAATTCGCATGGGGTAAGCACCCGTGTCTCTCGCGTTGAATCGACGGGCCATTCAGCCGCTTTGAAATTGTAATGACAGTAGAGTATGGCCACGAATATCGGCGTAATCTGGTGCAGTATGGTTCGGGTCGGTATCGAGCCGAATGTTGCAATTCATGCAATGATCGTTATGCGTTACTCCGTTCGAGTGGTTCGAACGCTGGATCCCGTCGTTGAATCCAGACTCGCAGAAACGCCGGGAAATCGAATAATTCGATTCTGATCGCTTTAGCGTTCGCGCTTCCCATTGGCGCATCCACGGCATTAAGCGGATTATTGAAAACGTAGGAGCAGACAGTCCGACAGAGAATTGTCCCGCTGACCCGATATCGCGTCTAATTGGCATCTAATAGATCGCTCCTTCCGAGGAGAAGATCCGTCCGTGCCTGGCACGATTTCATTTTCGCCCGAGCATTCGTCCTCTCTGTCGATCGCTGACTGAGAATCGCAAAAATCGTCATTGTGCATCCACATCGGATCTCCGTCTCGTCCAGCATTCGTTACGTATGTATGTCCGATTAAAAGACCAAACTACTCCACTTACGGAGCGCTACTCAATTCACGCTGCACTCGTCATTGTGCATCCACATCGGATCTCCGTCTCGTCCAGCATTCGTTACGTATGTATGTCCGATCAAAGACCAAACTACTCCACTTACGGAGCGCTACTCAATTCACGCTGCATTGATCGCGCCTGACCATGTACTTGGCTATTCTACTTGCGCCGCACCGACGTTACCTACCACTACGGCAGCTTCACGGACAAGTCTGTATGGCCTATATGGTCTATACGGTTTACATGGTCTATATGGTCGAGGTGGATGTTTAATAGGACCAATTTTGAAAAACTGTCGAGAAGAAGAGAAGAGATATAATTGCCACTGCCACGCAAGTGAAATCGCGGGGAAATTTACTGGCGGTAAACTGAAGGCATAAATCAAGCCGCGAGGCAGGCGGATTTAGCCTAGAACGGCAATTAACGAACGCAAAGAAGTTCGGCGCGCGTATGGCTAATTAACGGGGAGCACGTTAACTCGGGCAATTACAGAAATTGCGCGGCGCGCACTCCATTCTTCGGTGGTTTTATTAAATGGATGGCGTATAACTCTTGCCAGGCATTAGCCCGTGGATTTAACTTTAAACCCAGACTCACGGCAGGCAAGATACAGAGCTTACGCCGTCCCAGAGAACAAAGTTACACACGTTCCACGTACCAATATCCATTTTCTTGGACCTCCTTGGACGGCGCCGGGACCGCATTCTAACTAGGAAGGTTCACGCGCGGTCCCTGTACTCGATTCACCGCGAAAATCGCGCTCATTTGTGAACCGTCACGAGGCACACGGATAGAGAACACGGATAGAGAAGGAGGGAGAGACAGTGGAAGAAGCACGCGAGGGAACAAGAAACGCGTCTTGGTCGGTAATTGCGCCCCGAAGAACACCGCTAATTTCAAACAGCTCCTCGCTCCCTGCGAGAAACGTCAATGTTACCTCAAGAAAATTGGACCAGACCACCGACGAGTTTATACACACGCTTTCTCGCCCGCGTTCCCTCGTTTTAGGAAAGAATTCCACCGGAAATAGAACCACAAGGGAACGAAACAGTATACCGAGCTCAAACAAATTTCAGTTTCAACTTCGCGCCGCCTAATTTCGCTCCTTCCAGCAACCCTCCGCGAAGAATTACAAGGGATAAGACCAAGCCGCCTGGCCCTTTATCTACTTTCGCCCCTTTATATCCGTGCAATTTCATCGAAAGCCAAGATAGAGCGAAACATTGGCCCTAAGTCACGGCTAGACTTCCCACCGAAGCAAGAAATCCGAGAGATCCAGTCGCGCTTCTTCAGACGCGACACCCTGCAGCGTCGAGTTCATTCGACAGTGGCGTGGCACGAGGGACCGGGACCAAGTGTCGCAATTACCGGCGAAATTGCACCGAGTAACCATCGAGACACCTATCTGCATACACCGTTATACCTTTTTATCTCGTTCACCCGCTATCTATGGCTCACGCCGGACAAAACTTTCCGAATAATCGAGCGACCCGCGAATGGCAGGCGTTATCGACGGACCTAAATGGAATTTCTAATTCGTCGATACAATTAAGCCGCGGAGCCAATTTGCGGTTCCCACCGTGCAACTTTCGCGGCTCGTTTCGCGTAAAACTACCGCGTAAATCTCCCCTGTCGCATCGATTTTCCACGCCCGTCCACGATCGCCCACGGTCGCAAACTTGTAATTCCAGACCATCGTATCTAATTCTGCCTTCCGTTGCAGGCTAAATTCTTTTTCATAAACGAAAGACGAACGTCGATCGAAGCTTTCGACGTCCTCGGTTAACACGTTGAGCGCGGCGCCGATTTTGCTATACTTTTCGCTCAGGCGGCAGCTAGTGAGCACTTGATGCCGATCGTTCAAGTGTACCGAAGAGTATGATCAGAAGATTACTTTGTTTCACTTTGTCGTTTGGACCGTGAGAATGGTACAGCCAATGCACAAATATACAAATTATAAACAGAAGATAATGGGGTGGGGAATGCCAGAAAGGCAAAAAGGCGATCGCCAAGAAACGATCTGAAAAAAGCCACGGAAGTGTAAAGATTTACTTTAGCAGAGGGAATTAAATTTTTACAATATATTAATTGTCATTGATAATTCAACCCTTGACAATGCCAGTCTTACACACAGATGATGATGAAACGAAAAATTCGCTGTCAGTCCCTAGAATCCACACCGTCCAAACGAAAGGTCTACTGTCAGTCCCTAGGGACTGACGTAGCACTCAACGTGTTAACGAAAGTAGTCAAACGCGTCTAAAGCTCGACAGCGAGTGGAACGAACGAGATTCGAGACCAGCTACCTGCGATGCTTCGATTTCGATGGGAAATCGTTTCAAAATTTATTCTCTCGGGTTCTAAACCCTCCGCAGAACCGGTTACACCCAAAACGAACGGTCTACCAGCCACTTTCCACGATCGTGCGCGGCAAAGTTACGAAGAACGAAACCGAGTCCATCCAGATATTCATTCGAGGGGTGTACGAAATCAATGCTACGCCACTGGCACCGCCGACTAGCCGGGTTTGTCGGTTTACGAGTTACTAGGGAGCGTGGAGGGTTGTTGCGGAGGGATAGCCAGTAGCAGGTGGTTGCGCGATCTCTTCTCTTCTTATCTTTCCCTCCTCTCTTCCTTTTCTTTTTTTCTTTACGACCAAGAAAAAGGACGAGACCTGCATAATGTAATTGCACCGGCCGAGAATCGTGTACCTGATTTTTCGTCGGGCTACGTGAACTACGTACTTAATGAGTCGCTGGCAAAGGGAACGTCTCGACTGGCTTTCGGAAAAACCGGTTATGGGGAAAACTCCAGAATGCTGGAGGTATTCCGATTGACGCGCGGTTTGTCTCGCGGTTGTCCATCGACGATCGTGGAATTAATTACCTCGGTAATGACGGGAGTTTACAACGACGCGACGCGACGCGATTAATTTTCCCCGCCGATCGAGTCCGCTGATTAAACACGGGGCGCGGCGAGTCTGTATTTTTCCTGGGATTTTTAACCGCGAAGCAATTCCGCTCGGCGAAAAATGAAATATATATTCGAGCACAAAGATCCGTTGATGAACATCATCGGCCACGCGTGACGAATTGAGCGTAGCGAATTAAGCGAATTTTATCAGCGGAAAGCGACCAGCGAGCAAACCGCAGCTGGCGAACGATAAAAATTTATTACCCACGCAATTTTCACCGCGATGCTGGAGAAGGGTGAAAAATATACGGACCAGCGGGAAATCCAGACGGGAGAAGATCGACCAACCAACAATAAGGATAAAATGGACACGTAGACACAATTTGCGAAACTATGCGCCGCCCTGCGAGCTGGCCGCGCAGCTGTGCACTTGTATATATCGTTTAAATTGTATGAGTACGGTGCAATACGACGCCGACGACGACGTACACGCTTAGCCGCACCCATACACACACACACACGTACGAGCACACGTGTACCCGGTGCAGAAGGGGGTTGAAGTGCGTTATTCGGGGTGAATTGGAGTAGCTCGACAGGGGCGGGGAACGAGTCTCGTTCCTTGTATCTTCGTGGTTGATGAATGTGTCTCGTTAGTCGTCAACTTGGCTTCGTAATATCACCAAAATTCAGCTATTACCTCGTTGCACCGTCCACGACGTCGCCTCTAATTCCCTGGCCGCTCGTACGAGCAGACATCCGACATTTCGCGTCTCCTTTTTTCGCCGTTGCCCGGCGTCGAGCTATTCGCGACCCATTTTCCCTCAAGATCGCGTTGGAACCCGGCTACTTTGCAATCAACGCGCGTCCCGCCATTTTCCCCGAATTTCGACCGCGTCAGTGGCGCCGCCATTTAATTAGGGCCCGTATTCAAGGCGTTGCGCTCGAGCGCGAGTCACTTTTTCGTTCCTAGTATAGACTTCCTAGAGGAGGTAGGACGAACGATCGACGGTATTCGCGAAAATCCGTGGAAAGTGTGGCACTTGGGCAACGACCGTTAGGGGGTGCATATGGCACCGGTGACGTGCAACGCGTGGGCAAAGGCCGGTCTTCGAATATTGAGTTGCTAAACAAACGCCGTTGGCAACGATTCCGCTTAGAACGCCGGCGGCTGGTGTACCCGGTCCAGCTGATCAGCCACACGCGAGGAACTCGCGTGATTGCTACGTTTCCCGATGTAGAAACAGCTGATCTGGAATTCGGGGATTACGGTTCACAGGCGAAATTATGGTTTCCGAGAAGCTCGATGTATTATCGAAGGCAGCAAAGCAGAAATCGTAGGAAGCACGACGAATGATTAGCATTAATCGTGTTCAATTGTCCCCGACCAGCATTTCGGGGCACGCTTTGTTCCCCGGCGGGCAAGTCGAAGCACGATTGTTCCAGAGCGACGAACTTCGCGATTATGCAAATTGCGAGGAAGCACGAGGAAGAATCAGAGTTTCCGTAAGAAGAGCGAGCGTGCCTTGGACCCTTCCAAAGAAAGGACACTTAATATTAAGCGGAAAATGAGCTTAATGAGAGCTTGTCGCGAGTAAAAAACTTAGGACGGTAGAAGCTGGCTGGAGGGCGAGAATGTTCGCGAAGGAGAGGCGGGAATCTTTCTTCTTTACCCATTTTCTTTCTCCTTTTTTCTACTTTTCCTCGCTCCAGCCTCCCACCCCTATGCCTCCGCTTCCTCTTTCGCCGCCTTGGGACCTCCTCGACCACTTGGCAGCCGTTCGGGAAAAAAGTTTGGTCGAAAGCTCGTTACTTAGCTTGCGGACAGAGCTTTAGACGCCGTTTAGTGAGTAGCCAGCGACACTCCCTTCCCTCGCGCACTTATTCTCAGCTTTTCCTTCTCTTCCACCCTATCTCCCCTTTTTCGCTTTTTTCCCCCCTGTTCGACGAGACGTGCAGGGTAAATGGGGCCTGGTAACGAATGGCGCTTCGTTAAAAGAAATCGGGGCAGTTTCGTATTCCCGAGGAATCTCTGTGCCAACAAAAACACCCCAATGCCGGCTAAACCTGCGAACGAATTATGGAAACCGATATACGCGTCTCCCTAACTTCCATCGATCACCCTGCTCTCCGTTCACCGATCTCGCGCAGCCGGCAGAACTCTTCGAAGCAATCGAGGCTAACCGAATTTCCGCCAAGTTTTAGCCAGTGTGTCGGGCATCTTAGTCGGAAACGAGACTGCGGAGCAAGCCTCGAGATCTCAAAACGAAACAGCGAGAAGATTCTAGCTCCATTCTGCGCCCGAACGATAACGATATCCGCGAAGAGGAATAAGGAGGATCGAAAACAATTCGTGTCAGATTGTCGCGCAAAGCTTGGGCGAAATGTGCTTCGAGAATCGCCACGGAAAAATCCAAGGAACCCAGCTCGAGCAACGGCCGCGTCGCGACGCCACGCGAGGGTGCAACGATGCGCGGCTCGTTATCGAAATACCGTGTGTTTCTTCTCGGTATTACGCACCACCACGTGTGGCGAGCTGCTCTACCCACTACCCTCTATCCTCTGCTCTACCCTCTGTGCTCTACCCGCTGCTCTACCCTCTCCGCTACCATCGTAGCGCGGAAAATGGTCGTAGTCTGAGCACGATCTATGTCGATGTCCCTGTAAGCTCGGCCCGAAACGTATGGCACGTTTTCCCCGCTGGCTTTAAACGGCCACGTTTCCTTTCCCCAGGAACGGTCGCCACCGACGACCGGAAACAATTAAGAAGAATATAAGGCGCTATCCAGACCCGGTCTAGCTCGCCTCCTTGTCCCGGGGATTATGAGAATTTTATTTACGAGATTTCGCCTAACGTACCGGCTACCCCTTTGGATACCGGCGTTTACTGTCTTACGGTTTTCGACTGCCGCGTGCACAGACCGCGGGAACACCCCGTGGCGCGTTTTCACCCCCTGCCAGGGGCAGCGTTCACGGGATTCCGCCGCGCGGAACGCGATTTCGCCGGGACGTGGTTGGTCAACCGAGCGGAACGCACACACGTAACGCCGGGAATATTTCGTGATCCGAAGGACGCTTCCGGTGGGAGTGAATGGCAGGGACGTGGAAGAATTCCGAGAAGCGACGCCGGTCGAGTGGAATAACGTCCTGGGAATGGCGTCGTTTTACACGCTCCTCTGTCCGTCTTGAATTCGAACGGAATAAATTAGGCGATATATGGGGTGACGCGAATGTATCGTTACGTCGGATATACGAGGCGGGCAAAAAACTAGCCGATAAATGTGCGAGGTGGAAGAGGACATCGCGGGTTTATCGCTTCATAGGGGAATAAATTAGGCGTTGTATATAAGACGATGGAAAGGCGTCGTTTCGCGAGATATGGGGGCGTATGTAAGCCACGAGAAAAATGTACGTACGTGTACGGGGTGTTTCGCAGATACGCGCGAGTGCGACAGGAAAAGAATCTTCCTTCCCATGGACATTGTTTTCAAGGGGATTTCAAGGTGATCGATATTTCTTTCAACGATACCCCGTGTTATTTTTACCCTTTTATACCGCGAGACGTATAATAGGTATACCGTTGATAACGGGAAGATATTTTAATTTTCCTAATTCCAGGTATTCGTATTCGTAAACATGGGCAGGTATTGGAGCCAATAATCGAAGGTACTCGCTTTTCCACTCCATTTGCAATTCTACAGCGTCTATTTATAATCTCTCTCGAGCGTCGGAACCTTCGTTTCCAAAAGGTGACGTTGCTTTTGACTCGGCCCGTATTACGAAACATTCCGAGAACCCTCGAGCACGAAACCGTACATTTCTCTTAAAGGAAATATTAATTAAATAGCGCTCGAGGACGAAACAGAGTCGATTTCATAAGTTTCGTTTCTAAATAGGATTGAAAAAGCCGGGAGTGGTGAATTCGTTTCATCGATTGTAATATCCTGTGCTTCACGACCGGCTGCCTTTCCATTACCGGCCACTTAATTAAATAATCCAGGAATTCAGCGAAGTTTCACCTTTGCCGAAGAGGCAGCAGCAATCTTAACCGAGGAAACAGTTTCGTATAAATTCTCCAGCCCGTGCTTTCGGGAAGCGCCGGCGCCGGGCTTTCTATAACGCAGATACCATTAGGCGAACGATGCAGCTACGTACACCGACGAAACGGTTAATAAAACATGTTGCTGGGGCAAATTGCTTTGCAATAAGTCCGGAAACACGTGTACGCCGTATCTCCGAACAACGAGGCCCCTTTGCTTTTTCGTTTCGCCGCTTAAGGTTCCTCTTTCTGGCCCATTAACCCCCGAGGCGTAAGGAAGCCGGACAGGCGGAACGCGGGGCTGGTCGAGGCGGAAAAATGTAAAAATAATTCGTCGATCCGGTAACACGGGCGAACGAAATTTACGAAACGTGCAGCCGAGTCGCGATACTGGCCGCAAACCGTATTTATTAGCGGAAAAACAGTGTTCCGGCGGAATAATCCTGTTGGAAATATTGATAACGAAACGAGATTTCATCGGGATCGCGCGAGGGTATGAATAAAAATGAATATCCCGGCCGGTGGCGAGGGATTCGAACGGCATTTAATAAAGATGAGCTTTCATTAGAAGGATCTCGAGTGCAGTAACACGAGAAAAGATTTGACACTCGGTTAGATGGAGCCCGTGTAACGAATGGAAATTGATCCGACGAAATTTAATTAACGCCAATCAGCTGGCTCGCTAAACTCTTATTCGATTACGGAAACGGAACCGATGGTATCCCGACGGCGGGGCGGCGAGAAGGGCAGGGAAAAAGGGAGGAAAAATGTCGAGACACCTACGCGTGGGAAGACGTGGCTGCCGTCAAAGGGAAACGAAGAGAACGAGGGAGAGGAGAACGGCGAGCAGAGAGACCGAATGAATACGAAGCACTGCAAGATCGACTATTAATTAAGCGACACGATTCTGTTGCAGAAAATGAATCTCGATTGAAGCACTCTGTTCTCTCCTTTCCCTCTGCGCCCGCCTTTCATCGGGACAGCGGCAAGGAAGCGCGTGAGGCTGGGTAAAGAGTTTAATGGAAAAGTCTCCTTCAAAGTTAAGACTATTTTGTTCTTAATGCAGCTAGGGTTACATCCAACGGAACGTGTCCCAGAATCCTCCATCTCTGACGATCGGCCGAGAAATTTCGTCGCGGATTTCCTTCATACGCGCGACCAGCGTATCGCGACGAACGAGGGACGAGGATCGAGACATTAGCGTGCGAAATGTATCGCGAAAGTTTGCCAACGAGACGTTCATCGACCACCGCGTGGAAACACGCGCCACGCCAAGGGAAAAATAGGATAGAAACGAGCCATTACGATTTCCGAGTGCAATTGGACGCATTTAATCCATTCCATCGCCAATTGCACGGAACGGGCAGAAATTCCGCTCGTTGCTGGCAAACTGGATGACAGCTGATCGTGCAGTTTGCCTGGCAGAAAATGGCCCGAAACAGTTTTGAGTGGCGGCAGCCGTGGGAACGCGAATTTTACTTACGGACTTAATCACCGTTGCGAAATCCCACTAGCCGGACCAAAGTTACGCGGGCTTCACCGGCGAATTAACGTTATTAACTGCTACTTGCCACCGTATTTGACATTTCCAGCCCGTCCAGCGAATTACATTTCCGCCGGTTATCATAATTCATCGACGATGCTTGTAATTCCACGGGAATCTTTCATTTCCGCTCGCTAATCGATCGACGGGGAATTCCCCCGTCTTTAACCGGTGGAATTTTAGCGCGATTTTTCAAATTTCATCCCAGCGAGACACGGAAGATATCATCCCGGTCGTATTTCCATATTCGAGAGGCAAATGGGATCCATGAGTAGAGATCGGTCGATGGTCGATCGCGTAATTGTCACCGCGATCGCGCTGGGTTTAACTCCGCCTGGCATTTCGGCGCTGGAAACCGAGGAGGGTTGCGGCGTGGCGTTGACACGGAGGCGTACCCGGGCTGGTTAGATCTCTCGTCGCGAATTTAATCCGTGACTCGAATTTCTCCGTGGCTTTTTTCGTTCCCGGCGTTCGATCCGGCGTTGACCGTGCACCGGAACGACACGCGAACGTCGAATACATCAGCAGGGAAATGGAATTCGACGAGCGGAAAGAGCTCTGGGAGAAGTCTTTAGCGGCGGAGATTCGGGGCGTTCGATGATGAAGTGCACGGATTTCCATCGCCGCCACAGCTAGCCCGGAATCAACGAAGAAACGGCGGAACTCGAGAGGCCGTGACAAGGGTGGCGGAGAGAAGGGACGGATAGGTCGGTGAGAAAGTGGCGTGGATTTGCAGGTTTCGGCATTAGCATACGTAATATCGGCAGGCGGGGGCTGCGGGGGCAGCAGTGCGAAACTTGGAATTCCCATTGGTAATAAAGAGTTATCCGTTACAGCGGAATACGCGGCGTTGTCGGCGGGAGAAGCGGAGAATACAGATGGAGGTTGATGGACGGAGATAGACGAACGTGGATTTCGTAAGGCTGGGAGCAACGGCGGCGTAAAGTTCACGGGCCCATTATTACGTTCGGCTGACGGTACGTAGTCATTCCGAGCTCGGGGGTGGAACGAACGCGCCGGGGAAAAATGGCGCGTCGTTCGGGACCCGAGTCGGTAGATCCGTGATTATTTATTGCCCGTACGAGTCGTTCCCGCTCGTTCAACGTCGCGCGAGAGAAGAACGGAGACTCCTCGTGGGCCGAGAGTTATCTCCGCTCGCGATATAAAACTTCGATTACTCGGGCAAATAAACTCGGTTAAGTGTCTTTTGATATCGCCACCGATCTCGGTCCTAATTTCCAACCCTCGTTACGACCACGATCTTCCCCGCGGTTCATAAATTACGAAGGGGGCACGGAGCCTGGCAACGCGGCAGATATAAGACGAATTAGTCGTATCATCTTCTCGGAGACCTATTCAAGGGAGATCGGATTCCCTTGGCGTGGAATCCAGTGACCGTTATCGCGTTTCGGAGCCGGTCGTTGCGCGATAAAGAAAGTGCCACGGCCAAGTGGTCTGTGTCGGACGGAGAAAAGCGGGTGTCGAGGAGGGGCGAGAAGAGGAGGGAAAAAACGGGGTAATATCGTTTGCGAGGCACATCGACCGAGTGGATCTCGTTATTATTTATCGCCGACACGGAGCACTTTTCCTCTTTCATCGTTGCAACGCGAATAAACCGGCGTATCAGTGCCGACGGGCGCGGAGAATTCGTCCGTGACGCTTTGCGTCGCTGAACCG
>NW_016908357.1:2467646-2475232 GCF_001483705.2 Eufriesea mexicana | reverse complement strand
CGAGTTGGAACGCGGAACGAGAGAGAGGAGGAAAAAATAGGGAGAATGGAAACGCGATCGCTGACGATACCTCTGAAAAATCGCCTCTCTATGGGAAGATTCATACGCGGCCGCGCATCGTTCCCGTTTCCCTTTGTTCATCCTGCCGAGCTTCGAGATCGAAATCTCTGTTCGCGAAACGCGGAACGTTTCCCAGGGATCGCTGTGTACGTACAGCTGCACGATCGCGAACGTTGCAGACATTGTCGCAACGCTTCGCTATGTTAATCGCCGACGAGTCGGTGATTTTCGCGAATGTTCATCTTTGATACGATTATAATTGGCCGCCGAGTTGAACCGCGAGTTCGTACGCGGTGAACACGTTAATAACGATGAACGTGATTCGAAATACAGCGGGGATCCTCGCGTGTGCCAAAGGTCGCTAGAGATGAAATTTACGAGAATAATTGGACACGTGGTTCGGCTGAAATAATACTTGCAATTATCTCTTTGAAGACACTATCGGTTAACGAGCTTCGTTTACGAGCATTCGTTAATTTAGCCTCGATTAATCAACGCTGGAAATTTTTCCACCGGTGAATGGAGTTCCTTTGACAGCGCGCGACTAACTGCGGCATTGTGTGGACGATATTGCGAATCGCTTTATCGAGCAAACACGACAGCGGCATAAGTACGAAGAGTTTAAAAGGTTGTCGAAATTGAGCGCGGTAAGTGTAAATTATAAACAAGGTTTTCTATGCTATCTGAATGTAGCAGCTGCATAATGGACATAATGAAATCCCGATCCATAGAAAAACCGATCTAAAATATATGCCAGGGCGGAATATCGCGAGCTCATTTCCCTGGGCCGCGCCATAATTCACATGCCCATTATTACTCGTTTTTGCGCCACGGCTTCTCATTAATTTCTCTTTAATCCAGCCGTCCTCCCAAACGCGAAGCCCACATTGTTCGTATAATCTACCGACGCGAGATATTACGTCAGGACTGGCCACCACTACGCCGTGAAATCTCCACCTCTGCCAGCCAAATTATATCCCGATCTATGATGTTACACGGGTCACGGTTAGCAGCCAGCTATTGTGCGCGTTATACCTGAAACATGTTCGATTTTCACACCCTGGAATACACAGAGCGGAAAGGTCGAGGCTACACCGATTCTCCCGATTTCATCGCGATTCACACCCCTGGTAATAGACATTGATCACCGACGTAATAGACTTATCGAGATATTTTTTTTTCAAACTCGATAGAGGAAAATTCAGGGATCTCGAAATGCGCGTCACGAACGGAAGCCCAAGTCCGAATGGAGTATAAGCAGGGATCCGGGGTTCATCCCCGAACGGGCGTCGTTGAAAAGTTGAGAAACACTAATGGAATTCTGGTGGAAACCGCGAAACGCTGCGGAATCATCGATATCGACAAGAAGGGAGGTCTCCAAAGCCGATCGTCTATATCGAATCTTTACGGTAATCTCAGCCGGTACACTTCCTTTCAGCAACCCCGCCTCGATATTGCTCCGTGGAGTCGAGGGAGGTTATTCGTGGCCGGAAACCGCATTCCGGCCACGAGATTCTTCCAAAGAAGCTGGAGAACTCCGGCGGATAAGAAGACAAAAAGCAAGCACGATGCTCCACGAGTCCCGGGCATCAAGGAATAAAGTTGAGCGTGCATAATTCGCTGCCATGGCTCGCTCGTGGAAGCCACATTACGCGGTATTTCCGGGCGCAGCTTTATTCAGCCACGTACTTTTCCACCGTGTAGCTATGTACACCACGAAGGTCGAAGGTAGCTGTACGCCAGCGGCTTTGGATGAGCAATAAAAGTGCATTATTTCAATAACCGAACCGATTCTTCCGAGCCAGCGACCTCCGACGACAGGAAACAACATCCCTTGGCAGCCGGCCAAACGGTAAAGAAATGCCGAAATCCCGTCTTCCCAATAATCGGATGTGTTCCTGCAGTGTTTCTGGCACAATGCAGTTATCCACTTCAATGAATTTATCCTCCTTCGACGACTTCCCTCCGCTCCTTACCTTTTTCCTCCTTCCAACCCCCGCGAGGCCTCCTCGCGCACCTTGTGCACCCCGATGCCCTAGTCTTCTAACTGTACGTCTCTTCCAATTCCTCGCGGTGGTCTTCGACGCCTCGACTCGACACGCGAATTCCAGACAACGAATGACGAAGTTAAGATCGTTACCTTTGCCAGAATAAATTCGAGCGAGGGGGTGCCGACGTTGGTACTCCTCGAGGTGCTACGGAGTTGCTCCGCGGTTTTACAAATTCCAGACAGTGGCCGGATGTTTTCATCGCCCAGTCAAGTTTTATGAGTCCGAGGTAAGTTGCAGAAGACGGCAATAAGCCGTGGCTCGCGCAAAGTTGCCGCGGAAGGTATGCTTCGTACAGCCTTTAACCGGAAGCTGCAGGGTCTCGCGAGGAATACTGGCTTTAATCAGAATCTCTAGGAATTGGAAACTTTTAAATCGCTCCTCACTCTTGGTCGATAACTCGTTTCCATCTCTTTGTTGAACTGGCCGAGGCTTGGTAATACAATATATAATTACGAGGTAATTGGATAAACGATGTTCGGAAGCGGTAGAATTTGAATTTTTCATTGACGGAGGACGCTCTTTCTCTCGAAGAACGAGATAGAACTGGATTTTATTCGACGCAGAGTCTTTCGTATGAAACCCACTGGCTATCGAGAATTTTACGAATAGATGCATCTATTTGTCCCCTCCTTTCACCCCACGGAAAACTTTAACCTCTTTCGTGGTCGGTATCAAAGTGGCTTAGTATCGATCTCCCGGTTCGTGACCGGCCTGCGAAGAATTTTCTACCGCGTCGCACATTCCCTCGGATCACCCCACGCTCTCCCGTGGACCCATACGTTGCTGAAGCTAAAGTTGCGAAGTCCACGGAAAATCTGGCGGGAGGGTGGAATTGCGGCAGCGTTCGGCATCTAACTCGATTCGTATCGAATTAAAAATCAAGCGAACGCTCGGGCAAAAGTTCAGGGCAATGAGTTTGTCCGCGCAAGCTTCTGGCGAATATTGAAAATGTTATTTCACGTTGTCTGGATGTTGGGCAGAGTCCAACGCTCTCCAACTGCCCCACCTTTTTGCCCGCCTTTCCGATCTCGCTCCATCGACCCTTTCCTGATGGACTCCACGCTTTTTTCCCTCCCTCTCTCCACCTTTCTCCACCTACCTATCCACCCGTCCGTTCCTCTTTCTCCGTTTCTCCATTCCTCCGCTGTCTCTCTGGCTCGCTCGAGCAGCGAACGCTTACACGCATCGACGAATTCCCGTTTACATGTTCTTTCCATCGATTCGCCCGTCAATCTCCACCCTTTCCCTCTTATCGTTCGCGTCGCCCGTCACCGTTAATAATTGCGAGAACAATCTCCGCGGATGCGCGACAGATTTGCCAGCGAAAACTAGCGTGCACCTCGCGAATGCACGTGCCTAGTGACAGTCTATATCGGAATCGACCGGAATCGACCGGGACCGACTGGACTCGCGAGAGGGTGCAAGGGTTCCTTCCTTTTCCCACTCATCGGTTGTTACCAGACGAGCACGCGAGTTGGCCTTTGTCCTCCGTTAAGATAATCTCTATCGCTCGGATTATGCTTAGAGTAATACCCCGAGCCCCTGGGAATTACAATTTTAAAGCCAGTCGTTCGGGGAACGTTCGAAACTGTTGGCAGAAAAGCGAGAAGCGAGGGAGGCGTGCTTTTTGTAAACCGGAAAGAGTAATTGATATTCGAAACTTTTTCCAATAACGCCATATGTTTGCCAGTGGCATCCAATTGTCGTAAGTTCACGCCTCCTTAGCCCTCGAGTCGGGGCCCGGCCTAGCACGCCAGGCTTCAACGAGATAGTTATCCTTGAAATATCGAAAGTTTCCAAGCTCGAGTAACGCCCCTGTTAAACTTTCAAATTGCTTCCTCCTTTATTAAAATCATATAGACCGTAATGAAGTCATCAACGGGACAACCCTAATCTACCGCGGATGTTCCCGGGATAATAAATTTATCCTGCCTGACCTGCGATCCATCCACGAGGAAACCACGAAAAGGTTCTTGCGATCCATCCAGTTCGCGGAGCGACGTTTGAATCCCATTTATTTTCCAGAGATTCAAAACCAAGTCGAACTCGAAAGTTCGACTTTCGGTGTTCGACTCCGATCCCGTTTTCGACGAATTCGCGATAGATTCCACCCGATTCCCGCTTACTTTTCATTCTCCGCCCTGTACCGGCTTCCTCCGCGCATCTATTGTTACTAAACTTTCCAATTTTCTAGGGAATTTATGACACGGCGAGCTACTCGCGAAGACACGATTCAATCTACGCTGCTCCTCGCCCCGTCGATTTTCCCGACAATATCCTCCCGAAGTGTCGTCCAGCCGCGAATCGAATTTCGTCCACCCCCTCGGTAACAAATGTACGTACGCGGCTCAATAATGCGTCCCGAAACGTTGCCGGGCAAAAATGCCCGGAAGATCGAGTACAATGTCCACATTCCATTTTCACAGATACACACGGTGTACCGGGGGCCGAGGCAATCGTAGGATCGATGAGAGCGATCGAGAAATCGATCAGACGGCCACCGAACGCCTAGCTCTATCCCCGTGTCGAAACATTCGAATATCCTGTCAGTCTCTCTCGCGCTCTCCTTCTCCTCTCTTTCCATTCCCCGTGTTCACGCACAACCGACCACGCACACGTACAGACGTATACACGCGCGGAAACTGCTCCCGTGGATTTTTCTTCGAGATCTGGGAGCGCAGGTGTCCCGCGGCGAGGATTCTCGAAGGAGATTTCCAACGTTCCAACGCCGGTATCGTTTCCACGGTGTACGAGATTGCGTCGCTCATGGCCGCCTTTTTTCTCCCTTTCCCACCCAGTTTTCGATTTCACCCCCTTCGCGATCCCGTAATCTCTTCCTTTTCGGTGTGCCAGTCGCCAGGGATGATGCGCGAGACAGGATTGGAAAAGACAACCCGATGAGTTCGGGGAGCAATGAAGGAGCAACCAGCGAGCTGCCACAAAGTTTATAATCGAAGCGGGGCGTGATGCGCGCCACGCTGGGAAAATCCCGGCAACGACTCGATCACGAATCCCGGAGTATCGAAGGGGATGAAATGGATCAACCGGAAGAATTCCGCCAACGAAATATCAAAGGAGCCGCGCGCGGATATTTCCACTTCCTCGCGTGTGGTTCGAGCAAGAAGAACGTCGACTTTTTACCCTGCCTGTTTGCACCCTCTGTCAACGACGTGGCAAAAACCGACGAGTTTCGAGTGTCCAGGCATCTCTCGAGGAAATTGCTTCTACGCAGCTCTTCCAGACACTCTCCCCCGCCAAGCTCTCCTTCCTCGTTTGTCCATCGGTTATTTTTTCACAGGGGACCCGACTGGCCAATTAAGCGGAATCAGCGAAGAAAGGAAGACCAACGACGTTCACCCCTTTTCTCCGGCGTTTCCGTCGGCTCGCCGGAAGTGTTGACAGCGCGGCAACGAGAACGCTCTCAACAGACGGAAGAGCTTACACGGAACACCGATAACAATTGGAAAACGGGTCAATAGATGCTCCAAGCTTCTACCCGACTCTTTTCCTCCTTTCGTCTTCCTGCTACCCGACGAATTTATTGCACCTACTCCAACTGTTCCCTTCGTTTCTACCCTCTCGCGCGCGGTGCTTTTTATTTCCCCCTGTCTCGCGTTTAATTTCCAAGAAGAATCACTCTGCCTTTGTTTCCAGGCTAGCATGAATATTCGATACGGTGGACCACGAGTGGCAGCAAAAAGTAACAACCGACCGAGATCTCGCGCGCTCGCTGCCACCATCCTCGTGATTTATCTCGATCTTCCGCCGTGCCAGGTTAGCCAACTTCGCGTCGTCGCGGGGACAATTTATAACGCGATTGTCATAAATTGATAGTCAATTAAGGATTCAACGGACGAACGTTCAAAGTTGGAGAAACGATCCGTACCGATAAATCTTCCTTACGTAAGTCGACTCGCTGATTACGTCTCCTGTTCGGCTGCAGCGGAACGGGTAAACCAGACGACGACGAGGCCCAGAGGAAAGCCACTTCCGGGAAAATGGTATTAAGTACCTCGCCGATGATAAATAACGCGCGTCGTGGTAATAAATGAACACCGGCGCGTTATATCACTGAACCGGGGAAGATGCGACTGACATTAATCACCGGCGAATCAGTCGCCATTGAAAAACCGTCTGGTCTGAGGGTAGTGGCCGCGGGCGAATAAAAGAAAGCTACTTAACGTCATCAATCAACGGCACAAAGGGGCTAACTGGAAGAAGCATTCGGTTACGGTGTCGTCACCTATCTTCCGACTATCGCGATTTAATATCGCATCGCTGGTCTTCGATACGATGACGAGGAGCTTTGCGGGTGTCGAATAAGAAAATTCCTCGTTTCCCTACCCCTGGGACCGAGTTTGCTTCGTCAGGAGCTAATAGGATCATTGCGGAAAGCCCGATCGAGTACCGTGTTTCCGAATAAATCGCTAGAGTACCGGTTTCGTAATATCTTACAAAGTTGGGGGAAAACGACGGCGAAATCGCCCCTCTGATCGGAACGGTTAAGAACCCGTCATAAAACAGCGAGTCCCGGGCTCGCTAATTCGATACACCGATCGGAAGTTTATTTTACTCAAAGCCTCTTAAACATCCGCAAAACCTATCGGGAAGCCCGCAGCTGCGCAACCGTTTTCGAGTTAGCTTTAACGCGATTGAACTTCTCGATTGTTTCCCGGCTTCTTACGACGCCTGCTGCAGCACTCTAGCCGCGCAAAAGTGTTGCCCCTGCACTCTGCCCCTTTCCAAACCGGATCTAGCCACCAGGGCGAGCCCTTGGATCGGCTCAATTAACGAACAGAACGTGCTGACCCGTGACTTCCGGACGTTAATTAACTCCGTGCACCTAAGTTCCTCTTTCTTCCTGCCTTTGTTACTTGCCATGGTTACCTACGTTATTCTGCATTCTCGTTACGTCGTTTTTATCCTTGTTTTCCTTCCCTTTTTCTCCCTCCTTTTTTCCTTGAATTATAGTAACACGAAGGGAGAGAGTTAAACGAGGCGGTAGAGCAAGCGAACTGCTTATTAATGTAACAGCGACTAATGAGCCGCGAGATCGCAAGAAACGTCCGGCAGCGACGTCGTGCAGATTTAAAAACGACAAGCGGATGTACGAGTTGCGGACCAAGCAGCCGGAAACGCCAGTCTAGACCGCGTAGTCCACAGGAAGCTTTCATCGGTGGCAACTGCAAACCGCGATTCTGTTTGCTCGCTAGCAGATAAATTCCAGGCTGAAATCGAATTCGCTTTGTCTCCAAATTTCAACGCGAACGCCTCGCTCGTGAAAATCGAAATTGGACAAAAGGAAGATTCGGCTCGAAAGAACGGAGTAGAAAGTGGTATCTTGTTTTCCACGTTCGCGAAGAGAAAACATTTCGTCAGTTGGCAATTAATCTTGAACGGTATAAAACCGCTTGAACCGGGTCAGTTCCTGTGGAAACGCTAGCAACGGATACTTACGAGAATCCTCGACAGAGT
>NW_016908357.1:2312999-2467632 GCF_001483705.2 Eufriesea mexicana | reverse complement strand
CAGCAGGAAAAAGAGAAAAGAAGGAGAGGCGAGCTTAAGGTTTTAATTTATAGCCGGCGGACCCGCCCTTAATCTGGCAAATCTGTAGAGTGCCGTGTTGCTCGTAAATAACCGAGACAGAAAGTATTATTCCCCATGAAAAACAAACTGAAGACAAGAAATTAATACCTGCTTCTTTATACACCCAAGTAAACCGTATCGACTAATCCCCTTGTAATACCCAGCACACCTGCGAAACCATTTGGTCAGCCACGCGAAGATGACACTTTATCGCGTCGTTCTCACCGACGATCTCAACCCTCTAATCGAAACTCGAGGGGACGCGAAGAGGAATCGAATTGAAAACAAGGTGACGAGGTTTTTCCCACGTTTCTCATCCAATATGTATCCACGATCCTTATTCGTAGACGAAGGATAAGTCGAAGAATGAGGAAAACGAATATCAAACCAGGATCTCTTGGCCTAAATTGATCAGATTCGAGACCACTTTAGATCTCGGTTTATGGTGGTCGCTTAACCGTGAAAGCTCGGACGTGTTCCACAGGTGTAATCCATACTTTGCCCAGCGAGACGAAGTAGAAGATAAGCCAACTGCACGTGATCGACGCGCGAGCGGAACCGGGCTGACACCTAATTTCAGGGGTAGCTAAAATTAGGTAAGGGACCGCTACTTTGTCTCCGAGTGGCGGCCATTTAACTACAGCCGCAACACAGTCGCGTGACCCTTTTGTTTATTCCTTTCTGCCTCATCTCCTCGGGCAGGATGAAGACGAATGGGATATAACGAGACAGGAAATTCTTTCTACCAAATTTATGAACCAATCGAGGATTTTAATTAGCCACTATTGCTATACGCGGTTAATTGTTGAGGAGCTATAGTGTAAAAGAACGTCTCTAAGAAGCGATTGATTTGGACTACGCAGGTCACAGTCGACTGCAGAAAAAATGGAGACAAAAGCGAAATGGAGGGGAAGGGATCAGGATCCCTAGGATCCGCTAGGATGCAGAGTTTATTCTAAACATGTAGCTTTATTGCGACATTAATAAACACCGTCGGTATCGAAGGGGTTAGAGGACCAGCAGCGAGTACCGGGAGCGAAGATCCTCTAAACGAGAGACAAAGGATAATGAAACGATAGCGCTGGAACGAGCGACCATCCGCGACAAAATGATCTTCTTTTTTATCTCGCGTAGTTGAATTCACGGTGTCTAGGATTTAATCCGTTTAACGACCAGGACGTAACCATGAAGCGGACAAGCGAACATTACTTGGCCGATGCAAAGTTCTATTAACTACTAGCACCACGATCGTCGAGATTTCGGCACCATGGCGCCACTTCCACATCGAGTTTCCATTAAGAAAAGATTCTCGTATCTCTCTACCTGGAATCCTCTTGCAATGTCGCGTCATTAGACTAGTGCGAGCAACAAAAGGGTACGGATAGCGGATACTATTAGTCCAGCCTCGCTGCTTCATATCGCCTTTTCTTACCTAGTCAGCCGGTATCTCGTAACGTTTTACACGACCACGCTTGACAACAATGCCCAGTCTTTTCCGCTTCCTGTCGTTTACCAGTCGGCTCTACACGCTTTTCCCAACGCCCTCGGCTTTTCTTCGCACCAAAGTACATTAGGAGTCCCGGGTGGTAGCGGACGAGGGTGGCACAGAGGAGACGGTAACGAGAAGACGAGGATCGAGCGCGAATTTCATTTTTCACGGATAAATCGCCACTGAGGAGTTACCGAGGAGTCACCGAGGAGTCGCCGAGGAGTCACCGAGGGTGCCCCATATAGCGAAAATTTTTCCTGCGCCACGATGCTCGTGTATTTCACGGACATCGAGAAATCGCCAACGATATTACTCGCGTTTTCATCGCACGCGTGCACCCGAGTACTCTCTCTACAGTGAAAAGAGCGTGTAAAAACGTCCAAAAGTCAATCCGACGCGCGACTGTTGGCGAGAAATTGACGAACGGTTAAGGGGTGGATAAGCGGAGTTTAATTAATTCGTCGGCGACTGGAATTCTTCCCAGCTTTTAGAGAGAACGCTCGCGTGGTAATTGCATCGGGGAGTAATGAATTGTTTAATGAACGAGAAAACGTGCACGGAGGAGCCGCTAATATCGTTTCATTACGGGAGAAAAGGCAACATTTCATAAATACCCGTTAAGCTCGTTATAAAGACACGGTTAATTTTGCTTTATTAATGAATGGCCAGCGTCCCTGGCCACGTTGATGCTGATTAATTCCGCGCACTGTGCGCGATGTTTCCAGCTACCTGATGTATCCTGTTCAACGATTCTAAACAGTATCGGATCAAATCGAGTGGCACGGCAAACCTATCGATTACTAATCGACACGTATCCTATTACGGAAACGAGAGACGGATAATGCGATTATCATTAAGGCTTCTTCGTTTAATCAGACCAGAGGAGATACGGCAGAGTGACCAGGTCGTTATCACAGGGAAGGGAAAATTCGATTGCAACCTATTTCCAAATTTTTCCTAACAGACCCTCGTCTTCGTCGACGACGTCTCGGAGTCAGGGTAGACTATATTTTTAACAGTGTCTGCTGTTAAATTATGTCTGCGACCCGCTGATAAAAGCTACAAGGCGTCCTCAGCATCGGTCGTCATCGACGTCTCGCATTTTTCCACCCCTTCCGCATTTTTCGTCCTCGACGTCGAGCTTCCGCGTTTCGCTATTCGCCCCATGTCGTTGCGCTTCTCTCGATATCGATCAGGCCAGCTCATTTTGCCGGGCTTAGTAGATTACACCGCGACAGATTCGGCGTATCTGGTGGAGATAACAACGGAATCGGAAAAAATAATTAAGAAAATCCTTCGTCGATCTGACGGTCGAATCGAGCACCCTTTATCCGCGCGATCGTCGGGTACCCCGCGTATCCGTGATACGTAAACAGGGGCAGTAAAGCTCGGAGAACGCGAGGAAGGAAAATAACTGGAAGTGTTCAATGGGCTCGTTTCTCGGTCGACGATAAAGGTTTACGACGCGCAGCTTTGAAGCCGAAGCTTCTGATGTATTATAGAGACGTTCGTCTGGGGAAAAATGAGTTATGGCTGATTTGAAATTCTTAGCGGGCAAATCAAAAACTCGTAACACGTTCGGGGGCGTTTCCACGAGGGACTCGGGAAGGTTTCGTTCGTCGAGCTGGAAATTTCGGTAGAAACTCGCGAAGTAAGATTTAATTGAGAGGGGTATCGTTTATCGATGTTCCCCGATTCTGAATAAGTAAACGAGCAGGGGGAGATGGCGGCGGAGGAGGGGACGATGGAAAGAAATATTCAGTACCCGTGAAATGGCTCGAAACGGACGAATCTGAACGAGTTCTGGCCAATAGAAGCCTGAAAGAAAATAATTTCGTCGAGACCCCGTCCGTGCGACGGAAAATGACTCCCTTCGCTTTTAACAGACAACTCTCAGAATGGTTTGATAACTCGAGAAGTCTCGGTTCGAGATTACTCGAGTTAACGAAGCGTACCGTCGTTCGCCGAGTGTTTAAAGAAGTTTCGCATTTAAAGTCAATCTTTCGGCTATTTGTTACAACTGCAAAGTACCCTCGCCTTTTATCCGTCTTAATGAACTTTCTGCCAGACGCGAATTCTTTAACAGCGGTAATAACCAAGCGAGCTGATCCCTATCAAACAATAAGCGCGATTTTCTTCTAGGATTTACTGCGCCAAGGCTCAAATTCAAATATTCCTATTGAGATTATAGGATCTAATTGTAAAATAATTACGAGATATATCAAGGAAAGTATACGTGTGCTTGACTTCTCTTCTCTTGAGAAACTGATAAACTCCTGAGAGAGTGTGAAAAGGGTACACGATGACGTGGTACGCTTAAACCCCTGATTCTAACTGAATGTTTATACAAACATTCGTTCACGAAATTTAGATCTTATAAACTATTTATTCACACCTTGTATCCTAGATTGATTTTTGTCTACAACTAAACTTATCTTTTCGTTGGAACCTGGATTGAGAACGTTATAGACCGATTAATCTTTTGTAATATATTTCGGAGCTCAGCAAAGAGGCTATGTCGGGAAATACAATAACTATGAATCGACGGAGAAGAATATGAACTGCCTTCGTACAGTTTTCGGTGGTGCTTATATATTCTTACTTGTTGGGGGGATGAAAATGACCATTGGCCCTTAGTCAAGATAGGAATGAGTTAGATGTTTTGAACTCTAACACTGGCCTGCCAATATCAGCTTGGTCCTTTCAGTGACTAAGAGTGCGAGAGGAATCTTTATTTGGACGTCGTCACCCTGCATCGAGATCTATCTTTGCTGCGAGGAAGCATCCAGCTTATGAATTCTCGAAGCAGGGTTGAGTGTCGCAATGGGTTGTCATAGGGCCTATTAAAACCTAGCTGAAGGGTTCGACGAGACACTTTTTGACAGTCCACCGTCTACACCACGCATCATAGAAGACTTCGAACCTCCGTATATTTTATACCGCCAAGAAATATAAAATATAATCAGAATCAATAGTTCGTTTCGACTTATTAATCCGATCTTTACCACAAGAGTTAAAGGATCCTTGGTCATTCAACATTTTCAACAATTCCAATTCAAATTTTCAAATGTAAGTATTCAAATTCGAATTGAAATTAAACGTCTACCCAAATTCGATCTAACCTCTAAACACAGTGCCACTATCTACGCTATAGTCTTCGTAGAGATTCCATGGCGCCACTATCGCGTTCCAATACACGTACCTGCGTTCGCGATGTTGTTTCATCTTCCAGATTTCAGAAGATGACCGCGTCTCAGACGTACCTGCCGTAGTTGCAATTTGTCACGCGTCAGATTCCAATGAAACAATCGGCTTCCTTATCGTTCCGGTGCAATCTCCAGCCAGCGAGCAGACACCGTGCGTCCTTTGGAGTTTCATCGGTTGGCTTGCCTCGTGTCCTTCTGGCTCGCAACCGCAACAACCGAGTCGATTTAGACGGACCGTGGAGCAGGCACAAACGGCAATAGAGCCAATTCGGTCAACGGAATTTAGCTGATCGTACCGTGTCCGTGCGTCACTCCGGTAATTTCTGTTATGTGTCGCACGGTCCGGCCGCACTCGCGGGCTCATGAGGATTATTTCTAGTTATAAACAAAGCCAGTCGAAGAGGACAATTTCGCGACGATGTTCCCCGATAGAATTCATACGGGACTACGTGCTATTTCGTGTGGTGACATCGTTCGTTTACATACGTAAGGGTAAGCGAGCTCCGGCTACCAATAAGGCGGCGATCAGCGAATAGACAAAGGAAGCCCTTTAAAAAGGGCAAACCGAGAAGCGAAGAGAAGAGTTTTATACGAGAGACGAGAAAATACTAGGGGAGAGTAACGTACGATCGAATTAGAATTGCGAGGATTAGAGTTACGAGACAGAATTATTTAACCTATCCACCCCTCGTCACTCCTTAAACGCATCCCATCCCTCGAAGGCCTTACGCTTTTTAAGTTTCTCCTGTCTATCTGTTCGTCCTAACTAATTCGACACGATACGAATTTTCTAAATATATTCTAAAGAATTTTAACCACTTGCCTTATCGCGTAACTTCCAATGGTGCGGGCCATCGTCAACAGGAAGGTCAGTCACACAACGAGCAATCACGTCCGAACGCGTAGAAGAATAACACGTAACTGAGGCAGAAAGGCATCGACGAACGTTAACCGCGAACCTGACCCGTGATGTTTACGTCGGAAATTCCTTACCACGAGTCTCGCGCTATATCGTAGGCAAAGTCGTTAGAGAAATATAAAGAGATATCCAAGAGAAATCGTTTACCGTATTTCCCTCTTGCGGATCGAGAAGTTTAATCCGCGATCCTTCAACGATTACCCCCGGGTCCCTTGGTTCACGAACGAACAGGATTCACGCTAGCCCAGTTTCCCGAAGGACCAAACAGCTACCGGTCCTCGTGTCCGTTTCACTTCTAGCCAACGTAAATACAGATAAAGCTAATTGCGAGCAATCGTTTGCCCGGACGGGCTGTGTGCTCCTTTAATCCTTCGGATGGAAGATAAAAGCTCCTCCACGATAGCGCCTCGTCATCCACTGTCTCTCCGCTGTTATTGTTCGAATCTCGACCGTTCTTTACCGAGGCTATCAGCCAAACTGCCAAACGATGACGCTACCGTATCGTATATTAAAGGACACCGACACTGCGATCCGTCCTCGATCCCCGTTCGTCTTCCTCGATCCGCAAATACACGGTATTGGAAATGAACGCGACGGTGCAAGTGGGCGTGTGCCTCCGGTGCTCCTAAATGGACAGGATCCTTCGGTCGCTGTGCAAACTCCGCAGGACAGAGGCTCGTAATCGAAAGACGGGGCCTCGGTGAGCTTGCAGAGTCCAGAAATCCTGCAGGCTGCCGTTCGTTCGCAAACACTCGTCCTAGACGAGGATTAGGAAGGAAGAATCCCGTGTCTCCGACCGGCTCGCTGACGATTGCATTTCTCGGTTCTTCCTGCAGAAATTGTTTCAATTCGACTCCGTCCTCGGACCCAGCCGGGGCCGACGCGTCGATTACGAGATTAAATCGGACTTAGTCCCTTCCCAACGGAATTCTTCCAGCCCGGCTTATTTCTCCCGGCGTGGAAAACAATTTCCTCGACTCGCCGCAATTAAAAGTCGCTCACCGGCCAACTTCCCTTAACCAACGATTCCCGAGACCTCCGTCGATCGATCATCTTCGATTATTAATTACCGGGCTAATGATTCGGCAGACACCGCGGCAGAGTGACGGGTAATTAAGAAGAAACGACCAGGCGCCCTTTTTGCCACGGCTAGAGGGGATTGTGACAAAGCAGCCTGTCCAAAGATAACATCTGTCTGCTCGAGAGCTGCGACCTCTCGTCCCTTTGCTTCTACCCTCCACCCTCCGCTGTGCTGACTTGCATTTTCTTTGTTCATTACAGACCGTGTCCGGCACACAGGTTGCAGGTGGCCCGTGCAAACTGGAAACTTTTTCCTCCCCGGACTGAGCCACCGACAAAACATATTCGTTGTTTCGTACCGAGGTTATTCCTTCGGGAAGTCTATCTTTTTCCTTCGCGCCTCTCCCTTTTAATTACGCTAGACGCGTATCACCCTGAACGAGACTTTCTCCAGGACTCGAACAAAATTTCCAGTGCCTTACGGCGATGGAATAATTACGGCGTTTGAAACAATTTCACGGATAAGTATCCGCTCACGATTCAATAATACTCGAGTATAATTGGTATTAGCGGTATCTGATCGCGATTAACTTATTAACGTCTACGCCACCTGTAGTTCGCGCTCCAAATGGATAGACGAAACTATCGCGTCACGCGACAGACAGACCTATTAATTGTTCATCGAACTTTAACGAACGCGACGTGGCGCTAATAAGATATCAGCTGCAAGTGCCTCGTCTCCAAAATAGAGCGCGTCGCGCTCTCCCAAGGTAATCGAAACTTTTGCTTTCGACCTCGAGCTATGTTTGCCGTTTCGTATAATTAGCCGTCGACAATGCAGAACTTTAGCCCGTCTGCGCAAATATTTAAAGGCGCCTGGGTACTCTCTTCGGCTTTAAAACATCGCGATAAAATTTACTCGAGATAGCTTTCCGGAAGTAGCTCTAGTGCTCTCGAGCGTTCGAGGCCTCGGTAGCAGGGCTGACGAAATATATTCAAAGTCGATTATTTCAGCCCCAAAATCGTGTACGTCGTGTGATCGATGACAAGCAGAAGAAACTGCACGAGTATCCGGGCTGAACAGCTGACACAAAACAACCGGTCGTCGTACTTCAACCCAATTTCCCCGGCAACTCCTTGATCTCGATTAACTACGCCCTCGTCGTCTACGCCAATTTACCATTTCCAGCGAGCTAGCAAGACCTGTCTGTCCTTCGTTAAACTACGATTCACCTGACTGAATATGCCGTACCGACTAATTCCTCGACGTTTCGTCCTCGACTGTTCGCAACGCTCCTTCTACCCATCCCCTAGCTGCGTCGCGTTCTTATTCCGACGTTGATCTTTGTTCCTCGGATCACCGCTCGCTATTACCACCATCGACGATCAAGCGATACCTCTGCCGAGGCCATTTCCGGGATTCTGTCCCGCCTGGATCACGCGTCTGCACACACGAGCACACCTGTGCCACGCACACGCGATTACAGCCCGGTTTTCATTCGATACCAGAGCTACCCCTACCAGCCCACCGGAACCGGGTACACCCAACGTGGCCCCTTGTCGCTAGACAGAGCGCACCCGTGTCTTCGTGTACGTATCAAGCGACGCCCAATAAATCCACGGTTTAATTAAACTAAGTTTAAACGGATCTCTCTCCCCCGGTATAAAGCAGTTATATGTATTACGCCCCTGATCCACCGCTAAATCAATTATCGGAGTTACGGGAATAGCGCAGGGGTTGTTTCGTTACTGGATTGCAGTCCGTCTAGAGACACACTACCACCTCGAGCGTCGCTGTCTAATATTTTATTTACGACGGAGACCATCTCCAGACATCGCGTCCTCCCCGTCGTATTATCCCATTTTCCGTCGAAATATCCCTGGACCGACGAATTTGGCGCCGCGTCGGGACGCCTCGCGTCGTTTCGTCGAACACGCGTTGCAACGTCCGCGTACGATCGATCTACCCCTTCGCTGGTCCCGTGTTCGTTAACGCGACAGACGGGAAAGATAACGTTCCGCGAGCGGATAGGACCGTTTCCGACAGAAAAGCAGCCGACGAATCGACGATTGATTACGCGAGGAAGGAGCAAAGCGACCAGGTAGAATAATTAAATGGTCAGCCTTGCCACGCGCATCAGGAATTCCTTCTGCGGCCTGCCATCGCGCCTGTGTACCTCGTACACGATTAAGCCTAAGCCATTCCAACTATTTGCCCTGGTACACGCGATGGGAAGGGCTCGATTAAACGGATCGCTGCCACGGAACCGGCGCGTTACAATCCGCCTAGCCGCCGCACCCCTGCTGCATCCGCAAACCAGATGCAACCCGGTCTATTTTTCTCTCCCAAGGAGGGAACGATCGAGCGCGCAGCAACAGTTTTCCAGCGGAATTTTAACCAGCCCATACATCACCGTATCAAAGCTGCTGCATTATTCAGGATAATGTATCCCTCTAATAAGAGACGAATGCATTTCATTCGACTTTTCTCGCTGTTGCTAATGCCTCTCAGCTACGATGCGGGAATAGAATGCGAATGTGCATCGAAAATGCGAGAAATCGTATTGGATTAAAGGAGCGAGGGTAGAGTGCTTCGAATAGCCGAGTTTCGCCGAGTTTATGGCACTTTTAACTCTTTGCGATATTGATCGCGGCGTCAACCATATTCGGGTGACAATCCAGCTTCCTTCGAGATCACGCATAGGTGCGTGACAATTTTGGGTGAATTAATCTGATGACGTTTACGTCTTTTTACGAACGTAAACTAGTCCAACTGAGGCTCGATAGGTTTTTATTTTGCAATAAGACACAGAATGAATAATGGGGATCGAATATTCTATGTTTGGCTTGATGTTCTGTTTTTAACTAGTTTCAATCTCGTGTCTCTGTGTATTTTATTAACTCGGGTGTATGATGATTAGTCGCTGTGGCGTGTCAGTGGTGGTGTACGTCTGTCAAGGGTGTGTATGGAATTCGATGTCTTACGGTGGCGGAAATTTAAACAATTCGGGCCGGTATGCTCTTTGTTCAATGGTTTAAGTTGAGTAATTCATTGTCCCTTATTAGGGACTAGCACGAGCGGCGTTCTGGTAGCCCGAGTGACTACGAATCATGGGACTCCCAATGACTGGGGACGCTCAGTGTTTCGGGAATGAACGTAGCGAATGAACAGTGATGATTTCATTTCATAAATTTCTCACGCGTTTGACGAACAGGCTCACGCTGCTAGTTAATGTCAGATCGAAGGATGAGTTAGGTGTAAAAGTGTCGGGGGATGCAAAGATCCAAAGCGGTATTTTTATCTGTCTATCGAATACCTGATTCAACGACGGGACGCTTGTTCCCGAATAGAATGAAGCTTTAAAAAATGCCTGAAATCGAGCAACCTCGTGGCCCACTGAAACTTCACAGGCCACTATATAACGTTTATCCTTTGATCTTTGTTCACACTTATTGCACGCGTCTCTCAGCCTCTATACATTCCCCTGCACACTCGTGCCAGGCGCACATGTTCCTGCGTCTAGTGTATATATACGGAAGAGCGAGTATTGATAGGGGAAAAGGGGTTGGCCTGGCTCTGTAGCCACTTGGCCGAGTATGCTTGATCGGTTCATTTGCCGCTGGCGAGGGTGCAGTCACCCTACGACCACCCTTGCCAATCCTAGTCTAACCTGCACTCGCTTCTTCCGCTGCTCGAGACTCTGCTGTCTAGCAATTAAAGACAGCGCTTGGGCGGCTCGGGCCAAAGCCAGACACGCCGTTATTGACACGAACAGGGAAGCATGCTCGTTGTATATACTTACGTACACAGGCACGGAGTATTCGGGACAGATTGGAGAACGAACCTGGGTCGGAGAGGAGATTTAAGGACTGTCTTTCTTGCTGCTAGCCCGATGGACGCTCAGTGACGCGTTAAAGTAGACTCGACCTGAACACGTGATGTCAAAGAGAGCTCGGTGGTAGTGAGCATCGTATAAAAGCCGTGCCCCGGCAGTCTTTGGGCCATCGATTCGCTCTGTGGTACAAGGTAATTGAATTCAGGAGGAACTCCGTGGGAAGAAAGGTGATTTTTATCACCGACCTGGAATATATCTCTGAAGGTAATACAGGTTACGGATTCGCGTCACAGTTTCACGGACAAGTGCTCGAAATGCGGCGATATTATAGAGCGAGACACTTTCTCTGGATGAAGGATGAATAATCGTCGAATGGATTGGCAATCCAGACTTGTTCTTTCAATATCCCCTAATTTGTACGGTGATTAATAATTCGTGGGGAAATTCGGCAGGGAAATTCGCGAACACCGTGAGCAGAAGTGGGCCGGAAAATATGGCAACGATATGCGAATACGCGGTAATAAGTAAACATTACACGATCTCCGGGTACGTGAGTTCGGAGCGAAAACTAGCCATTACGCATATCGATACGGTTTATACGCATGCTAATGCTCGAATGCCCATAATTATGCGAAGATCCCTGTTCCCGCCGGTTATAATCGGCCCGACATTTAATGAACCGTATCGTGATAGAAATCATCGGCACCTGCCCGTTACAGTGTCGCGATTACTACCACACCTTTTTCGACTACCCTCGTGGAAAATTCATCGCAATTGCATCGGTGCAATTGCGAATGCAATCGAAAAAGACGACGTTGAATAGGTATAATAGTCTCCATACGCGACCTATCGAATATTTGCAACGAACAAAAGTCGATATCGCGTTGAAAAGATCGGCGAATGCTATAAATTATTCGAGTATTGGCCTCTGATTTTTAAACACCTTGTATTTGTGCAAATAAACGATCGACGCGCGATCTGCTAGATTTTCCTCGAATATTATCGAATGCCGGAAATATTGTGGGAAAACTGTCGCGTGGCATACCCAGTCATCCATTAAACTCGTAATTTCGTACGATTCGTTAACGCGATTTACGCGGCGTCGATGCGACACCGGCTGAAAATAACCCGGCGACTAATTTATACCGAAAAATAATACGATTCGCGATGATCAGTCGGCAGATATTTTCGTCAAGCGTCCCAGAATTATAGAGATACCATTCCGGAAATATGTCGTCACTCACCACTCTGTCCCCGCGATGCTTTATGAAGCAATTCAATTCCGCTGTGTGGCCAACAATGACGGTGACATTTCGCGGCGAGATGTCGTCGAATTCTGGTTTGTTCAAAGGTTTCGTCGGCTTACTTCCGGCGACCACGCTCGCCAGACTCGATCCACCTGGAAAGAATACGGAAAATACCATTAGAGAAATTGTCTGCCGGTCCACTGCTTCCACGTTTTCCGATATATATGTGTATATATACGAATCAAGCTACCAGACGATTTCAAATAACTTCGAAAATTATTTACCGTTCGAAAAAATGCTTCAAATAAAAGTTGCGCGACTTCCGAGGCCGCTTCTGCTCGCAAGTCTGCGTTCAATTTTTTAAATGGAACGACTGATACTTTTTCGCGAATTCGAGCAAAGCGTCCAATTATAAGAGGGTATATATTACACATACACTGGTCCATATACGTAATACGTTATCTAGAAGCTTCGTAAATATTTAGGAACTGTGGGATTTTGAAGCAGCCTGCTCAAACGCGGAAATTTCGACATCCTAGCCGAGGAAGTGCATAAATAACAGGGGAATCTATTCTTATTTAACAAGGCGTCACGGCAACAGAGCAGCTAGAGTATTTCTCGCAAAGTCAAAGTAAGTTGGATGAATATGGAAACTCTTCGAGCTTTACGTTCAAACGAGGTTAGACGTTGCAGCTGCTTTGCAACATCAAAAGTTCTATCTGCCGAGTAGGCCGGGTTGTTACCGACTCGCTTTCCACCTACACAAACCTACGCAAACGCGAACGAAGCCGCGCACACGCGGCTGATTCTAATAAGCACTTGATTAAGGGTGAACTTCCGGTAATACTAATGCGTCGCGCTATTGTATATGGTCGTGGTACGCAATCACGGTTAACGTTCATGGAATATCGTGCTAGCTGCGCCGGGACAGCAGCACTGTCTTCTTTGATCCACCGTTAATGCAAATAGTTCACCAACTAATAATTTCGAGAATTTCTGACTTCCTCGTGGCATGCTTCCACTCCCTCTTTTCGCCGCTCATTTCGCTTACCTTCGATACACGCGGCTGGTAAATTGGAAAATTGGAAAATTGGAAAATTGCGAGAGCATAAAATCGGAAAATATCGTAATCAAAATTGGAAGATATCGGTAATCGTGCATCTACTCTCACGCGTTCACTTCCACTTTTCACCGCTAATTTCCCTAACCTTCGATACATTTAATTGGTAAACTGGAAAATTGGAAAATTTCAAGATTATAAAATCAGAAGGTATCGGAATAAAAATTGGAAGATATCGGTGATCGTGGATCCAATATTCACTCCCACTTTTCGCCGCTAATTTCACTGACCTTCGGTACATGCAGTTGAAAAATTGGAAAATTATCCGTATCTAAGATCGTGCGTCAATATGTACGTGGGAAAAGGCAAACGCAAATTTCCCGCAATAAGAAAAATCAATCGACTGACCACGAAGGTGTGCGCTCGTTTCGCAACTCGTTCCTCCATCGACGTAATTTATGCCACGTATTACGACTATTACGGCTACGATTATTTATCTCGACTTCATTATACGCTGGGCCAACGTGATTTCGGCATGAATCAAATCTCGTCGCTGGCAGGATTAAATAAACGACGTCCAGTTATCGTGAGTGATCGCAACGGTAATTTTCGCCGATTGTTTTCGGCCGAAATTTATCGTCGAAACTCGGCGATTAAACGGCAAGAATTTTATCGAACGACGTATACACGCTAAAAAAACAAAAAAAGGAAAAAAGACGGGATGATGTAGAGTAAAAAAACAACGAGGGATTCTTTCGGATCGGGGATGATCGGGACGATTTTCGGCAAAGCGAATGGTAACTATTATCTTTGCAGCGAATTGGATTATACTGTAGCAGATTTATACGAATCACTCGATTCGCCATTAACCAGGATTTCGTCGATCGCGGAGATGAGAGAGTCGCCATTAACATAATCCCACGAGAGTGGGTGGAAATGGCGGAAAAACGGCACCGTGTCGAACGAGGGTTGAAGCGGTCGAGGCCAGCCGGGACGAGGTTGCGTGGTACACGAGCGGAAAAGGGTGAGACAGAGGGGAGAGTGGTGCTCGATAAAATTTCCCATTGTATTCCAGTGGAAAATGGGATTTCGGCAGGACAGAAATTGAAATTGTTACAAGGTACACGCGAAATTGCTGGAAATCGCTATCCAGACGGTATCGATATGCGTTTCGGAAGGAACGGGTAGAAAGGATTGGCAGTCGATAACGAAGCGTCGACGAGTTGTCGTGAAATTAATTCACCGTCATGGTCGAACGTTGCTTGCGGAATGGTCGATTTAACGGTGCCCCGTAGCAGGCCGGCGAAACGGGGAACCCGCGAGCGTTCGGCGAGAACGAATGTCGATGGAACGCTGCATCGGGCATCGCGAGGAGAAATTTCACGCTGTACACGCGGAAACGGAGCAAAAGAGGGTGGCTATCGATCGAATTCCTGTGTCAGGATACTCGCGAAGATCGTCGACACGTCGGAGCACGAGGGTCGTGGAGATAGTGGGAAAAATTCGAGAAATTTCGTTTACGTCCTTCCGCCATTTTCGCTTTCAAGATGGACGAAGCACGCTTCCTTCTTGGCAATGGCGGCGGTCGATTCGCCGGGCTCCGAGTGCCGGTTATAAACGAGCGAGGAAGCGACTCGGTGCGATACGCGGGAATATCCTTTACGCGTTTCTCCGCGTGCGTTTATTCAAATTTATTCAAATTCGAATTTATGCGCGCACGGTATCTGGCGCGGGGTACGCGTATGAATGCCGTCGATTTAAATACAGCCTGGCGGCGAGGAAAATCCGGAGAATTTTTTCGAAGATAGCGAGAGAATCCACGATTCCTCGCAGAAACGATAAACAAGAGGGCTCGTTTTAAACAAACGCCTCGCGAAGTCCACCGCAATCTCTGCCGTTTGGTGATCCTCCAAATTTTCTACCTTCCAGTCACGGCACGTACGTTCAGTTATTTGATCTGCCCCTTAGATTCCAAGTTGGCCAGCGGCACGGCCAGCGATACCTTTCGACCCGTTCCTATCGTTTACCTCGTCCGCGAATTTAGAGTCGTCCCCGGAAATGAAGAGGAAGCGGGGACCGGCGGGGGTGAAGAGCGGGAAAAAGTGGAAGGTGGGCCCGGGGTGTAATCAAAGGAACAACGGAGAGCCTCGTGCCGTGCCACGTCGCGTGGTAAAACGGGAGGAAAAAAGCGCAGTGAAATTATGGTGTAATACCAGTCGGCGTACGTATTCCGGGCGGACACGCAAAGCGAACCCTTAAATTCGTCGGTTCCTCCGTGCTCGAGCCTTGTAATTTCAATGGAATGCATCGCGGGGAGATAAGGGATCGTAATTGAACCCCTGAACAATGCTCGCCTGCAATCCGACGTAAGGGAAATTGACGGAAGCTTCGCGAAACCCGCCTTTACGACCGGCATAAACCGATCGGGGGGCTCGTTCTAACTTTTTCCAACGAGCCACTGCCACTGGCCGGAACGAATTTACTCGGTCCACGCGTTTCCCTATATGTCTCGCTTTAACGACCGTTTAGCTGCGAGTGCCCTAGGGCACGAGATCGGCAGAGATCGGTGTAGAGCACGCCTACGCGAAATGTGCCATTCTTATCCGCTTCTTGTTTCACGAACCGAGTTCTCCAAGCGATCCCGTACTCCCCATTCGATCCGGCAGTTGGTCCAAGTACTACGACGTCGATTCTTTCCCGGTGGATCGTATCGTCGATTTTGGCATTCGATTCACTTCGAGCTTCGCCGAAGGGTACGTTCCTTTCAACCGTTTCGTTCCATGACGTTCCACCGACGCGATTCACTCGAGCTATACACCCCTGAACCTGGCTATTTATACGATTGCTGGCTTCACCCTCTCGCTGCACTCCCTCTGCGTCTTAAAGGCAGCGGAATCTCGACGTTTCCGTTTTATCAACGGATCTCGATGCCCTGATACCCGGTCAGCCATTGGTCGAGTGTCTTTAAAGCGGATTTTTCACCACGCTCATCACGCGAATTGCTCGATTAGCGTGGAAACGATAACGAGGAAATAACAGGACGAATTAGTGTACTATTATTTGGGTAACAGGAAAAAGCGAAATTTCGTGCGAATATTCGACCATTGCCATCGTGAAATCCGTTAATTGATGGAATTAAAATTAACGATCGGGTAAATGGAGCCGGTGTAATTAAATATCGGTCGGGTTTTACTAATTCAACGGAGGTCCCCTGCGCGGAAATATCCCGGCGAACGGGCTTGTTTCCCCTTTTTCTAATCAGAATTGCCCGGTTCTCTGTCCGGAACCCGTGGTGTATACTAAGGGCAGAGAATTCGCTGGGTCCTTCGGAACGAATGGCGGGACGCGGTGACGGACGGAAGGAGAACGAAGGCTGGGGAACAGGGGATTCTAATTACGCAATTAAAATATTCAACAGTGTCGTGTCGCGACCATCGCGATGGTCCGCCGTGTATTTCACTATCAAATGTAATTCTGATTAAATGTACGGCAAGTGCCTACAATTTGTTGTGTTCCTTGCAACTACCGATAGCCCACGGTCAAAATACAATACATCTGGTGGATCAGATTTTATCTTATTTCACGAAAATTTGTATCGAATATTAATATAATTCCTATAATTACTAACCTTTCCACCTCTTGCGAAACCAAAACAGAAACGACACCAAAATCACCCCGTTTCGAGTAAATAATTAGTAAATAAACATGAGCGACGGAACTAATCAGCCGACAGAGCAGAATTTACGCAGCAGTCATAGTTCACGAGCACGATGCGACAAACAGAGAATAATCCATGAAGAATGGCTGCAGTGTTACGCTACGACGTGATTCGACAGAGGAGTTAACTCCAGTGCAAGCATTCCGTTCCACAAATCAAGCCACGGTTCGAGCTTCGTTTCAATAATCGTCCAGGAACTGCTAAATAACTCGATAGTTTGGAGCGAGCAGATTGCACGAATAGCCGCGGCTCGTTCTGCGAAGTTCATCCCTGGCGCGGTGTGCATCGCGAGGAAAATCGCGATAACACGGCGAGGCCGAGATAACTCGTTACGGCACTGAGCCCTTATGCTTCCTACGGGGCCAGAATATGGGCATATTCTATTAGCAGGCAGGTTTACACGGTTGCCCGGCCTCGTAAATAGACTCTGCAAACAGATTCGCGCATCGGAGCTCGTAACCGTTTCGTTCGCCGATTTCATCAGCTTACAACGACGCATCGCGCGGCTAGAAATGACTACACGGTCTTTGCGAACCACTGCACCGGTTTCCCTTCTTTTCTCTCCAATTTCGAGATATTGTTCGCGAAAAATACGTGGATTACACTCCGCTGAGGTGCTCCGAGGTGGCCATGTTCTTTCTGTCTTCCTTTTCTCACACTACGTTGCAGAAATGTTCATATTTCGTGGATTTCTTAACGAATATAGTCATCACGGTGATTATTCCTTGCGAATTAGAGAAGCCCATGGAACTCTAATCGCAGTCCTGCAGAAATGTGACGAATGTCAAGGGATGACACTGTCTTGGCAATTACAGCAGATTCAGAAACCAGCAGTCGAATTCTCGAGTGTATGATACCTTTTCTCTCTACCAATCTATTCGAGACTCTAGAATTGTCGGATAGAAGAGAAGGGACATATCGACAGTGTAAATTTAACCGAGAATTGCTCTATGTGTTCTTATCCTCTCGGCTATGATAGAGTGGAGGTTCTCTCCTACGATTGCTGATGTCAGTTGGTACAGCAGAGATCCTCCAGTGGTCCTGGAAGGGATGAAAGGAAAATGGAGGGATGCGGTTTGACCCGGGCCTTCTAGTGAACTCATCAGTGAGGCTATCTAGCAGATCCTTGGAAGTTTGGAAATTCTATACATAGGAAGCGGAGGTTTTACAAAGGACTTGCACGAAAATCCTCGTACCTCCTTGCACCTGGAATTAATCTAGTAACGAGCGCGAGAATGATGCCAACATAGCAGTAACAAAAGTCCATCCAGAGCAGAAAATGATGGCGAATTGAACCTTCTACGGGAAGTCCATACGGGTGTGATAAATGGAGACCACTGCCAAGTCTGACAAGCGTGAATAAGAAGCAGCCATCGCCTTTTTATCGGTTCCCGTGACTGGGTTTACTAGACCACGCTTGACCCCTGTCTCTTCCTCTTCGAAACAACGAAACGACTATCTGTCGCCTATCCAATAGACGATCCACTCGATCTCGCTTCAAAGTTCACGACAGAGAATTCGCACCTAGGGCGGAGAGTTGAAAAAGTTATTAAATCTTGCGACCATCGCATATCTCGCGACTTTCTCGCGCAAGGAAAGTTTCGCTGGATGTACAGTAGTGCTCGGTGCAGCACATGCGCGACCATTCGGAATATCCGGATGGCGTTTACACGACTGGACTTGGGAGATTAAAATGCTGCAGCTGCAACCGAGGGATTCGTTGGAAGTTCGCTTAATAACGATGTATTCCCGACCGTGAAGAGAGGAATCCCCCAGAACCGGGACAGAAAGGCGCATTAATCACCGGGACTGTCTTTAACCTCGCAGATTTACGCTACAACTTCCCGTTAATTACTCGCTGCTATTCTTCCGCAGAAATGCGCCAGCGTTTGTCGTTTCCGCGCATTATTCCTTCGTAAAGCTAAGTTTTCCATGCAATCCGGTAAGGAAAATGGCACGAGACTGGTCGGAATTTTCGTGAACTCAGAAGCTGGAACCTGTCCTAGGATCTGGAACAACGAGGAGCACACGTTGCCGGGGGAACAACTAAAAGGAACGGTCCAGGAGCGATTACCGTGTGTCGTTAACGATATCCACAGGCGTTCGGCTTGTATCGATGATCAAACTTGCCGCGTAAGAGTAACCAAGTTTATAATACAAGTACGTCGCTAATGCATACGATATTCCAAGTACAGATTAAACTTTTCGAAGACCATTAGCGTGCATCGAGGGAACGTCGTATCTCGAGCCAAGTCAGCGGTTAAATTCACGGACGTCCGGGTCTCGCGAGGATGTTCAAAACGACGGCGTAAGTACGTCCTCGAGGATTCGAACGCGAATACATTTGTCTCCTCTGTTACAAGATTCAAGAGGAACGAATTAAAATGATAGCGCAGTCTCCTGGGCCTCGCCCAAACCCGCAAACCCGCGGAGGTGTTACAAAATCTCGCGTTTGCTTCAACGCTCGCGAATGTTAAATACGAGCAATCTGTCGTACACCCTGTATACGCGCCGCGCATATCGAATAAATAAAGCATGCACGATTGCGTTGTGCATTTTGCGCGAATTCATCACGTTTGCCTCGTAAAGTTTACACAGTTCATCAAATCGTTCCGCCATTCGAAAACGCAATAACAAATTCTTTATGATATCGAAACATGGCAACAAAATAACTCCGATATTTGCTCCTCGCCGGAAACGAATCAGCGCGCGACTGGATCGGCCTGTTAACGCGGATCGATTCGCCGATTCGAAATTGAGCAACAAACGACTCGCAGGAAATTGCGACCAGGATGACTACGTAATAGACGGGATTATAAAACACCACGACGAGACGACGCCATATTCCGCCAGTTCGTAACGTCCTTCTTCCGCGATCAGAAGATCCACGCGCGATTTTACGCGATACTCGTCTCTCTGTTCCTCGATCTCACGCAGATCGAGAATTCATCTAATCGCGTTACGGAAAACAGGGTTTCTATGGGAATTCTACGGGAGTTCTAGAACGGGTAATCGATGAAACTCGCGTGGGAATTTTCGCGCTTGCATCGATGAGAATTTCACGGGACGAGAAGGGACGCGCGAAGATGCGGGGATGGAACCAGGAGGAACGATCGTGTTTGTTCGAGGCAGTGAGAAAGTCAGGGGCCAACGTTTTCCGACGTTGGCGAGAGAAGAAAAGTTGCAGCCATCAAACGGACTTATTACCGATTTATCATCGGGGAAAATTAGAACAGAAGCTTCGGCCGGAATCGGCGGCGAAAGTTTCCCTTCGCGCCGGTCGAATGGGAATAAGGAAACGGCGAGCGTCTTCGTTGGCCCGCTTACAAAAGTTCCACCATCTCTTCGACTATTACTCCGATGAAGGATGATGACTGTTCTTCCCGGCCAGACACGGGTCATTCGTTATTTACCGACCATTACGCTTCGACGTGATCGAAACCTTCGGTCGCTTCTCGGAGAGATCGTGTCCGGCGAGAAGACACCCCCTGCATTATATCTTACGAGCGTATCGTTGGTCCAGACATTGTTCCATTTCGTTTGCGAGGAGAGCGAAAAATCACTGGTGTCAGCTTCGTCGATTTTTCGTTAAACGATTGCTTTAAATCTTCCGGTTGATCGATCTACGACGATTAATCCTTTCGCTATGGCAGGCGTCGCCGCGCAGTCCCTATTGTAGAACGAAGCACCGTGTCAAAGATGAAAATATTACGATCCTGCAGGTTTTCGTATTCGAGGCCAAGTCTTTTGAAGAAGAAAAAGAAAAAGATAAAGGAAAAACCGACCATTGCAATGGCGCTTGCAATTCTTTGCGAAGAGAGTTAAACAGAACGGTAGCACTTGCCTTAATTTTTCACTCAATTTTTGTGGCCGGTAATTATAGTCACCCGTAATAGCGAAAGGGTTGAATACGACCAATTCTTCCTCGCGAGAAGCAAATAAGGAATAGCAAGAGCGAATGGACGTTGTATTACCAACGGAGCGAACAAAGGCTCGATTGAAATGACGATGAAATATGAATTCGCGTACGCGACGGGACTTTATGCATTCAAGTGCAATTCGTATTAATCCAAATGTGTTATTAAATACGCTCATGCCTGTGGCTCGCGCAGAGGCAAGGATAAACCGGTATGAATATTCCCGCTAACGCTCGAGAAGTTGGCCACGCCAAACAAAGCCTATTTAGAGACGCTCGTAGAGAATTAAACGTTGGTGAATCGAATGGCTAGGAGAGATGAAAAGAGACATGGAAAGAGAGATCCCTCTCACACGCCCGGCAATCTATAGTTGCTCGATCCCGAAGCGATTCTTCCAGCCGACCACTCTCGATCGGGAAGTTAAATACGCGGATAATAAAAGTTCCAGGGGAACGTAGACACCCGAGACCACTGAAAATGAACTTTTAACGCGGCGTAAGGTCGGTATATCTCGTGGCCTAACTTACTTTCGGGCATTCTTCTCGTACCTATCATTTCTCTCCTTCCGCGCCCCTCCCCGCCCCTGGCCAACGCTCCTTCCGCACCCTGTACTTCCTTTTTGCGCTTGCACCCACCACACGAGCTCCATGGGGAAGGGACGAAGAGCTGTAGGAGGCGCGAAGCCCCGTTAAAGCCTTCGCTTTAAAGCTTCGCAACTTTGGCAGAAAGTTCGCCAGGTTCGAACTATCGGGAAAAGCTCGCCGCAGTATAAGCTCGACCTTTCCGATATTATTATTGCCCTGGGCGAGCCTTGTACTTTCGGCGTCCTCGTTTTTCTTCCCCTTGCCTTTCTCGTTTTACTTTTCACTTACTTTCCACCCGCAGGACACGTACGGCCCCCAGGCTGCCACCGGCAACCTAAGAAATTCCGCGGGTTTATTCTACCCTAGAAATAAGTCCATGGACGACCCCTGAATTAATCAACGATTCATGCTAACGACGTCAACCTTCGAACTTTGCGCTGGAAGATCACGACGACTGGGATATGCAGTCACGAGGATCAATAGTTCGAATATTTAGAATGCAAGGACGATAAGTGGGGTTCATTTGCGATCCTCGATGTCAAAGTACGAGTACTTTGGGGGTAGCTGCAGGGATCACAGATTTCTGAACGATATATCGTTGAATTTATGATTTGAATTTGGCGAGTGAACGGATGTGTGTTGCATGCAAGCTAGCCTAGCCTGGACAAAAGGCAATCGTCAGGCAGTCAAGCGGGAGAGCGCCCACGGTTAACCCTTTGACTACCACGCCGAAATCACATGTTTCCCTCAGGACGCCACGGGAGTGCACCGCTAGATGCAAGATTGGTTTCAATATGTTTTTGATGTTCTAATACAAATTTTTAACTGTTCAATGGGGCACTTTTTATTTCAAAGTATCTTCTAATTTGCGGTTATATTCGAAATGCATTAACTGTCAATTTTCATGACCACTGTGACGTCACAGAAGAAACCATGGACGGTCATATACGACTAACGTGGCAGTCAAAGTGTTAATACGTCTCTGATACAAGTTCCTTTTTCCTTTCATATACTTTTCCTTCATTATATGTTCCAATTTCATGTAATCTATTTAATCACAATTCACAATCAATTCACAATTTTATGTAATCTGCGTTATGTATGTACATGATTGATAAAAAATATATGTTATATATTCCTTCAATTCTGATACGTTGTATTTAATAATCGCATGTGCATTCTAACACATATATTTTTCGCAGTATAGTCGTAAACAGAGGATAGTAGAGAATACATGCTACCACCATCGTTGTATCCCTAATGCTTCGTTTAAAATTATTTTTCTCCTTCGTCCTGGTATTAAATATATTACTGGACATGCGAAAGTCCTGCAATATCGCAATAATCTTTCGACTTCTCGTAATGAACCGTAATTATAAACCGACTCTTCGACAAAATTGAATCGAAATGCCGGGACTTGATCGCCGTAATAGCTAATAAATATCGTCAAAGCCATTAGTAAGAGCGTCCGTTTAATTCGTCGCGGAAAGAATACCACCGATGGGTATTCAATTTGGAAAGAGAGACACCCGATTAAAAAGCATTGTCTCGCGTCGCATCGAATGCGGCCCCTGTATTCGATGAAAACGAACGTACTCCCATGGGTGCCGTACACCATGCGCGGTCCACGCGTCTGCATTCGGTTCCATGGATAATAGCCCGAAGGTACATGGCCCGAGCGTTCCGAGAAATGGAAGAACAAATACCGTGGGACACGTAAACGATACACATTACGTTTCTACGTGACTGAGCTACGACCCATAGAAAATGTCACAGAGACATTTGTGGCATCGGCCGCCGTAGATACCGACTGTCATGCGACTCGTTACGGACACTAGAGGATCGCCCCATAGCGTTTAGTCTCGTTACTCTACCATGACCGGGGGTTCGTTCATCGTTGGAGAATTTTTAGTAGATATCGTGGAAAATTTAGGACTTCGATTTTCTAGTCGCCAGGTGCGAGATACCTCGATGCAGCAATTAAAACGACACGAGCTGCAGCAAATTCTACGAAATTCGAAAATTGTGTACAGAGTGTGTTATGCTACGATTGACACGCTGCTGACGGTATACTGCGAAGTGGATGGAAACACGAGTCCGGCACACTTTTTGCAAATAAAACGACAAATTGACGTGTTTGACGTCTGTGCTATTTGAAAAATATTTTTTAACTTTTCGCTCGATAGCGGAGGTATATATGATGCGAGTCGGGTTACTTTGTCGATAACATTTAAAAAGTGAATGACGTTAACACAAATGGTTAAGGGAGAAATAGACAAAACTAGAATTCGAGACTTATATTAACAACCTGTTAACGTATATCAGTCTTCAAAGTAGCGCGTGACTCGATCACGTATTACTTGGACGGTACACGAAGAAAAATCAAAGCTCGAAAACCACTGATTTAAGGAATTAGAAGACGTACTAAAGGATCAGTCGTTCATTCTTACGGAATAAAAATAGCGAACGTTGTTCTGCTTTTTTAAAATCAATTTTACGAGTATGCGAGCTCGACAATCTCGTACCCCCGTTGGACTGTTGTAAAGGAAAATTATTAACCAGCTCGCTTTTAGCGTTCAGTGGAACAGGCTATATTTTTCTAGCTGGTATTTTCTCTCTTCAAATATGCCTTGATTAATATCTTCCTTTTCCGTTGCTTTTAATGAAACATATCGATTGGAAACATTGTATTCACGAATACCTCGCGCTTCGCTGCCAAAGCTCCACTGATATATTCTATTCTATATTTTTCCCGATCAACTATTCGATCTTATAAAGCAGGTTTCAATAATTGAACGTACTCGGACAAAGGAAGAACAAATTTTAGGAGCACAAATTTTTTAAATTGAAACATACACCATACCAAACTGTTAGAGCTTGCAAAGCGGGCTTTAACGATTGGATCTTCGACGAAAGCATGGAGAATACTTATCGAGAGGACGGAAGGAGAAAGTTTAGACCCAAATTTTCAGAATTAAAGGATTATAAACTACTCGATCTTGCAAAGAGTTTCATTTATCCATTGAATCTGCAACGCAAGCGATTTTAATGGTAAAAATTCAGGAGATTCGAGAGAATAAAATTCAGAAGATTAAAAATTTGAACCGTCAACATAACCATCCCTATATAAAAGATTCATCTGTAATTTTCTACCGATATACACAAGGTAATCTCTCCCAGAACAGGTGAGATTTTGGAGAGATTTGGAGATTGAAATTTAGAAAATTGGGGGAAAGGAGAATAATAGAAATAGAAAAATAGGAGCGATTTGAAAAATCCTCGAACGTCCGATTACGTATGGGTATTCCTATGAGCCCTATCGAAATAATCTTCCCCGGTATAAAAGACCTCGCGCGTTGCGCTTACAACTGCCGGTGGATGAACACGGAGCAGCATCTCCTGGAGCAGGTTTCCATTCTCTCAGGCCTTTCACCAGCGGCGAAACATTTTCCTAACAATGCGAATCGCACGTGCCTGGCCTACCTAGATTCGAGAATCGTTGGAAGTGGCTCGATCTTCCGATTCGAAACTCGCTCCACCGTTTGTGCCTTATACCTTCGGGGATCCGGTGAGCGTGGATTCGTGATTCCTGGGGAACGGCAGCGCGTGCAGGGTTACCATTTTCGAGGGTACCCTCTTTCTCTGGGCTTTGGGAGGTCGGAGATGTTTAATGCAAACTCATCGATTCTCGAAACCCTCGGACATTTTTCTCCCCCGTGCAAGCCTCTCTAAGGGATTCTCGCGAAAGATTGCGGCGAAGATTCTATGAGCGATGGCGGCTCATAAAGTCGGATGTGGGTTGTGGCCGCCCTCCGCGTTCCCGCCACCCTCCTTTGCCACCTAAAACCACCCCTTGACCCGACGCTTCAGCGATCCGGCCATTTCTTGCGGCGGATCCTCGGTGATACATCGACCGGAGAACGACACTCACGATTCTTGATTAGCCGCATAATTTTTTCCTATCTCCTCGCATAATATCGCCTTCGTTTGGAGAATGGCAAACGATTCCTCGAGCGGGGAAATCGAGGTGTTTCAGCTCCTCTTATCTCGGCCTTGCTTCGCCAACCGAGCGAGGATTCATCTCGTATATGGATAAGACTTATCGTTCCGACACCAGACTTTCGGAATACGTCCGAAATTCCGGAAGCAATTCCATCCTGGCGTCGAGGATTCCGCCCTTCCAGCGCCGACTCGCGAGAGAAACGACTAGTGTTCCCCGGCAAAACACAGCTTCTCCCGAAAAGCACGACACCCTGGACCCCCGAACGGCGACTTTGCGATCCGACAACCACCCCTTGGCACGTAAACGCGGGCGGTAGTAACAAAATCTATCGGTGTATCCCCGCTTCGGCCAAGTCTGCCCGTGCAGCAGCGTTTTACCGGAGTAATCTCGAGGATCGCCGAGGAAAATATTTACAAGGAATACCACGGGATATTTTCTTTATCGCCGGTCGAGCACATAAACCGCGTCTTGCGCGCCGGTCCAGGGCACGTGATCGAAATATATCTCGACGACGGCAACCCCTAACTCCGCGGTGAATCCGAAATACGATCCGACCGCGTTTACCGCGGCATCCAAAGTGGATATTCCCAGTGTCGTTTCGCGAAACGAGAATCGATGGCGTAGATTCGCGTCGTAAACGAACGAGTCTCTCTCTTCCTCGGGGAGAGAGAGAGAGAGAGAGAGCTTTCCTCGCCAAACGCGAAAACAGCGACGAATGCCGCTGAAACGCGTCGACTTTTGGAAGGACTAGCCAGGACCCGACGTTTCACGGACAAAAACCACCCTCCCCTTTGCCCCGGATCGTTGCGTGCTTCTCATCCCTGTGTCGTCCGTTTTCGCGCCGCTTTTTCTCCCGTTGGCTCCAAACTGCCGTCTCCGCGAACAAGAAACGCGATTTATACAGGATTTCTGAGCAGGGCACTTTTTAATTCGACCGTGATTTATGAATTCGGACAGTTCAATCTGCACAGGAGACACGTTAACAACGGGAACGGTTGAGCGCGGGAATAGAAATAGATATTATTGGCAAAGGTAAGAGTTTGCACGAATTCGTGCCAAATTTTAAATCAGTTGGTCCGTTCCCCAGAAATCAATAGGGACGATTTTTATGGGCGGAAGTAAGACGCTGGAATAGTTAAAGTGCAGCCGAGGTGAATGTGCCAAGGAAGGCAACAGACCACGAAGGAACCCCTAAGTTCGGCCATTTTTGCGCGAGTATCGTCCAAGACACGTCTGCTCGCCTCTTTACTTTTCTCTCCAGTTTCGCCGCAAACTCGATTCCCTGCCCGATTCTTCCCAGAGCTTTCCAGCTTTTCATTACCGTGCCGTTACAAATCGACCTCTTCTCCAAGTCACCGAGAAAGAAAATTCCCGACCATTTCTCCGAGCAAAAAATGGAATCGATCTTCTCGTGTTCTGTCGCTCGTTTAATCTGCCGTACATATGGCCGCGTATATCTACTCATTTCGTCGTCCACGAAGAAAGAACTCGCCCCTTGGAAAACTTTCTCGGTGTCTACCCGAACGACTGAAAAAAGGATACTTCGAAAAACAAAACAGCTTTCCCTGTCGTCGATCCGCTTTCACGCCCCAAATAAACTCGAAGAAAAAGAAGAAAAATTCCTGTCTCTCTCTCTCTCTCTCTCTCTCTCTCTCTCTCTCTCTCTTCCCTGTAAGGAAAGCAAGTTTTCGCGCTGAGAAAATCGGATTCTTAATAAGAATTTCAACGGATCCCTTGCTCGACGATTGTTCGCGAAAGCACGCCGAAGCAGGGATTTCTCGGTCGACGAGAATCCTCGAGCGGGATGCGAGCGTTCTCTTTACGCGCGCGTCCAGGTCGAAGCGTCTAAACGAAATTTCCTAGGTGTGTGCCGGCGAAGGAGAATCAGCCAGCCAGCCAAGCTGCCAAACGAGATGCTCGGGGTGTGGATTACCGCACGCGAGGTTAAGCCTTTAGGCAAGACGGAATAGCTGCGCATTTTTACGCCGAGCGACGACCAAGGCGACGCTCCCTTTGAGAAACACCCAAAAGAAAATGAGTAAATATAGGCGGCAGCCTGGTTTCCTCGCCGCGGCTTCGCGGCTGGCTGAAGCGTAAGCGTCTTTAGAAAATACAACCCCGTCCGTTTCCACGGTCCCCTTTTCTGCTCTCTTTCAAACCCCTACCCCCCCAAAGAGTACGACGACCACGACGACGATTCCTCGACCCTCCTCCGACGAGAAACGACGACTCGCCCAGCCTCTTTTCACCGGCTCCGTCTTCACCTTCTTATATTCCACGTCCGACCGCTAAAAAGAGAACGCCGCGATGCGCGTCGTTCACGTTTCTGGCTGGAAATCTCGTTGGCACCGGGACCGGAAGCGGCGCGGCCCGGGCTCTTTCGATACCCGGAGATAAATAGCCGCTGCTTTAAAGACCGAAAGTCGCCGGCTCGCTGGATCGTCGTGGTCATTCGATGAAAAACGAGACACCGCTGATGGGTCCCCTGCGCCATCGCGTATCCGAATAAATAACAAATTATACAAAGAATGTTCGCCTGTTTCAGCTCGTAAATAAAACGGACAAACGGCCACGATGAATCTCTCGCGGGGTAAAATCGGGTGGCTGTAAATCAGCCAGCCCTACGTCGCGGTGGATCAACTCGAAGGGAGCGGATAAAAGAACGGTTCGCGTTGACCGCGTGCTTTTTCGAACGGGGGAAGAAAAGGGGTTAAACCTCGCGAAAGGCTGACACGATTCTCTGCGCGCGATAGGAGAAACGGTTTAACATTTTCCACCCTCTCGCGATGTGTCGCGCGATTCGTGAGGGCGGACTGAGGGGCGGGAAAGGAGAGGATGGTTTCGTTTGGATAACGTCCGTCACTGGTGACTACCCCGACACCTTTCTCCGGGAAGTTTGATCGCATCAAGGGAACGAACGTTGAACGCTGCGACTCTGTTACCGTTCCTCATACCGCCTATGCGTGCTTTCACGGGTCTCACGTGCAAATGCGCCGAGTTGTGTTTGCACTGTGCTTAACGACAATTTTCTTCCGTCTGCGAAGATTAAGATTACGCGAGATCGTTTCCTTTCGAGGCCATTGTTGGTTTTTGCGGAACCCTGCCAAGGCGCAGGTACTTTGTTGCAGCGAAGTACGATTATCGCGTGTACACGCGGCACGTGTAACGAGACCACTCGTTCCCAGTTCGCCGGCGGCGTGCTTTCTCCAGACGACGTCTCGCGCTTGCGAACCTTCCTTTCTCCTACACCTATCGGGTACGTCCGCTTTTGGGGGATAGCGAATTATTCGAAAAAATTGTGCAAACGTTACGAGAGTAACGAGTGACATGTAGAATTAAACGGACAATGCGTCGCGAATATGGCCCTGCTTATTAGCAGTCATGAATATTAACGGAGTTAATTGTTTAGAGATTCAATTTATTCAAGCCGGTGAATACAACGTAATGGAATACTTGGAAGAACCATTACCCTTTACACGCGTTATTTACATAAAACCTCAGCCTGTGATCCTCAGCCTATGAGGATCGCGACAGCCTGACTGAAAGGGTTTTCACGTCTCTTTACCTCCTCCTTGGATTTGAATTAATCAGGCTAATTATGCCAGCCGGCAGTCGCGCCTGCATTCGTAACAGGTCTTACGGATTTAAAGAACTGCTCGTGCCTGTCGCGTGTAACTATTCCAGGCGTGTTTGAACGTCAAGGTCTATAGGGAACCTCTGCGAACACGCGATTTAATTCTTTCGTGATTAAGGATATACAGCGGGCTCTCTGTAGACAATACAACGCGTATAAAAATTTTTCCAAAATACAAGAAACGAATAGATGAAACAAAGCAGAGATACACACATAGTGCATTGTAGAAATTGCAATCAGGGTACGATTGAAAAACTGTGCTGAAAATTTAATTTAATGGCGGCAGAGGGAATATCCGGGAACGTTTCTATGAAACGATACCTAATCCTAAACCCCAGAGCCACAGCACGGAATAAAATGACGGCGAACTCGTTTTTCCCTCGGACAATCGAAATAATGCCAACCGATTTACGATACGACACGTACACGCGAACAATTACTGTATTTTCGAAGCAGAGCACGGCGTTTAGGGGTGTACGGCATAAAAATTATCGCGATATTCAAGGCTCGCGTGCGTGGAAACGAACCTTCGATCTTACTCAGCCAACAGCCGGAGAATTTGTGGTGAAACGGGTTGCAATAACCCGATTCAATGACGACTGGTTTCAGGGAGGTAGGACGAGATGTGTGGCACCACGACGTTTGCCATCGGTGGCCATTTGTTCCAGGCAATTCGACGTAGCCTGTACCTCGGGGTCGTGGATGTATTCCAAGTTTGCTCTCGTCTACACGAGGCACACGTTGTTAGCAACTACGCCGGTCGAGGCAAATTAAACCAGACACGGTTCCGCCTTCGAGTATGCTCGCGTTTCAATTTCCTTCAAATCCGTTATTCCTGCCATTTCTTATGTAATCGGCTGCACGCGAACGCGCCTTTACTCTCGATACCTGGCGGAAACCTGGAATCCTTACGATCCATTTCTATACACTCTCCCGTCACTTTCTCCTTCCTTTCCGTCCTTATCCTTCCATTTCCTGCATTTAACTTGACAGCAATAGTTTCGCTACAAAGTGTCAACGCTCTAGGCTGTCAAGCCTAGAATCGCGACACGCTCGGCTTCTATCGATGCGCGACTTTACGGCTATCGTTCCGTTTTAGGCAAATTAAAATAAAATTGGAGTAATATTACGCTCTGTACGTGTAAACCGTTCTGTTCTTATAAACAACGAAAGTAACTACTTTTGCTCAGAAGGATGTCAAAACAACACTGAATTAAAAGAATTGCAAGCTATCGCGTATGAGCAGAAAACAGCGCAATAGCGCTCTTTGGAATTTTTAATGGAGGAACAAAACAAGCGCAAAAGCACTCCTTGGCATTTTTGAGCAAGGAAATAGAGAAGACCCGTGGCACTCAAACGGATAATATATCTCGATCTTGGAATTCATTAACCAAGTTCCCGATTCTGTCTAAGGGATTGTCAATGCTACTTCGTGTTCAGAAATTTGTATTTCCCTTCACACCCCTCTTCCGAGTATCGATTTCCTCGTCAGTCTTTGTCATCGTCCATGTATGTACAAATGGAGCTTTTTCCGTAAGTGGAATAAATCGATAAATAAAAAATAACGGTTACAGCGATGGATGACGCTTGCCATCAGCTGATGGGTACTTGAGGACGGGTTGTATCGGACAGAAAGGGTACGACGTCGAATGTTTAAACTGTCAGCTCGAACACGCTCTCTCTCTCTCTCACACTCTCTCTCCACCCTCGGTTATTACGAAGAGATTGCAGCTCGCGTTTCGCGCGCCACGTACTCCCGATTCCTCTAAACCGGGCCAATTAATATTCTAAACACGCGTTCGCCCTTCCGTAATCGTTCGAGTCGCGAAAATCCGGGAGCCGGCAAGTTGCGAGGCGCCGAACAGATTACAGTCGGTTAAGCTTCCCGGGGATATCGGAAGATCAGCGCACGCGATGAAATAACAAGGAGCAAAGAGAGACAGGGAGAGAGAGAGAGAGAGAGAGAGAGGGCACGTTAATCCCACGGTGCGTCAGTCTGCGCCTTAATTACGTGACAAAATTTCAGCAGAGTGTGGAAGGACGACCAAAACTTTGGCTGAAACGCGGCAGAGCAGCGATGATTATTAAAGCCTTTGCCGCAGACTCCGATAAACCTTCGATCGCGCAATGACGCCCGACGAGCAACGATTTTAGCCTGGTTGCTTTAACGACCACGTTCTCTCATCTGCTCACCGGCCACGGTTTAACGTTATCCCTTTGCCGGGTTTAGCGTACGATCAACCGTCGATCGGTCGAGCAAAGTATGCAAATGCCTGTGCGCGATGCGGCTCGTTCGTGGACGCGAAAGAACCAGGCAAGCGACTGGGTAATTTCGTCGTTAAATATCCGCTGGAACGGATTTTTCTTGCCTGTACCAAGTGTTTCCGACTATTTATCCACAGGCACGCGTGGATCTCGAAGCCCCGGTCGAGATAGACGGTTTCAAACGTGCGAGCTAGTTTTCCAATTACGGATGACGTCAAGGATCTCTGCTTCTCGTCTCGACTTCTAGCCTACCTAGAGTCGCACGTGCGAGCAACGAATCTTGCTTACAGATTCGTCCCGTTGGCACTGCGGACAAGTGTCGCCAAGAGTGACGAAATGTTGACACGTAGCTTCAGTCAATGACCTGGATAACGTGCAGCGATTAATCTCTAGTCGATCTAGGAAGGTGCGACAGGGAGTCGAACATCGAGATGTTCGACGTGGAATATCGGCAAAGTTGGAACAATCGTTCGACGCGGAAGCCATGGAATATTGAACGCGTTCGATGCAACAATGACACGTACTTCGTCCTATATTACCCGGTTAAATATTTACGCGGTGTCAGCAACGGTGGTCGAATAGAAACTGTATTGTTTGAGTTTCATTATTTGTCGCGAAGGTACGACTCGTTCGGACTACGCATTGTTCCACGTTGCTGGGATTAATCATAACGGTGGCCGTAAGCTAGCCGTAAATTAATGTCCACGATCACGTTGTACAAGGACGTTGGGTTTTCCACGGCTACGGAATCGATAACAAGGCGAAACGAAACCGGATACTGGCCTCCAGCCGGGTATTAATCATAGATATCTTGGATAATCTCGCGAATTTCTGGGATCGGGTCCACGGAACGAGGTGAAATGGAGAGCAGGGGATATTCCCAGCGTCATCTTCAGCTCGACTTGGCCTGATTATATCCTATCCTAGTCGGTGAACCGTAGACTAATGCAGCGGTACCGGCTGTGGATATACGATATTTCCTGTTAACCGTGGACCAAATCTAACGAGGTCCATAGGGGGGCCATGGACGGCAAAACCAAATCTGGCACGCTGTTTTTCGCGCCAAATGCATTGCTCGTGACAGAGACCTAAAACTAGCCCGTGAACCATGTTCGTGGTACGAGAAATTTCGGAAAACTATAGGATAGGTAATATAGGATTGTAATGTGTATCATGCAACGAGACGATGTCGAGAATTAATAGAATAATCGAGAATTATGAATAATTTGAAGTACAATGTGCCACAAAGTCGGTGACTATTCTAGTACTTTATGTAATGTGGATTATTATGATAAAATCCTGCGTGATCCTTAACGATCTCACATCTGACACTCGTCGGCAATTTGCATCTTAAAAACGTATAGCTGAGAAAAAGTATTTAATGACACTGTCATGTATCACATATGCATGCTTTCATGCACATTTGCATGCTAATTGCAAGATTATAAAAAGTTTCTTACAATAACTTGTAACTTGAATCAGTTTCGTTATTCGATACGTAAATTCGAACAACTTTTTAATAAAGAGTTATTAAAAAATAAACTCCCACCCAACTTTTAAGATGGGAATGAATGTTCCAAGCTTCTTGGAAAATAATATTTTTTGAATAAAAATTTTTGGAAAATAATACCAAGCTAAGAGCTATGCAGCAAATTTGGTTTATTTCATATTATTCTTTTGAAGATTTTTCTACCAGTTTTCTGATACATACAGTATGATAGCGAATACGAGAGAACCTTGTTATTATAACCTATAACTTATAAACAAAAACATTTCTCCTAACAAAATTTGCAATAAAGATTTTCCATAGATTTCAAAACTCGAGAAATTAGTATACCGAAGAATATGGATCACAGTGTACAAACTAAACAAAATAATAGACTCTCATTGTCAGCCACAATTATGCCGAGTATACAAAGTCAAAGTACGAAATATCGAGTCTTTCGCATTCTTATTAATACTTAAAAACACGGAGTTAGTTATTTTGCTAGATAATAAACACTATTCAACAAATTTTAACTTTTTCTCTAATCTTTAATATATCTGATTCTAGTAGTCTAGTTTCATCCAGTGCCTGCTAAACAGCACTCGTCAGTAAGGCTTTTCTAGCAAGCCCTACCATAGACGCGGATAATATTAGAAGGTAGGAATTTGTATATATAAGAAGCGGAGGTTATTCGAGGACTTGCGAGAAAGTTCTCGAACCTTCTTGAAGTTGGGATCCATCTAGTGGCGAGGGTGAGAATGATGGTCGCCACGCCTATATGGGCCATGACTATTCACAATTACTGATAACTAATTAATTAAATTCTCTCTTTCACGTATATGTTATTATATCTTCTAAAACCTTTCTAACATCGATACTAGCACGCAATTAAAAATCGAGGGAGAAAAGGAAGCTGCAATGAGTAAAACGAACAATTAAATATTCCTAAATTTTCAATCAACTCATGATAACACTCTCTAATACAGGGAAAGCGAAAATACCCTGATCTAAACTGGATAACATACCATACATATATACTCCGCACAAATGAAATATTAACCCACATAAGTCACTCGCGACTGCTATGCGTGCGACAAAAATGATTCAAATCGTTCGTCGTACCACACGACATAACGCCAGAAAAATCATAAAACGATCGACTCACCGTTCGCATGTCGCTTCACCGTAGTCATGCAGCTCGGAATTAACAATACATGGAACGTACGCCTTGTTCTCTCCATTCCATGTTATCTCCAGTAGGATTGATGAAAACGTCTATTCCTTTCTAGAAATTTCTTCAAAACACTCGAGAAAATACGCGGTAATACGAACGCCATGATGGACGTCTGCGCACAACCAGTTGCGCGAAGGCAGCGCATGCGCAGTTCGCAATTTCATCTACGCGTGACGTCAGAATGCCCGCGAAGCTAGCGCATGCGCAGTTCGCAACTTCATATTCGCGAAATATAACAATGCACCGGAAATGTGACCACGCCTAAAACTACTAATTACTAATATCAATTACACATAAATGAAAGAACTGCTTTAGCAGTATTTAAAAATATTGGAAAATGGAAATTTATATTATAGAAATGCGAATATAGTTTTAGTTTATAAAACATGTTTATAAATTATCAAATTTATTATTAATAACCAATAAATATTGTTAATAATAAATTGTTTACCCCGTGAATTTATAATAAATGTGTAAAAATTAATAAATTAGCAACTATAATTCGAACTTATAATGTATACTTGTGTTAAAATATATCTATAATTTACAAAAAGTTTACAAATTATTACACTGATTGTTAATAAAAAATAAATATTATTAACAACAAATTGTCCACAACGTATACTTATAACAACAATAGAAAAAATTAATAAATTATTGGTTATTAAAACGGAAGAATATTAAATAATCGAATGGGTAAAGTTCGAAAATATCTGATCGGAGTGGGGGGACTCGGCCGATCGACGGCTATATAAGGGGCGACGCGACGCAGCAGAAGTCATTTGTCGGTTTGACTTCGGAAGTGTAACATCTAAATTTTCTTGTGCGCGAAGGGGTGGGACGTCGAAGTGAGGTTGGGGTTGGCTACCCTACCCTCACCCCACCCCATTAAACAATTTAATCATTTTTTCTTTGTTTTCAGATATTAATAATTTTCTTTTTGTTTTCAGGTATTAATTATTTTTATTTTGTTTTCAGATATTAACTATTATTTTTTTTTTTTGGTTATTTATATCTCATCGTTGGGTTGTTTATGTCTCGTTGTTGGGTTCTTTATGTCTCATCGTTGGGTTGTTAATATTTTTTTTTCATGTCTAATTTATTTGTTTCTTCAGATTTTATTCCCTTGTTTCTATTAATATGTAATTAAGAATTCGAATATTTCGCATAATATTCGAATGATTCGTCGCTGGGTTGTTCCTTACATTTGGTTTACCTTCATGGTTCATACTCGTTTCGCTTTTATCATGTTTCCTTGTACTAATTCATTTCATTTCAGGTTTATATATTTTCTTTTTAGGTTTTCAAGTTTTTCAAGATATTTCAAGATTTCATTGAGAAGGCGTGTGTTTAGACCTAAGTAGACCTAAGTAATTATAAGATAGATCGTTAGACTAAGTATCATGTGCGCGCTATCCGTTCAAAGGTAAGCCACCTAACTAGGAGCGAAATATATACATTCTCTTATCCCTCTCGTTACCAAATAGAACATAATTGTTCTCGCGAAAATCGCGATCATTCCTAAGTACAGACTAGCCTGCGCGACGTGCTCTCGTGTACTCGATAACTCCATGTTTCGTAAGTCATCCAAACGACTCGTTCCGACACTCACCCTCGCCACTGCCACCCTTGTCACGCATCGGTTCTAGGGTGGTCGGCGGGCTGGCACTCATCTGGGTCAATTCGAGGGTCTGTCGGCCCTAGTCGTCCTGGGCACCAGCGCGTGCACGACCGGGGTATGGGCCCTGTAGCCGTGACACTGCATATGGGCCTACGGTCAGACCCCATGGGATGATTAATTTCTCCCCCATGTGGCAGGGGCCTGCGTGACCGGCTACAGGGCCTCGCTAGGGACCCTCGGCTTGATTTTGGATGTTTCGTTGGTTCGTCGATCGCTCTCGTTCGCGAGTAAGTCATGGCAGGGTCTGTGGTGGCTGGGTGGGCTAGGTTCGAGTCCGGAGGGTGCCGAGGCATGAAGTTGTCTTGTACACGAGAGTACGTCTCGTAGACTAGTCGGTCTTTCGAATAATCGCGACCACGTTCGGGCGCGTCGCGATTTTTTACTTGCTCGCGTGTTTGATATTTCATTCCCTATTTTTATGAGAACATATTTTATCGCGACAGTAGAGTTTTAGTATATCGAATCGAAGTCCCCTTTGTAAGACACGAAATATAATAAAGTGTCAGTAGAGTCACTGTAACTTAATTCGCTCCAAGTTAGATTAGGCTATCTTTGATACGGGTAGCGCCAGCAGGCTGCGCCACTAGGGCGTATGTCCGGGTCTCGATGCGTAGCCACCTCCTCGTGGTGAGACCTGGTAATTGGTATCGTTTTCCAAAGAAAAGTCTTTAGCAAACGATACTAAGCTAAGAGCTACGCACAAAGTTTATGCGTAGCCACCTCCTCGTGGTGAGACCTGGTAATTGGTATCGTTTTCCAAAGAAAAGTCTTTGGCAAACGATACTAAGCTAAGAGCTACGCACAAAGTTTCAGATATTACCTACTTATTGTAAATTTTCACTGTTCCCCTAGGACTTTGAAAATAAAGAGTTGGCAATATCTATTGAAGTAATATCTAAATTAAGATGAATTAAGGTAAGTGTCACGTAAAAACCTATGTTTGAATTGGAAAGATGTGAAATAGTTAAAATTTTCTGCAATGAATGCATGTCGGTAAAACCCCGTATACACGTCGCCGTTAACTCTCACTTTACCGAAAAACTCGCAATTTTCGAAAACTGAGAGTGACAAGGCAATTTCGGTTGCGGATTTGTTTTCAGGAAGGTATTCTCGACAAGAGCTATTCAGTGGATATTACAGATTAAAATTCGGGTTGAACAGTGTTATTAGTGAATAAATAAATACTACTTTATAATTAAATATTGAAAAGCAGCACGTCTATAGAAGCAAATTATAAATGAATTCTGTACTTCTGTATTAATTTCGTCGTGCCATAAATAGTTATATACAACATTTTATATGCACTGTGGTTATTTCCAGTCAAGGACCACTCGCTAATGCAATTTTTTCCATAGCACGTATATTCTCGTCTTGCGAAAGTGACAAGAATATTTTAACATACGTGTAATTACTGAAATTACGTAACAAGAATATTTTATACCAACGTTACTCTCGTGTGCCCAAACACAGTTATAATTTGTAACAAAAAGTGTAAAAATTGCAAAATTTATAATTAACGAGACCAACGAAATTAATACATAAGTGGTCATTATAACGGCGAACAAATCACAGCTATTTTCCGAAAATTTATATTTCGCAAACGCTGTCAAGCATAGAGCATGCAGGCTAAATTTGCGATATTCCTTTCAGACTTTGAAAATATGTAATAAACGTACCGAAATGTATGTGCACGTTGAATTATATTGAAACGTGAATTAAGACAAGCAAAGTTAATAAAAAATTGTTTCATTTGTATCGCACATTAACCAACAGTGGAAAAATGTTATAATCAAATAATTAAACGATTGCAGTTTGACAAAACAGTTCGGAAAAATCGTTATTCCCTATAACAGTGGAAACTCCCGAAATACTGTACCAGAACGCAAAACCTGGAAATCATACGATAATTGCATTTCAGGAGAATATATTAGGCACATCCAGCGTCATTACAGTTTAATTATGACCGTTATGGTAAAACATTATTGCCAGGTGCGATGCGGTTTGCATCGAACAATCGCCAGGAGATTATTAGGTTCGTCATTAATTTCATTGTCTATCTATCACGATCGATACATGTTGTGGAACATGTCGCGTAACTATGCCGGTGTTATAGCGCAAATTTCGATGGAACCGTTTTAACCGTACGATACATTTCCGAAAATGTACGCGACGTTGTGTTTTCGATAAAGCCAGCGAATCGCGAGCATACACTCCTCGTTGCTCTCGACCAAACGACTCGTAATCAGCCTCGATCAGAAATACCGTTCCGTAATTATACCTGCAAAAATTTTCCACGATATTGCGCAAACGATCGTAACACGCGAACACCTACTTTTCTTTTCAGCTGTGACGTTTCCGGTAACAACGGATCAAGGCCTGCCAAGGATCAAGGACTGCCATGCATCTCCTTCAAGCATCGCGAATCTAAACGTTCCTTTCAAGCAACGGAGTCAGCCTTCCGGACAAGTTTCTCAGCCATTCTCCAAAACACGAAACGCAATGTAGTTTTCAGCACCTTCGCTTAAGAAACCGCGTCATACTTCCTCCTCTTTCCGCGAGTAACTCGCTTTCGTCCTCGACCATTCAAGACCAGATTGAAGGAAACGGAAAATGAGGTAAACCATAGAAAATTACTGGACTAGGTACTGCGGGAAGCCCAGAAGGAGTGAGTCAGTACGGTCTATACGCAAGAGTGTCTCTCTTTGACAAGCGTCGTCCGTTTCCTCTGTCTCGTATACACGTTCTGACATAAAGATGGCGAGCGTCTGGGAAATAAAGAAAATTCGTGCACGTATGCAAGTACAGATTGACATCTTCCGAGCTCCCTGCCTCCTTATAGTCTATTCACTCCCTAGAGGAGAGAATGTACCATAGCCGTGACTAGTTGCCTCGAATCTGTGCCAACTGAGCTGTAGATTTTTGTCGAGGTAATATCGAAAATTCGTAAACAAATCGAGATTAGTCAGACACGGATTAACCACGAAGAGCGAGGAAAACAAAAATTGTCATCATCGTTACGTGACGCAGGTATTGCTGTTGGAAGCCAGCTACGCCCATGCAACGATGACGACATGCCTGTCGAAGGTTGCAGGGCATTACCGACCTTTGAACTTCAAGGGGTCGGTTTTGAGGGCTTCAAAGGGCCTGCCGTCTTTCAGAGCTCCACAGTCTTCAGTTAGAAACCAAAACGGCTATTTATACATTGTTACCCATAATGGCATCCAAATTAAAAAAGAAAAAATAGGACTCATACGTTTTAATTATATATCGTATAATAAACCTCTTACAAATAAGATTGCTATACAACTGAATACAGTTATTTCCCTGTGCGTTTGGCTATTTCCTCCACGAAATTCCCAACAATTGCGAAAGGGTAATACTGCGAATTGGAGTTCTCGGTTGAGCCCGAATAACGTTTCTCTCAAGGACATCAGAGTGGTATTTCGAGGAACTTCGATATTCGAAAATTACATTCTCCTCGTGTCTTTATATCTATCGATAATTGCTGCGGCTCTTGAATCGAATTGACGTTTTGCTCGGGCACTCCAGACAGCGGTGGCCATTATCTCGCACCTGTTGTAAGAACCGACGAGACGGTCGTCGATATACAAAGCAGAAGGGTCTCTAATTCGAGATCGGAGCCCATTCAGGGACAGCGCCATTTCCGGGCTCTGGAATTGAGATTTCGTGGCCGGAGCGGTCCCGGGCGTGATTCGACTTCCCAACTTGATAGCGATCGGCAGTTTATTTAGGTTTGCCCTGATAAATTTGATCGCATACAAAGTGATCCAGTCAACTCCAAACATCTCTCTCTCTCTCTCATTGCCCTGATAAATTTGATCGCATACAAAGTGATCCAGTCAACTCCAAACATCTCTCTCTCTCTCGCTCTCTCGCACACACTTTTTCTTTTCACGGAACCCAGGAGACCGAGCACGATTGTTGCAATTAAATTCCAAATAACGATTACACCGTGAGATAACTATTTTTAGCGAAAACACGACAGACGTAATGCATTGCGTAACCAGTTTACGATAACAACTATCAAAATTCCTTATCGCGCTAGAGGCGTTATTAGCGACCTCAGTGATATAAGGACAAAGATAAACGGCGTAATATTCGCGTAATCGTTGGACAAAACTGCATTCCAACACGTAGAGTACAAGTAGAGGACTGTATAGATTTTAATCGGTTTTAACCGGCAAGAAGAGACGGTACAAATGTGTCGGGGACGCGAATGAGCAATTAACCGTGAAAATCCCGTAATGGACCGTTCCCTTTATAACTTCGTCCATTATCGACAGGAAATTAATGTCACGGAGGAACGCGGCTCGTATTTCACGGATTTTGCCCGATAAGAAGCAATTTTTTCCCTCCCACGATCGTTCGGAAACATAATTCACCGGGACTGGCTGGAGTTCTCGTCTCGGAGCGTGACATGTAAATCCCGGGGCCATAAAAGTTATGGCGATTATAAGCCATCGTTGTTCGCCCGGTTAACGTTTAGGATAGACAGTCTTGTACTTTGGAATTCTTTAATTCGAAAGAGAAAAATACGAATCTGGGTATCGATATGACATTTGGGTCGCGATGTCTAGGTCGATTCCGAAGACCGATGGCGTCCAACAGTCGAAATACCTCGGACTCTTTATGGTCGAATTATCATCGACGACCATCGTTACGTTATCGTGGCGCAATAACTGAAGACGATCACGAGGGCCAGCCACCAGTACCAACCTTCGGCCACTTCACTCGATGAGAAGTCATTGCGAACACGATTTCACCAACTTCTTAACGGACTCGAGGGCTCGTGGAGCCAAGACCACTTCAGCGATCAAAATCTCGATGCTTTCGATAGGGACATAGATCTCGCGAAATGGCGTTAAACGACCCAACATGCTCTTCCCTATTTTCTCCGTCCTATTATCGGTAATCCCCAACAGTCCGAGTCACTCGGACCAGGATCCTTTATGGTCAATATTCGTCGATAGCAATTGTACGAGTATCGTCTATTTTTTCGCTATATTTCAATTTTTCCCCATTTTCCTTTCATTCTTTTTTTTTTCTTTTCTTTTTTATTGATTGATATTGTACAATAACGAGATGAAAAATTCTCAATTAGAAAGTCGCGTTTATTGCGCACCGAAAGGATCGTGATCTCTGTCAAATATATTAACACACGGAAATTTATATTGCCATCAAAACATTTCGTTTTTGCGCTGTTGCTGGATTCAATTAGGATAATATCAGGCAAATAACAGTCCAAATTTTACCGTGTCATTAAATGATACACACAGATAAACGCAGCTTCCTGGCCCGGGGCAAACAATGACACCAAACAACGTGTAAATCAATTCTGTCGTGACAATTAGTATTACAGTAATCAAATTCTCGTTACCGAAATCAAACGATAACTTATGTTATTTTTTCTCTCCCTCTATTCTTTTCTCTCTCTTTTCCCGTCTGTTGTGGTACATTGTTAGAACGTTATCTAATCAAGGAGACAGTTGAAACGCGTTTGTAACAAACACGTTACTGTAATACGACTGCTATTATTCAGGGAAGATACACAAGGCGATAAGGAAGATAAAGAAAATTACGAGTCTCAACATGAAATTGAGTGGCTCCAAAAACGAGCCAGCCCTTCCTTCCTCCGCATCTCCGGGGCTTCTGTTCTTTCACTGACATCGACTGGAAATTTTGCAGACCCGGCAGGGGTGATTGGATTAACTTCCCGAAGGAGGGCGCAGCAACGATAACGACAGAAGGCGGATTCTTTAAATAAAGTATCCTGACAGGGGGTGAATATCGCGGCGGGCGATCACTCGGAAAATTTTCTAGGCATCGTTCTATACCTTCCATGCCTCTTTTAAAAATGAAAAAAAAAAAAAAAAGAAGAAAAATATTGAAAGCTTGGAAACTACCGAAAGTCTGAAAAAAACAACTTCGACTTCAAAGCGACGCAGTTGGATCGATAACCCCGCCGATCTTGCACGATCGACACTCTAACAACGTCAGAATTATTTCAACGATTACCACTACCTAAACGATTAAAAATTCGGCTTTCGGCATTATCGTTTTAGTTACTGGACTTCGTCATTTTTAAATCAACATACGTGTAATCGGCTCCTCGATATCTCCAGTTGTTCCATTGACGTACGTACACCCGAATTTCTATATCCATCGCACGTTTAATATTATCCCACGATTGCCGTAATCGTTACACTTATTTGTACATCTTTATCGTAACGAGCCTCGCCCAATAAGTAAAGAAATAAACAAATAAAAGTGGAATTTTTCCATAGAAAGAGAAAGACCTTGATTCCCGAAACGCTCGAGCACTGTCCATGCGCTGACCTTATGATTCATTAGCTCGCTATAGCGTGCAATGTTGTCTTAGCATTACCTCTGTCTCGTCGGTCCAGTCAAACAGCGTGACTCGCAGTCGTCGTGTCTGCGCCAAACAAATCTCGCGTGCGACGACATCGCTGCTTCCTGAGCACGTGCAATCTTTAAACTTCAAAGGACACGGAGTACACGCGCCTCGATTTCCTTGCCCCCTGAAACCATCGCAGACACAATCGTCCCCCCGTCGATCGATTCCCCCTCTCGCAAATCCGTTCTCTACCCACAGAGGCGACGAAAGTGTCTCTTTTCTACGAAATTCGTGCTGCAATTGGTAAAGGTCGGCCTGGCTCGAGCCAGCCTCTCTCGTCGTCGTACAATTGTCTCGAACGAGGAGCCAAACGGACAGGGACTACGGAAAGAGCACGGGGACACGGCGGGATGGACCAGGAGAGCTCGAAAGGGACGTCTACGCCGAGGGGGTGAACGCAGGGGGTGGAAACGTAACGACTGTATTCAAGCGGAGTGCTCGCAATCGCGCGCGCTTCGCGACGACTTGGCGGCAGCTTTTATTGATATTCGAACGTCGATATTCCAACACGCCGGACGATCCGAGCATCCAGGATCGAGCTCCGCGATCGCGATAACAGTAAAGGCTTACTCCTACGCAGTTTACCCCTGCTGCGAGTAAAAGAGTTACAAAATACACCGCCTGGAGTAACGCAGGCGGGGTTACAAGCTTCCAGTCAACGAGAGTTTGTGTTACTCTCCTCTCGGTTCTTGGTACCAACCTGGGTTCATTCTTCGGGAAAAACGGCCCTTCCGGGAACGGTTCCTTTTTATTCCCGTTAATGAATTCTTCGTTACTCTCTGTTCGAGGAAAGGATGAGCGGTGTTTGTCGCACTATTGGGAATTTTTGTTGCGTTTTCTTGGTATCCGGTAATCTAAGTTTAACTTTGTCTCGCGATACGATTATCTCGGATGGTTCTCTTTATTTTTCTTCATTTTTCTATTTTTCATTTTTTTTTTTTTCTTTTTCTTATCCATTTTTTTTTACTGGAAATAGCGTTCAGTCTGGAGTAATCTAGAATAGCTGTACTTAATTTTTTTTTCTCAGGTCACACGCACACGTGCTCGCAATACACAGTACGCGGGTCGTAACATAGTAGGCGATATATCGTGATATAATGGAATTTTGCTGGTCTTTCTTGCTATTCGGTAACGCAAGATTCGTATTGTTTCGCGATACGACTATCTGCACTCGTTTCTTTTCCTTTTTATTCTCTTGCTGGAAATTGCGTTCAAACTCGAGCAATGTGGAACACTCGTGCTTAATCTTTTTTCTTCCCGGGTCACGTGTAGTGTGTGTTTATGGCTGCAACGTGATGCATCGCGCGTCGCGATGTAATAATTTAAAAAATAACACTCGAGAACGTATTCGAGCTTTAAATTTAAAAAGCGCGCGCGATGTTCCACGTCGAGACATAGTTTTAATTGTTTCACACTTGATTAATTAATTATCGCGCATGGGTGCGATCCAGCATGGCTGACATAATCTCGAATAATAGGATATCTGGCCTCGAAACTTTTTTCTTTCTCAGGAATCTCGACAAAGTAGTTGTCCAGATTAGCCATATACCATCGGAGATACCCAGCATTACATCGCACTTTGCGTATCGTATTTCTGGATTTTTCGATACCCTTGGAATCCATTATCTCGAGATTCGGGAATAAGATTCCACTCGGAGACGTTGCTAGGTTTTGGAAATTGCAGCGCATATTGTCCCGGTATAAACCGTCATCCATACGGCAATATCGATAAAACACAAAAGGTTATAAATCTACTCGGAATACGGCGATATAATTTTTCATTGCACAACGGCCGCGATAATTCAGCGCAAAGCACGTATGAAAGCATGGCGAGTGTAAATCTCGAGGTGTTTCTTTTTTTCCTCTCTGGCTCGGCAAATGCGACGACTTGGACCACAGCCACGGAACGAACCGTGCAATCGATGGAATTAAAGATTACTCGAATCGATTAACAGGCTCGAACGTAATTAAAAAGAATTTCGAAAAATCCTGCAGAGATTCCTCGGATCTTTCGCGGTCGTGGCTGGTGGAGAATCGTTTGGAGAATCGTTTCGATAGTCGAGCAAACGTCAATGACAAGGTTGACAATTAACGAATCACCTCTGAATAGGTCGCTCGTCTGGACGACGTGGATCAAACGATGGTAATCGTCTCTCTGAAGAGTTTAACCTTCAGCGCGGCGAAGATTGATTTAATTCCAGTTTCGTGTTTTAATAAATCGTCAGCGATGAGCAGACGAAAAGGTTTACGAGTACGTATATGGCACAAGCTCAAGGCTGACACGAGTGGAACAACGCAACGTCTCATGACGAACATTTATACTATATTACATAACGACGATAAAGCAGTGTTGGACGCCGTGCCGATTGGTCCGGGCCCGAAGCATCGCGATCGTAGATACACGCGTCTAGGAATATTTCCGCGAGAAATTTGCGTTCACGCGCAAATATTGAATCTGCGAAACGTTCTTGTCACGTTGATACAATCAATTCTCGGCAAGTCCTGAGTCAACACGAGCACGCGAAATATCGTTACGCACACTTTCGTCGAGCTCTTGGCTCGGACTACGCGCGCGGTGAAAAATTTACGACAATTTAGGAGCCGTCACTCTCTCTCTACGGTTATGTCCTCTGTAGCGAGTGTACCGTCCGCTGTAATTGGAATTTTCGACGATCACGTCGGATCGACACGATTCGCGGCAAGTGATCGTTGAATAATGTAATTGAAAACTAGTGGACGGCTCTATTTAATCGGCTCATGTAAATAAATCGGCCGGATTGTGACCGGTACGTGCTGGAATTCCAGAATTACGCGCGGCTGTATAATTTCGGTCACGCGCCTGCTCGCCATTCGGGCCAATCGAATTCGTTCGATATTTCCCTTATCGGCGTTTTCTTCGCCCGATTAAAACGGACAAGAATAAAACGGAAACGCACCGGTAGCACGACGGCTTCCTATCTCGTCGAGATTACCGACCAGGCGCCTGTTTTGCCTTCTACTCGCTTCTTTATCGAGTCGTTTCACTCCGCTTCCAGGCGCAATTGATCGAACGACAGTTCCCCGTTTCGATGGCCCGTGTGCGCGACAATCGATGCAGATTATTGCGGGTACCGTCCGCCAACCACGCTCTGACGGGGCCCCGCCATATCAATAAAACCACGAAACAAATTGTAAGCTAGAAATTCCATTCGACGATCGCGAGGTCCTCTCGTAATTTCTATCTTATTTGCTCGTAAATCTCTCCAATGCTCTGAATTGGATCGACCTTTACGCGATGTTACGTTGCGTTACGATACGTCGCTTTATTAACTCGAGCATCTGTCTTGTCGAGATACAAGCATGCCAGATAACCGATTATCTACAAGAGGGATTACGCGGAGAGGCGGCAGCGAGACGTTCGATGGTGCAAAGATGGCGCGGGACGCGGTAAAATCCTTTGGAGGATCCTTCTGCGCGAATTCGCGGTGTCATGGTCATTCGCTGTTACGAAATCGTGCAATACCGTCCGTAACGACGATAATGGAGACAGTGACTTGTACGGTGGCCACGAACCCTGCGATTATCCGAGGGGGATTTCATAACAGCGCCAATTGACTTCCTTCAACCTAAGCACAACCAACGTGTTGCCGAGTTACGTAAACGTTTCAAGTTCGCATGAGAACATCGGTTTAGAAACAGACACCTAGGCACGCGGCTACCAATGTTAATCGGCGTCGTGTCGATGATCAGCGCTGTAAATATTCGATACCCGTGGCGCAGTTTTGCGATAACGAGTCGACAATTACAGCCTCGCAGCGGATCCATGGGTCCAGTCGATTAATCGGTAATCACGAATGGATGCGTCCACGGGATCCATCGAGATAATTCGAGCGCGTCGCGCGAATTATCGATGACGGAATCCTTCTGTCTCCAGACGGCGAAAACAATGCGCAATTTATCGTTTGCTTTAATTGATCGCCGCCCGTCGAAATCGTGGAAACAATGCGACGCGCTAGAGGCAGCGCGATGGAACGATTTCTGCATTAAAACGACGTGTGCCAGCCGAGTCTTGCAATCGACGCATTGAAATTCAGCGCGCTGCATTCCGCTGTCATTTCACAACACTCGTTTCGCGACGAGCGGGATGCAAATCGCGAGTGAACTATCAGGGGATCGCTGATGCGACGCATCATGCCGGTATAAATTACGGAAATGAAGAAATCCGTTCCCCGCCGATCCGCCGATCCGCCGATCGCTCGCCCGCTTTCATCGGCCATTCCGGGTGCCGAGGTCGATGCTGGGATAGATCTCGGATCGATTCTCGGATCGATTCTCGGATCGATCAGCGCGACCTTCCCGGAATCTTATTCTCGCCACGCCCGTACATAGAGAGACGTTTCTTACCCATGCTTCTTTCGTGATACGTCTTATCTGTATTAATGAGACTAGACGTAGCAGATAAGAGCATGGTTAGAAGTCGATACGTTAATCCTTGAAAGCGCGAAATCGAGATACGAGCTGTTTCGAGGTCCGCTAAAACTCGAACGATGCGTCGTGCGTTTTGACGGATCGTTATCGAACAACATCAACGATAGACGACGTTTGTCTATCAGTCGGGGGGGAGCTCTGATTGGAGTATAAATAATGTGTGCACGTCCGTATAAAGCGTGACACGTCGATTCCGTGTGCCTCACTCGGTATCAGACGTCCACGGAGGCAGAGTGAAGTGATTATACCGAACGCGCTCCTTGAATCATCGACCCTTCGCAGGTTAGCGACGATCACGAACAACCTTCCGCGTGTTTTATCTCGTTGAACCGGCCGGCGCGTGTGACCGTGCGATCCATCAGTGCAGGATATCACGGGAAATTGACGAGGCCAAAAACCGTGACGGGCGTGACTGTTTCCCGAGCTCGTTGTGCCGTTTCCATCGCGCAATTGCGCCTTACTTTCACGCGGTTCGTCGCAATAGCGTCTCGCGTAACAAAGTGGAGCATCGACGTGGATCACCGTCGTGTTATTAAACGAAAAATTTCCGCGGGAAAACGAGAAACCGATCGGAACAGTCCAAGTGAGAGATCTCGGTGGCCTTGTGCACGCATTATCGGGAAGAGAAACGATTAGCGTCGGTGTTCGTGAGTCAGTCCAATGTGATTCTAACACGCAGAATATTTCTTTCCCGTTCTAATTGTGCGTCGCGATAACATCGCGTTTTCAACGGACGCAAAGTAATCGCGCAAAATAATATCAATAAGCAAGAGAGCATCGTTCATCTCCCTTAGCCTAATTTGCCCGGGTCGTTGAACTATATATTTCGAGGCCTCGTGTAGGTTGAAACGTTGGATTCGTCGTTGTAATAACGCCTCGTTCGACAAGCCAATACGCATCGCGTCGGAGAAGAAGCGAGAACCGGATTTCTAAAAGAGGAACATCATAATCGTTTGCCCTCGATTCTTTCGTTCCTCTCCGCGGGAATAATCAACTGTGCGATTCATTCTAAGTGCCCTCGCGTGATCTAAAAAGCGTTCGATAACCTCAATAGTGGCACAGTTATTTTCAATCTTTTGCCGTTAATCAATTTCAAAGCAATTGATCCAGCCCGTGACGAGAGCGGTATTTTTCCGAACGGTCGACTCTATCTTCCATCCGGTTTGTCACGCGAGCCAATTCCGCGTGATTACCGAAACTCTCGTCGGATGTACCAGGTTGAAAGTCGCTGTATCCGTTGCTGTTAAAAAGCTCCTCTCGCACTGCGACCTCTGATTTAAATCTCTTGAAACGTCCGCCAACTCGCCGGCACAAAAGTTTCCGTCCTTTGAGAAACCTTCGTGTTCGGAAAGAAATAAAAAAAAGAGAGGCGAACGAAAGAAAGGTTCCCTTTGTTCGTGTTCCCCGGTGAGACTGGTCGTAAATTTCCTTAAAATACCACGGTTCGATCGCGTTCGATGGAATCTCCGAGCGGTGAAACGTGCTGCATCGCGTGGAAACCGGCGAGAGGAGAAAGGAGGAGACGGAATGAAAAGGAGACGCCTCGTTCCATTACGTTTCTAATTGAAACAGCGATCTCGAACGCGAGAAACGATCCCCGTGAATATCGGCAGTCGAGGGGGCGAACGCGTGGTCGTAGGGGTACGAGAGCGAATGAGAGAGAATGAGGGACAGAGAGAAAATAGGGACGAGAGGGGTTGAAAAGGCAGAGAGGAAAGAAAGGAAAGCGTGATAAATCTGGCCGTGAACAATAAGTTACTATAAAGAATCGTTTCCGCGTTTCCTGACACGCCACGAAGAACAATGATTTGTCGAGGAAATTCTCCAATTCCAATTCCAATTTCAGAAATGGCCCTAGAGACTTTACCATGGCTGAACACCGACTTCACCGAGAGGGTCCTGCGACTGGCCAAGGACGACACCACCATCCAAGTGACTGATATATTTACCAAACCGGCCACCGCCAAGGGTGACAACTACACCAGCGACTTGATAAGGCTGGTGGCGGAGTACACTCGGAAACACGGGAAGATCAGGATCAGCGACAAAACCTCTCTCTTGTTCAAATTCGAGCCGATCGAGGAGGGCATCAGGAGAGAAGCGGTAAATACCTGCGGGAACATTCCGTCATACCTTCCGTGAAATTTCCTATTCGTTCCCATCTACCCGACCCGGCGTAGAGATCTCGTTGAACTAAATTCTAGCAAAGCATAGGATGATAATCGCATAAACGACATCGATAGGTGACTTCAGACCTTATGTATCTCACGACAGATGTTTCTGAACGTTTTGTAAGATTTCGAAGAGTCAAATCTTCGACACCGAAATCGCCATGATGTCGGACACCCTGCAAAAGATGAACGACTTATTGGGCTCTCGTCTAAGTGGTCGAGTATTTTACGTGAGAATGGAGCGGCCCCTCTGCCTCATCATAGAGGACCTCGCTCCTATGGGATTTCGTATGGCGGATCGTCAACTGGGTTTCGACATGGCACACTGCAGGATAGCTATTCGGGGATTGGCGAAATTCCACGCCACTTCGGTGGCATTGTGCGAAAAGGTAAGGAAGCACAAGTTTCCGTAAATCGGTAATCGGTTAAACCCTAACCGCGAGATCGGCCAGGTCCGATAACGAGGCCACGGCAAATAATTTCAATGGTACAGTGTGTCGCGTTTGCGTGCCTTCGTAGGAACCGAAACACAAGGACCTGTACTGGAGAGGGATATTCCACGACGAGTCCCCGGAAGAAATAAAAAATTACTTCATCACCGCAACCAGGTCTTTGGCGAACGAAGTAGAGAATTGGGTAGAAGGCGGAAAAAGGTGAACTTGATACAGACAATTATGTCACGGTCGATATCGAGCGTACACGTAATGGAATTTCCCGCCATCTTGGTGTCCACAGGTACGCGGTTAAACTTAGAAACATGGCTCCGAGAATGTTTCAACTAGCCGTGGACTCCGTGCGGCGCAAGGACGACGAGTTCAACGTCATTAATCACGGAGATTCCTGGGTGAACAACATGATGTTCCGATACGACGAAAACTCCAAGCCTATCGAGCACATCTTCGTAAGTATCGTCGCGCGAGGTCCGATCAGCTGGCTAACGTTCGATCTATCGCGAGATAGGGCCTAAAAGACACGAGTCGAAGGATCCCGTTCCTCGTTTCGTCTTCCTGCAACGCGGTGCATTATGAATAATGCAATAAATCCGACTTCGTCGCGTTTAGGTACATTCCCCACCCGCCCCGGCGAAACCCCTCGATTGCGATGATTTCCTAAACACGAACCCTCGCGCGTTTCTTTCGTTCAGCCGTACCTGCACGGATTTCATTTCCAATTCAATTCGCGCCAGCTTACATCGATCGACACTCCATCAACGTTGCAGGTGGATTTCCAACTGAGTGTGTACTCCTCGCCGGCCGTCGACCTGCACTACTTCCTGTCCAGTAGCGTCAGCGAGGAAATTTCCGATCTCGAAATCGAGTCCCTGCTCCAAGACTACCAGCAGACCTTGGCGATCACCATGAAACAGCTCGAATGCGACACGATGCCCCCGACCATGAAGCAGATAAAGAAGACCATGGACGAACGGTACATGTACGCATTGATAACGTCCATGGGTACCCTGCCGATCGCGTTGATCGACAAGAGCAACGTGCAGAGTTTAGAGGAGATGATCAGGGACAACGGCCAAGACAATCCCGGCTTCAAGAATCCGGTCTATCGGAGGATAATGATCAAGAGACTCAAGAAATTCGAAGACGCTGGATTGCTGGATCAGTGAACGCGGAATTCGTTTAATTTCTTTACTATAATTTACGAGTCACTAGATATGAAGGAATAGACCTTTGCGCTGCGATACCTCTTATCGATATTTCGCTTTCCGAGAAGCGATTAAAGCGCGCAAACGATTGCGAGAATGGCACAAATTCCGCGGAATGAAACGTAATCGATGCTTTAAGATCCGACAATTTCGTCGAACACGTCTTCTATCCGTGTAGTATCGAAATAAGAAATTCCAGCAACTGACGAATTATATACGTTATTAACGATTTTCAATGAAAAGAGATAATATATTCTATGACGTTTGCTCGGTTCTCGTGTTCGATTAAATTCTTGGTATTGTTCTCGTCGCGGGGGAGACTAGCCGGGACTAGTGTTTAGTACACTCTATGGAGGTATTGGACCGCGAATGGTTGAACGAGAAAGGATTAGCCAACTACATATCGTATTTGTGTGTACGTTGTAGGTTGTGGAATCGCGGTTAGTTGCGAATTAAAGTCACTTAGACTCGGTAACGAGTTTACTACGGTACTCATTTGTCACTGTTTAGTCGAATTTCGACGTACTCGTTAGTAACTTATGAAACCAAAGTCCAACGCTCTTTGCGGTCGGTTTAAGATAAAATTCGTAGTTTTAACGGCGCGCAAGAGTCTAGGGTATATTTTATCGCGTAAGTAGACCGGTCGATGGTACAGATTGAACGGTACCGTGGGAAACAGTCAACATCGGCGAATCGTTGACGACACGTGTAATTAACGAGGTATTAAGTTAGGTATTAAACGTTTATGTAATAGATACATCAGACTCGTACAACTGACAGGCCAAATAAGAAGCAACGAGTTTCCGGTTGCTCGTGTCGACTAAATGCCGACGTAACGAGGCACCAAGCACGCGAATCACTTTGTACTAGCACTTGGCATTCTTTCACGGTTTAACACGCCGAGGAGGAAAGGAAAAAAAAAAGGAAAAATAAAAATGGCAGAAAGATAAATAAAATTGTCGTAGTAAAAACTAAATACTGAAATAAACTCTACATCCTAGCCATGCGGGGGTGATCCCCTCCCCTGCGTTTCGTCTCCTGCCCCCGTTTTCTGGGGACGTCTTTGACCTGCCTGGCCCTAAACAGACAGGCCGGTTCTAACCGTTTGCCCATTTAACCCTTTCGCTTCGAGCACCACTTATAGGCAGCATCCATGGGATCAGTGCTGGGTACGAGCACCCCATATATTCGGCATCCAAATGATCCGTATACAAGCGCAATCTGCGTACGATTTTATTCGTAACAGTTGTTAATTAACATTGTAGCGTCCTACGGTATCGAATCTCTTTGATTTCCAAGAACGCTTATCACGCGCCAAATTAATATCGCGTGACTAGTTGCGATAATAAGGATCCAGAATGTGTGTGGTCAAAAGAGAGTGTTTATTTAGAGAAAAGCGTAGAATAGTTATAACGTAGACGTTAACGGACTACCGTTTCGAACACGCGTTTGTACGTGTAATTGAGATGTTTTAAGGATCGGTGCCGAAGACGAACTGACTTCTCGATTTTACTCTATGTCCTGTCTCGTCGTGTTCGGTCCGGTGTTTTCTCTAGTTTAGTTCTGATTGGGTAAAATAGACGTTGGTGGTGGAAAGGTAAAGAGTTTTAATTGGACAGAGGGTGTGACATAAGGACCTTTGGCTAAGGAGTAGGAAACTGTCAAGGAGCCGATTTCTGATGGTCAATGACGTGATTTATAAGTGCCGTCCGTCCGTCGCTTGTTGGGTCTGTCACAAGTGGGTCCCATCTGTCGCGTCTGGTACTAGTAAAATTCCTAATTTTGCGTTACCTTTATAAGCTTAATCCGCTAGAACGGCGTTGAGGCACATCGAACCTCCGAAATTGCAGTCGCGGTATAAGATATAAAATAAACCGTTAGGTCTGTTAAAAGTGTAAGTCTCAATTATAAAATCATATTCTAAACACGCTCTCCGGGACGGAACAAACATGTAGGAAAACGTACAGAAATATACAGAAACCACTCGCACTGTGCATATTTCTGGTGCAAGCTTCCGTTCAGTGACGCTACTTCGGAGGACTGAACTGCCAAAGCGAAAGGGTTAATAAACATCTAAACAGTTTTTCCACCGTTTCCATTGGCTACAATTTCCACGCATTATAATCCCTTAACAAAAATAAACGAACGTAATCCACCTTGCTTACTCGCCCGGGTCGCGCTGGGACCCGAAAGGAGAAAATTAATTCTGTCCTGGTTTAATTTACGAGACGAACCTTCAATGAACACTGCCATTTTTTCTCCTCCTATATTATTCCCGCTGTCATCGAAACAGTCATTGTACCGCGCGCGTAAATCTTCGCTGGCTACAGCAGGGAAAGATTTAGGAGCGAATTGCACTTTCGCGACGCGCAAACGAAACGTGTCCGTGGTGTTTTGAATAAATGTCCGTGTCACGTTTCCTCGCGTATACCGCATGACCGTTTCGGTGCAAACAAAGAGAGCCTGCACGATGAAATTGCTGTTGAACATGCGTTGCACACCGCGCATACCTATTTTATGGATTAATTGCACCTCCACACGGGCGCCGCGGGACTGACGGGCAAATCTGTGGACGAGCAGGCGGACGGGAACCGGGATGGAAAAAAATATGCCGCATATTTCCGCGCCGCGGAGAAAATCCTTCCTAATTTCCAGCGGAATTCCTCGGCGACCCGCCGCCGTGAAATCGCGCGTTTCGTTCGCGCGGAGATTAGCCGGTGTCGCCTCGTAAACGCGGCTATTATCGAGCTTTCCAAATGTTTTCGCGATCAGCCGAATGGTATCTAAGGCACATGGGTGATTCGAAATCGAACAGGACGAATCGATTCGAGCACGAACGTTTATGCAAACTATCCCCGGGAAAATCGTCGCCTGGATGGCAACGGGATAATAAACGTTTAACTAGCGCGTGTTAAAAACGACCGAACGAAATGTCTGAAGAGCGTAATTAAATATCGACGCGAAACGACAATGAAATACGAGTAATTACCGGGCAATGGCGAGATTCTAGTAGAAAAATTGGAATCTAATACACGAAAATTATTCCATCACCTCCCCACCGCCCTCCTCCTCCTCGTTACCCGCCCAATTTCAATATTTGCGTCGCTCGAAATTAACGGACAATTAAATTCGATGCAACGTATCGAGGAATGACACGCGTGCTCGGACTGTTATTGGAATGAAACGCGGACGCGGGAGTTTCGTATATTGATTTCATAGAGAGATACGCGATACAGTTGCCAAAGCAGCTCGGTAACGAGCTTGATTCAAAGGATGATTCGTACAAATCACAGCCGTTTGTACGACACAGTGGCAAATCGCTTATTTCGAGCGAACGTCTACGCGGAATTCGTAGAACCGCTCAACCAGCCGGCTGCGAGGTGACTCGACAATTCCAGTATCAAAGCAATTCCCCGTCCGCTTCGCCAGCTCTCCGATACTTTACGCAATAATAATTACGCGACGGTACTTTCCGGTTCCCTTATAGGGGACCGGTTGCTCGTATCGATTCCGTTCTAGTCGATAGATAAATCTTCCGGACAAAACTTTCATACCGTTCTCCTACTGGCGTACCTTCTATGGATCGGTTCCCTTATAGGGGACCGGTTGCTCGTATCGATTCCGTTCTAGTCGATAGATAAATCTTCCAGACAGAACTTTCATACCGTTCTCCTACTGGCGTACCTTCTATGAATCGCGCGAGATTATCGAGGGCAGAACCGCGCGAATTCCTCCGATTTCGATGATTTATCTGCCGGGTCGTCGACCTCTCCGTCGATCGAGTGTGGCCAGAGATATTACAGCGGAGCGTGTGAAAACGCATAGATTCCGTGAACACCGGGGCATCATGGAGAACGCGATTAACTCTGAAAGCTAATTAATATCTTCCAAGCCCGGGACACGCGCTTCGCCTTTCAATTATAACCAACTTGTGTTCGTCCGTGAGCATATTTATGCACACGCGTGTGCACGTGACGCGAAACAAACGATCGAATTAATCACCGAACGATTCCTATTTCCGATACGTTACGGCGAGATCGACTATTGCCATCTCGCGAGATCTTTCGTTTTTCTCGTGGGAACGCCGTCGTTTTATATAATTACAGAGAGGAAGAAGGCAAAAGAGAAAGGGGAAGGAGAAAACAAACTGTCTAGCGCGCGCGCAAGTATCGGACGTACGTGTAGTCATGTTTGTATCGTTTCGTCGACCGTTAAGATCCTAAACGCAATTTTATCGTTATCAGGCTGTCAGAGGAATCGTCTTCTCGGTTGTTTACAGAGACATTTGACTTCGCGTTTAATCAGCCTCGCCATGTCTAAACGACGTTATCTGCAAGCGTAGAATGACTCAGCTGTTTTCGGAGGCAATTAACATAACCGTGTTCTCATCGAGCATTCTTCATCTCGTTCGTCTGTCCTTTCGCTCCCATTCGCCAAGCTACTTTATTTTTTCCTCGCGTTATCTGGAAAGTTGCTCAGTTTCGAAGAGACAGGGAGAGAGGGCAGATTTCCAAGAAGCAACGTCGAGACGTTTCCATTATCTCGTTTCCACGAATTCCAAGGATTTCGTAAAATTTTCGTCCCTCACGGACATAGATCCTCTTTATCTCCGACCGAGAACGCGATTAAAGAATGGTTCCTATTTTTATAAACAGGTAGATCCAATTTACGAGAAAATGCTGAAAAAGGCGAAGAAAAGAAGAAATAATCGAATAAACGAGTAAATGGGTTTTTAAAAAATGGGAAATATATTATAAAAGATTCCTTGGTCGTTTAATTTTCGTCCCAGGATATCTTCTAATACGAGCTGAATCATTCCCGCGGGGGCAAATATCGTCGGCAATAATCGATAGGAAGCCTCGAGAGAAGTTGGGGCTTGCTATAGGCTGCGATAGTGACGAGACGGCAGACATATTGTCCAATAGGGTAAGTAATAGGCAATTTCGATAACAAATAAGTTGCTGCGACAATATCATTAGTCAACGTCCTTTCGCCTTACTATGCATCGATAAAATGACAACCCCGGCCGCGATCCCTCATATCTCTCGTCGCTGTTCTCTCTCGTGTAGCGCGAAATCTGCCGGAGGAAATTTTATTAGCCGCTTTAGCACGAATTAATTTCCATCGCGAATCACCGCGCGATGAATCGGTTGGCCGGGTAATTCGTCGCACGCACGTTCATACACCGTCACTCGGGGATGGTTCGTTTTAACCCCTTTGCTTTACTCCCATATCCGACTTGGACCTTCCTACGAAAAGAGAGCGGAGACTCCGTTCGTCTCGAGGCAGAATTCTAAGAGATTCCGCTACGGAAACGTTGCCGGACGCCGCGAGGGAGGAAACTTTACGCTGCACGCGGAGGAACCGCGAAAAACGTTGCTCCCTCGCGGAGTTGGTCGTTTAACCCTATCTCACGGAAACTTCGCGAGGACTAGTGAAGCGGGAAATTAATAAAGAGAAAAAAGGAGAGACAAGAAAAAGAGGGAAGAGAAGGACGGTGGTATCTAGGATAGGGTTGAAATGGGAAGAGGGGTAGAAGAGGGGTAGAAAATTACTGTCATTCCGGCGAAATTGAAGCGCACGTCAGTGCTCGTCTAACAACTGCTGTGACCCGTCGTTTCGCAACGTCATATATCCTCCGCCTTTGTCTCGAGGAACTGATGTGGTATCGCGTATATAAAAGTAATATCTGCTATCCCAGTGCTAGTCAAAGGGGTCCTCGCGTTTGAGTTATAACGCCACACGGTGACGCCGGTGTACGCCGATGTACAATGGTGTACAATGGTGAACACCGGTGCACGGGATAGAGAGGGCGAGAGAGAGTATCTCGAGAGCGGGCGAGACCTGCGTCTGTATACACTCCCGGTGTGTATGCGCGCTTGTCAGGGACAGAGGGTTGATAAACGCTTGCCGGTACCACCCCCTACGTTTTCACCGGCATCTCGACGACCCCAGTCATCCTCCACGGCCACACTCGTACTCGTGCCGGTGCCGGGCGTCGTGGTATTCATAAACTACTCAGACAACGTCTAAAACTTTGCGCGCCGCGGACCGGCGATGCTCTGATACGGAATAATGGCGACGGCATAGTAACGAAGATTGTACGTACATGTTTACGCGTACACCCGTGGATATTGCTCGACGCCGCGAGCTGTCCCGGTGTGTATCGTGCCCGTTCGTGATTCCGTTCGTTCGATTTCCGCTCTACGCTCGCCGTCACGTATGGCGGGGCCAAGTTAAGAGGGATGTTTCGCTGGCAAATTGTACTACCCGCGCGCTGTTTCATAACCGAGCCACGCGGATAACGATCCCGACGAACGACGCGGTGGACCGGAGCAAATACACCGCGATTAATCGATCGTGACCCGCGGCGAGTTGAGCGGTCAGGGGGTTAAAAATAATTATTTATTTCTATCATTTTCAATCCGTCGCACGACACGACCGTTATCCAACGATCCTCCGTTGACCGATTCGATTATAATCAAGGGAAATCGGCGTCGTTACGCAATCGGGCCATCGTCCGCGAAGCACTGATTTCGGGGGCGTAGTAGGATGGATGGCTGCGAACAGGGATAGCCAACGGGGAATGGCACGGGGGACAGGGCAGAATAAATAAACGCCATAATTCACGTTCAACAGTTACGAACGGTTCAATTCGCAATTGGAACCGGTCCAACCGGCAGGATGCGATATAGACGGAGGCCCGGGCAAACTCGCGCGAGGTGTAAGGGAGAGCTTTCGAGGCCGATGGCGAAAGAGAGAAGAGAGAGAGGAGAGAGAGAAAGGGAGAGAAGCAGAGAAAGAGGCTACCGGCGAAATTACACGACGAAGGGACAAACAGCTCGTCGCTTCTGTATACGACGACGAACGTTGCCTGAAATTAATTTAAAAGGCAGTATTTCCCGCCGCGGGCTTTACACCTGCATAATCTCGCCCCACACTCGCTATTCCATGGCCGTTCTTCATCCGACACCCTCCGCGACCCACCTCGTTGCTGGTTGAAAATAAGTGGATTACGCTAACTCGATAAAGCGAGGATCACGTTTTATCGGGTTAAAGAAAACCCTTTCCACTGCCACTTTCTCCCTGTTTTTCTCGCCCTCTCTCCTCCGACCCCGCCGCCGTTTCTCCCTTCGTTCTTTCCCTTTTAATCCTTTTTCCTTCGCGTCTCGCGTCGCGACCCGCAACGCATTCTTATTCCGCCCCTGCGTTTTAGCCTAGTTCCGTTCCAACATCCGCCAACTTCCTTCCTACACCCATACGTTTCCCGCCTTATCTAATTTCGCTTAAGCGCGTTAAGTCTGTCTTCCAGCGAGTTCCGCGTATCCTCCACGCGTGTTCCTAACTTTCAATCGAATTAAACAACGAGACAGGCCCGCATATTTCGTTCAACTTGCTCCGTTAATGTTTAATTGGACTGTTATCTCTGGTGGCCGCCGCCCGTTTGTTCCAACGCGGAATCTTCCCTCCCGCGAGATCCTTCCTACTTTCGTGATTAATTAATATCTCGTACACAAATTATACCGGGATATACCGTAACGTCCAACGTTTTGCGCGCACAATTTTGCCAGGTGAATTCCACCATCCTCCAGTTACCGGAGAACAATACACGATCTCCCAGCCTGCGCTCGTTAACGACTGCGCGGCACCACCCCTACTACTAAGATCTGTACCGTGTACCTCCCGCGAAGATCGCATCAATTTTCACCAAATTCTCCATATAACTATCGCTTAGCTAACGTTTCGCCATCTCTTCCAATTTTTCTCATCCTCGCAAACCCTCGGGATCGTCGACTCAACATCCAACCCCTGCGTCGTTAACCACCGTCAGATCGAGTAAATTTCGTCCAGGAACAATTCCGGACCGCGACAAAACGATGATCACCTGTCCCACGTAAGTCACGGGTTTTTGCCAACGAAGGCGTAACCGACTTAGCCGCCAACCAAGTTGATGGAGTGCGAATTACGTACATCGGATGCGCGATGCAGTTTGCAAGGATAACGGACAACGGGACAACGCGCGAGACACCAAGAACGAAATTAAGCGTGCACGCTTTTTAGAGGCGCGTTCGCGCGCGGACGGCAAATTGAAATTGTTTTGCCGACCGGCGAAAAGGCTCGGGTGCCGCAAAGGGGTGGCGCAGGGGTGCGAACTGAACGCGCGAGCGGCGTTAAACCGCGGTACATTTTTCCGAACCGAGTCGCGACATAATTCTCGGCGCAGCGGTTACGGTGAACCACGGAATATGTTAATAGCGGAAAAATGAAGGGCCGGGAATTAGAGTTGCCGAAAATTTAAAAGCGGCCCGGGGCTGCGCTGCCTCCGGCCGAGTTTTAATTATCCGAGTACTCGCGTCTCGGCCCACGACTTATTCCCCGTAATTCGCCGGTTTTACACAATTAAACCGTTCAACCGTCTGCAGCTCCCGCCCCTCGCCGGGATAATGAATTCTATAAAACTTCGCAAATATTTGTTGCCGGCAATTCAAACGACTAAACGATCCGTCAACCGACGTAATCCGCCGCGAGTTTCGCCCCCTTTCTTCGCCCGCGTTTGGTAAATTGTTTCAACGAGGGCGGAAAGAAAGAAATAAAGGGAAAGGGAGGAAAGAGTTGGTTTCATTAAAACGTTGGAAATTGTCGGCAGGTTTCCTCGAAGAGCGAAAAGAAACCGATGGATGGTAGAGGTATTATGAAACGAGCCTTTCGGGAGCAACTTCGAAACTGTCACCCGTTTGACTCGACGCGGACTCCAGCACCGACGTATCAGCGACGTGTAATTACGCCTGTGGTGGAACGTTAATAAAGCCCTCCTCCGGCACCCCGACCTATCCCTTTACCGATTACGAATATAACGACCATGCTGGGGGATGAAAGGCACGGCAGTTGAATAACTCGGAAAGATAGCGACGAGTGAAACGTGACCGTGGAACAGCTTCTCTCGATTGTTCTGGAAATTCGAATAACCACCCTTTTGCCGGATAATATTCTTCGCTCGTCACCCTCTTTGGGATTCACTCTTCACTGCTCTACCTGGCTCGCTAAACGTCAATTACTGGTCCCAACGTTGTTCCATGAAGTACATCCACGCGTCTCGTAAATACGGGACATAAATTATCCGACCATAAATTCCTGCTCGATACCACGACCATTCTCATCTTCGCCGTTATTGCACGGAATTGCACGGAATTGCGTCTTCGTGCACATGGAACGAAGTCTGGCCGAATTTATCGAGGACGGTCGAGCTTAAACGGCGCGTGTAGGGGATGAAATCTTGAAAGCAATAATATTCACACCCTGCCGGGGTCATCGTGCACGAGCAACATTTGCACGGAATTGCGTCTTCGTGCACATGGAACGAAGTCTGGCCGAATTTATCGAGGACGGTCGGGCTATCGAGTGGCGTATAGCTTAAACGGCGCGTGTAGGGGATGAAATCTTGAAAGCAATAATATTCACACCCCGCCGGGGTCATCGTGCACGAGCAACGCCACTTTTTCGTCGATAATCCTCCCACCAGGGCCACGCCGTTCCAGAACCGGTCCATCTATCCGCGTGTCCGTAGGGTAGTTTATTATTCATTGGGCCTGCATCCCCAACGCGGATAAACTGCGCATTGTTTATGCATTAGCCTACACCCTGCCTCTGGCCATCTCTCGATCTGGCCAGTCGCTGGATACCGCCTTTTCTCACATTCCCGCCCATCAAACTTTCCCGGCTAATTGCGTCTGCGTTTAACGCGTCACCGAGATACAACGCCATTAATCCGAGCACCCCTGGATCCACGTTTGTATTTAAATTATTCCAACATCGCGTCGTCTTTCCAGACGATGCTTCATCGCCGATTCGAGTTCATCCTAGTAGCTCTGCATAGTTTTCGAAAGGTATTAATCCGAGGAACGGTTCTCTCGCAGGTTTGCCATGGTTCGGCGCCATTTTCCGCCCATTTCGGTTCGTTCGTTCTAAACGAAAGCTGGTCCGAGGGAAGAAGGAGATAGGAGTTAGGGGAATCATTGGCTGGAAGTTCGAAATGATCCGGTATCCGAGGGAGCACTCTTAACGATGCTTCTTACCGTTCGTGCTAATATACTTCTTTGCGAGGAGAAATGTTATTTACGACGCATTTCGCGGGAGGATAATGAATGAATCCGGAGCGAGAATTGAATGAAAGAAAGCGCGGACGGTTTTTCCGTCATCGTTTGAATCGGACTCGGCGTAGATAAGAACCGAAGCGATTAATCACGAATTTCTGTCGCGGACAATCGGACTACGAAATACAGCGGGAACAAAAGGAAGCAAGCCGCCTCGTATGAATAAAATAACCATTAATTCGAACCTGGTTCGCGGCAGCTAGTGATAAAATTCCAAGGCGAGAGGCGCCAGAATTTCGAAGGGAATTCCTTCTTCCACGACGAGCGTGCACGGCCAGTCCGAAAACGGGATAAAGTTAACGAGTAGTCTGGCAACTCGAGCTGTTCGCGTACACTTCAATTTCCGCGTACGAGCGTCGCGATGCCGTCACCGGGCGACACATTTTCATACAACTCCGCCGATCTCGGTCACGAGACCGTTTTCAAAAAATTCACTTCGGGCTTATTAGACTAGCGGCGAGTATCTCGGCCTTTGGTAAAAATTCTATCAGACGAAACGCCTACTGCGAACGGTAATTAAAGCTGCGTCCTTTCCGAGATGGGTCTCCAAACTTTCTGCACGCGTGACTAAAAATTTTAACGCAGCGATAAAAATATCGGGAAACGGGGTGCGTGGAAAATTCGAAGGTCGAATTAAAATTCGCCGAAAGAATCGAAAGTGTCGCGCGCATTGTCCCGATGAAATTTCCCACGAGTCGAGTAACAAAGCGTCAAAATCGCGGCGCGAAGGTTGTCAACCGGATCCCGTACAAAAACTCGGAGAACAACGCGAAACAATAGGGACCATATCGTGGACCGAGGGTTCGAGTAAATGTGTTTTATCAACAGCGCAGTTGCCAGCGAGAATAACCGCAAAACTAATATTATCATCGGTCCAACAAGTGGTGCCGGGCGTATCGTTTCGAGCGAACGATTCCGCCGCAATTTCGCGACCTTTGTAAAAATGGCCAGCGAATATGCAAATGCCGGGCGATAGAGCTGAAACGCGGCGACTGCGTTGACGAATAAGCGTCGAAACGCGCGACGAAACGAACGTGGTTGATAACGACGAGCAACCCGCGAGTTGACCGTGGAATTTTCTTTCGACACGGCTACCTTCGAACCACGGCTTTTTTGCCCGAGCACTCGCGCCCCGGTCGCACAATCTGCCTCGGCGCGGCTCTTGGCAAAACAATAGTTTCGACCTGTAATCCCGGACTGTGTTTTAATCTGAAAGAACCCCGGTACACCGCTGATTGCATTGCATAGTAATCTTAGTTTTTACCGTGTCCTAGGATTGCCGCAAGGAACCTCCCTCTTTCTCCGTCCTCTGCACCCTCCGCCGAATGATATCGGGGTCGTGAACCGCATTATACACGCCATCGCGTATAATCCCGGCCGGAATAAGGATGCGAAACGAATTCGATGGAAACTCGATGGCAGGGTGAAAAGTATCACGGTAATACCTGCCGACCCTGTCATCGCCGGGTTTGATAAATCGACCATCGAATCGCGACTTAAACGACTCGTCTCCATCCGAGCGTCTCTCTGTTTCACGGATTCTCCCTCGCGTGCCGCATTGGGATCGATTTTATTCCCATAGCCGGGGCGCGGGCACCGATGAATTTTCTCGCCTTCAAATTTACGATATCGTACAGATGTTTCGGTATAATGCTTTCCAGAAATGCCGGCGGGAAGGATATACGAATCGTATCGAGCAACGAACGATAACGGCTCGCGCGCGTATTGCAAACGCCGAGTTATCCTCCGCGAGACGACTCTACCCGTTTATCGGCGCGCTTGTTTAATTAAAACTTCCCAAATAAATATCCCCTATCTGATTATCGACGATTCCAACGAAAGAATTCGTTTGCGGAACAGCGGACGCGGACCGGTATTACGCGGGATGGAACAATGTGATCGAACACTGAAAGAAAGCTATCTGCGAGGTGGAGAAAGGAAAGAAACCGGAGAAAGGAAAAGGGAAAAGGGAAAAGGGGAAAAAGGAAATGCTTATTCCAGGAGCAAAGAAACCGCGAGAAAACGGCGAATGTCCGCGATATCGGCTTTTTCCGCTCGAACGTAATCAAGGCGCAAGTGGCACTCGAACAACTAGACGACGCAAGACCACCTTAACGGAAAGTCGATGTTGGTGCACGACACGGAACAGGCCTGGCCTGTCCGAGGCCATGCATCGATATCGGTTTTCAATGAAACGGAAACTCGAAACACGTCGCGGAATTTCGACCATTAAACTCGATGACGAATATGGGAATCGAATTTATCGCGCGCACCCCTAGGCTCTTATGGCGCCCGAACGGAGGCTCTCTTCCTTTCAACTACGCGTCTTGTTTCACGCCCGCGATAAACGTTATAACGTTCCTCCGCTCGAACGCGATATTACTCGATAAATTACCGGTGCTTTACGGGGCAATATCATTTTTCCGCGCGAACAGCCGCGCAATGGAACTTTCAATCGCGTAATTTCCATGTATCATACACGGCGGGGAATTATTCGAAAAAACGAGCGGTCTGCTCGAAGTGAAAACGCGTGTAACGAGCTAGTTGATCACGTTGGAAATTGGTACGAACGAAACGCGGTGGTAAAGTAAAATTCGTTGGAACGCGGACACACGTGATTACGAGCTATCAGGTTGCCGAAACGTGGCAATTACGGCATATTTAATGGAAACATCGCGGGACAAAGGGGCACGCGGCGTATCGAGCGTGTTTCTCGCATTGGCCTGCGAGAGCTTTGGGAAGCGTGCTCGTACGTAATGCTCGCCAGGTTTAGTTTACGATTATGGCGAAGTTGCGAGGAGAGAAGCGAGTGGAAAAGATAATCGCGTGGCTGGCGGACCCTTGCGCTGCTCGTTCGTATACAAGCGTGAATAGATGAGGTACGAGACGCAATAAAGAGCCACTTTTCATCGGTGTACCTCGAAATGTCTTTGATCAAGCGTCAAAAGCTCATCCTTTGCGGAAAATATTGCAATTAAATGTCATTTACGACGTATAATCAAAAGGTTATATCGCATTCACGGGGATGGCTAGGAAAATGAAAATTTCTACCGTCATGCGTCATTCAAAGGTATAACCGGAGGAAGATCGGTCCACCCTATTAATAGTGGTAGAGAAGAAAATGAAAAATTCCACCGTCGTATATCGTTCAAATTTTCATATACGCGTTTCCAGGTAAATACCTCCTGCAAATGCTTCAATTTCTCTTCGTAAACCTGTGATTCGATATAATGCGATTGAAAAGAAACACGCGAAGCGCCATTTTCTCGCAGCCATGTCAAGCACGGGAACCGCCATTTTGTTCCTCGATCGTTGCGACGCGAGGAAACGTCGGTATGGGCTACAAACCTAAAGGTAAGAATATTTTGTACTTTGTAGCAGCCTTATTCTCACCCTCGTCGATAGATGGATTCCTATTTGAAGTAGGTTCGAGGACTTTTTCGCAAGTTCTCTGTAAAAACCCTCCGTTTCCCATATATACAATTTCCAAGCTTTCCAATAGTCCTCCCGTTTAAGGCAAGGCCTGCTAGGTTGCCTTACTGATGAATTCACTCGTCGCTCATCAACAAGCCCAGGACCAAACGCACCCCTTCCTCTTCCATTCGTCCCTTCTAGCACCGCCGCTACATCGAGGATCCCTGCGACCAGAGACGACTTCGACAACCATGGGGAGGCCTCTCCACAACTTCTTATCTTCGATAAATCCCTATACGCGTGCAACAGGATCGATTCAACTTGCGAATCGATTGCTAATCGCGGCCGGCTGACATGTCTCTACTCTACACCTGCGACACCTACTCGACTAAAGCATCGACGACGCTATTCGCTTTCGATCCTGCGTCGAAAGCAACGGGTTTCGCCAATTTCGCGAATCGTACGGGGAAAAAAGCATTGGGTGAAAAGGTGAACGGGGAATTAACGAAGCGACGAAGAGTGGTGGCGGGGTGGGAAGGCGGGTAAGCGGAGTCGCGTGACGGATGTCAAACGTGATGGTATAATTACACGGTTACAATACGTAAGTACACATCGGTCGTCAGTCTTCTCGACAGAACTCGTTCGCATGCCGCTTCGTTTCCACGCGAGTTGCCGCTTGTAGAGATTTCATTACCGCCCTCGGCTTCATAATTACGGAGAGGATGGATAGTCGTTAATTACATAGAAAGCCGGCGGTACCGCTATCGCTTTCGTCGCTATCTAACCGCACCTGCTGGAACGATACGAGCTTTCTAGCTTCGAGCGTTCTCGCGAGCACCGAGCCCGACCCGCGATTAAAGTGCGCGTTTCAAAGAATACCCGCGGCTCGATAACGTTGCTCTGTTCCAGACTTCAAAACGCCGACGGATATGTTTTAAATTAATCGTCGAGCGAACTGCTTTCGTTACGAAACTGTTAGGGGCCGGTTAGAAAGGGGTGGAGCGGAAATCTGCATGTAATCTACGGTTTTCATGGAAGGATCTCGAGTGGAAAACTTTCGAGGCACAGAGAGACGTTCTTCTTCCCTCGCTCTCCCCCTTTCGTTATACTTTGACCCACATTTCTCTGACAGTGCGGGCAAAAGTTTCATTAAACAGTCGATGATCTTGATTTCGATTATTTCGCCGGTCTTGCGGCATAACGTCTTCGGCGGGGCAGCAACGTTCCAAGAGCGGATACGTTTGACCCCGTTTCCCGCGGGAATAAAACTCGGACGAGTGGTATAATTGCTAAGTATTCTGCTTTTACGGCTCGTCCCGGCTTTCACAGCTACCGTACAGACGGAACTTTCTTCATCATCGTATCGATGCCTAAATGTAGGAAGAAGAGAGACTCACCGATGTTCTTCTCCGTGGGCGATGCCGATGGCTGGGCGAAGAGGACGTGCGTGCCTCCCAGGAGTGCCAGAACCACGCGAAAAAACTTCATATTGATCATCGTTGCGTCGTTATTCCATGCAACTCCTGAAACGAACAACGAAATTGCCAATTAGTACGTGTCGCGTATCGTTTACTATCGTTTCATCCATCACGGAGTTCGACTACGCGCAACCCTGCACGAGGCTGTTAAATAATTGATAGAAAATGGCAGTCTCGTGTTGCCTTATTATAGTGGTTTTTGTTGAGAATTTCGTGAAGGAAATAGCCAAATGATTAACGTGCAAGGAAGTAACAGTATTCAGTTACATACAGCAATTGTATTCATAAAGGTTTAATATACGTGAGATTTATACGCTCTATGCAATATACAATTGAAACACTAGAGTCTTATTTAATGCCACTGTGGGTCGCAATATATAAAGTATCTGTACTGTTCTTGATCTGAGAATGAAAAGCTCCGAGGGACAGTAGGCCCTTTTAACCCCCCAAAACTGACCCCCTGATGTCCAAAGGTCGGTATTGGTCTGCAACCTCTAACAGGTCTGTCGTCGCCGTTGCATAGACATAGCTGACTTCCAACGGTTTTTATTTATAACAAAAATGGCAAGTGACAAGAAAGGTTTTATAATTCAGTTCTATTATACCCGGACAGCACGTGCTCGCTCTCACCATGAACAAAAGGCGACTGTCTCGTGTCTTCCTGAAAACGAAGCCGGCATCGTGCCTACAGAACGACCGAGAAGCTCACGATCGGTAACATTGTAAAAGACAGTGATGGGAGCGACACGTTTCTCGGTGCAGTAACGAATATATATATACACATACTAACACAAACACTCTGCTTTCTCTTCGAGTCACGCACACATTCCAACAGAGGCATCTAGCAACGAACGCGGCCGCGTGTTTCGCGTATCGGTATCACGGACTTTCCTTGGCCGATGTTAATTTCGAAACTTTTCGACACGCGTAACAGTACCGAGAACCTTGTAACCGGGACCGAGTCTCGAGACGAATAAATGGTACACCGTTTATGCATTAGGCCACTGATCGTGACCGTTTTCGACCATCGGTCATTAGAAAACCTCCGCGAGTATAATAATGGAGAAAGAGAGAATGACAACCTGAACATCGTGGCAATCGCGGGGCAACGTAGACCAGATTACCGTGGCTGGAACCACGCTCTCCCGATATCCCCGTTGGGTGTCGGCCGACGGCACAAGTCGAGATCACTCGGAGCAAGCTCTGCCTCATTTCCCGAATTCGTTTCTAGAGCACGGGACTCCATCTCCGCAGTTCGGAAGCCCTTCCGTCCCCCGAGTCCAGGGCCAGTTCTTCGCCAGGCGACTCGGTTCCCGAGCAACATTAATATGCTCGAGCCAGCGCCATCCACGCTTCGTTACGTAGCTTCTTAGGCCCGATAAGCCGGCGAAGGAGCGACCAAGAGCTCCTGGCACCGGCAAATCTATTTTAAATTCTCGTGCCGCGGCGCTCCTCCCTTTTCTAGCCTCGTTGCATCCCAACGACGAACGTGGCGAGGTGTTTTCGCCCGGCCTCGACAGCGTAGCATATTAATTTCCGATAAATCAAGCCCCTTACCACCGTCATAGCCAACACCCCACCCTCTTATCGAAGCGCCACAGCGCCAAGCCGCAGCGCGATCCGATCGCTGTATCAAAATCTCATTTAGCGGAGAAACCGTTGCTACTGCTGCTTTATTTTCCTTGCGGTTCTTTCCAGCAGAAGCCGACGGAGAAGAAATCGTAAGAGAAGCCGAGAAAGGTTAGGCCCGGATCGGTCGGACGATCGGTTCTCGGAGAGACTATGATTCGCGATCGAATTTCGCGCCGTTTGACCATATCTCTTGGCTTCCCCTCCGCCATTTTGTCGCATTTCAGTTTTTCGCACTGCAGACTCCGGTTTAATTTAATGAACGTTCCGTAGGAGCGTGAAAGGGTCATTTGTACGAAATAGGGGAGCCAGGGACGTGTAGAGGGACGACCGATTTTCGAACGAGGGAAAGCTCTTTTCAAAGCTGCGAAACAGAATTTTTTCGCGGTTCGAGAATCGACCGTGTGTACCATTGTTCGGGGAAATAAAGGCGCGAGAAACAAAGAAAGAGGATTTAATAAACGTCAAAATGCGCGGGAGGAAGAAGGGGAAAGGAAGTCGCGCGCGCGCGGGGCAATAAAATTTTTGCAAATGAACTTCCAGCGAGTTGGACGGTCGTTCCAGAAGCTCGTTACGTACCTACCCCCCTCTGCAGCCCGCTTTTCTCTCTTCGTTCTTTCCACCATCGACCTCTCCGCGCAAACACCTTATTTTTCAAGCACTCTGGGAGGTTTCGCGCGACGTTCGCATACTCGCGGGGACTCTCACTCGCGACGACGGGTTTATCGGCCGACTACCCCTAACCAACGCGACGAGTCGCGTAAACGATCGATGATCGATTTATCGTGGTATGCGTCTTGGTCGAAAGAGCCGAGAGACGGAACACGGCGAGCGTGTTTAATTTTCCAACGACAGTGATCGACGGTCCAGGGACGATCTAATTCCCAGGAAATCGGTTAGAGCGTAATTATTTTTCGCGCGACGCGGTTGCGCACACGGTGTCTCGTGCGAGAGGACTCTTCCTGCTCGCAGGGCTGGCAAACAGGGCGAAGGATGTATGCCGGGAACAAACAGAGAAGCAGCGCCGTCCGCTTCGCTGCTCGGAATACGGAGCAACTTCGTTCCAAGATCCGTGAAATCTCATTTTCAACGGCACGATTCGATCGGCGAGAAAGGGAACGGCGGGCGTAATAGCGGTGGAAAGATTCGGTTAATGCGCCATCGCGATCAAAGAAATCGATGAAACCGATCCGCGGTCATAAATCATGGCCGGCGTGAGCCGGGGGAAATAAATGTCCTGTCTGACTTGGCGTTGAAAGACTTTGCGGCGGGAACAATTTACGATTAAGTCGTGTGACGTATCGAAGGAACGCGTGAGAATAAATCTCTCGTCATTCGAAGACCATTGGCCCCTCGGAGGACGCAGGGGTTGCGCTCGGTTCACCGGGATAAAGGGAATTCGTGATAAACGACGCGAGTTTCACCGGACCGTTTAATCGCGTAATCAACGATCGCGGAACTCTCGCGGTCGCGGGAAGAAATTTCAGTCGCGTCTCGGCGGCAAGTTCGTTTCCAAAGGAAAGTTGGCGGCGTACGTTGCTGCAAACAACGTGGAACGCTTCTTAGGAATCGCTTTGTTATCGGTTTACACGCGCACGAGTTTCCAGCGTGGCACCGAAAGTCTCGAAACTTTATCTTACCCCCGAAAGAATAGCCACGGTACGTCTTCGAGTAATGTTTATCTATCTTCATTTACAACTATCCCCCTCGCGACGTATCCACCCCTATAAGCTCGCGAAGCAGCCTCGCGGATGGAGCGAAGCGGGCTTAACGATCTACCCCCGAATGTCGCGCGACCTTTATTCGAAACACAGGAACGGCACGGCGCAACGGAGTGGACCGGGTACAAGGCTCGAGAAGAACACGCGCGATAGTTGTTTTAAAACGACTCGACGGTGGCGTGCACCGTGTGCCACTGCGAATTCGAGTAACCGTGAATAGGATATGACTGGGTTCTTTGAAGCGTGCATTTTTGTAAAATATTCATACGCGTATCCGCTGCAGTCGAGTCAGAAACCGTAACCACCCCTTGTATTACCGCTTTCAAGTAGCGGGAGAGCACGAGTCACGACTCCGCTGCGCTCGTGTGCAACCCTCCGCCGACAATAGCTTCTAAACTAACGTAACGTTAAGTCTCCACCCTTATTCAACGGACACCCCTCTTCCTCGCTCGCTCCGTCTACCTCCTCGTTCCTCGAGCAAGTAGCAAGGGCGACAGAGAGAAGGAGAGAGGAAAAGAGACTGCCAGAGGTAGACTGCCAACGTGTGAGAGAGGAAGCAGCAGCAGAGCTAGGGACCGGTACGTTACCTAGGACGTTCGAACGAGCGGGTAAAGACTACGAGCACGGATCGAATAAAAGAATCAGGAGGTGAAATTCGACAGTTTCCGGAGAACCGCGCGACCCGATCACGCTCCCGTGAACCTGTACACACACACACACACACACACAACTCGAATCGCCGTTTCCACGTGCTCGATTTCAGGGTAATCGTCTCTCGACGCTGTACGTACTCGTTTCGAGGTATTGGCACGGACACGAGGGGGTAGTATCGCGAGAGACGTAGAACAAGCCGGGAGGAGGGTTTTTCCTCGTAATTTCGCGGCGTCGCTGCTTTAAACGACGTAATCCGCGCATCGGGACGCGCACCCTTCCGGCGAACTTAATGCAGATTGCTGTTTAAACGGAAACAATCGACGCCATTATCGACGACTATTGTACGCTGTGTAATTCGCGCAAGTGAAGTCTACCCCGTTGGTAACACGCGCGTTTCGTTCACTCCGTTGAATACATGATGAATCAGTCGGCCAAATAAAGTTATTCGCGAATTGAATCTAGGGAATTATTCGACTAGCCCGTACTTGGGCTAGTTGTACGAGTGTCCAGTAAATTCGGACGTCTAATGGCGGCCCTGGCGAGATGGTAGAACGGTACACGGATCGAGGACATAAAGTCAGTTCTTAACTCCGTTCCGGGTGATGGTATTTATGGAACGTCGAGGTATCGCCATCGCGAAATTGCGCTATACGGGTTGCTTGCTTTGCCATGTTCTGTACTGACAATGTAAATCGCTCCGGGCTTGGTGTCAAGTGGAAGCATTAAATGCGTGGATGCGTGCTTGGAACCACGCAAACACGGCCATATTTGTGCAATGTCTCGGTATCGACGCGGACGTCGCGCATATTTTTGCACTCGAGGATTCCCATAGGACACCGCGCGAATTAACGCTACATTAATGAAAATTAATCGACCGGATTAATAAACCCGATTTATAACCCGATTTATAACCCGATCGTCGAGTCGATACGTTCTTCGATCGCGCGCTGACACTCGCGACGACTCGATACCGCGGAGCGGCGTGGCGCGAAAATGTCGCGGTATTTACGAGCGCTCGTCATGAATATTTATCGCAACCGCGGCGAGATAAGAAATGGAATTCAAATTTTGTAATAAATGCGGAAGCTTGTCGTTTAATTGCCATGTTACAGATCGATACGAGCTGCGACGAATCCAGCACGTTCTCGCGTGCAAGCACCTTGTCGAACTGGAACGGTTCCTCGAACGGCTTAACGATCGCGCGGTGAATCGGCGATTATTTTCGACCACGAATTTTTAAAGGTCCTTGTGGCCCCGTGACTCGCAGCTCTCGTACAAAGTTAATTATCCTCGCACACGGTTGCATTCTCGGTATGAACTTGCACAGCTTGACGAAATAGTCGCGCTCTAGAATTTTAAACCGTCGCTTAACTCCAGATACGAAGATCCGATGAAAGTGATTTCAATGATATGACGCGAGTTCGATAAAGAAGCCGACATTCCCGTGTCAAAGGATTATATCCCAGCGATTTCTTATGCCAGTGTGACCCCCGCGAACGGTAAATGTAACGCGTTTTCCATGCTTCTCTCGAGCGCTCGTAACTCTGTCAAATATATCTGGTTTATTACGCTCTTGCCTCGTACATCAGCACCGATAACCATTAGCGACGTTTTTCCAGCGTGCCACCGAATATTACGCGTTAATAAATATCTCGCAGCCGATTAAACGAGCGAGTGATGTTTCAGCGACGCGTGATCTCGTTTCCACGATGGCTTCGTCGATGACCGAATTTAAGACTCGAGGACGTTACCGAGTATATTCCGCGAGACGTGACACTTCGTCAAGGAAATTTACCAGATCCATAAATACGTTGATTCTTCCCTCGGAAACGTCCTCGATCGTTATCCTGCTTGTCGTCCTCTCACCAGTTCGTACCGAATTCCTTTTGAAAAACTGTACTCGGTCAAACGAAACTGATCGCTGTAGTAAGCAACCAGATTGTTAAACGTGAAGTGTCGATCACCTGTACCTGTCTTTTCCCAGCCTGATCGTTGCGTTCAACGTTTCGAGGGTCTCGCGACAGCTAAACAGAGATGCGTAAGATTAACAATTAACCCGTAATCCTCGCGAGTCGTCCTGCGGATTAACGCGCGTAAACAATTAGCCAAGTACGCCGTGTACTTAGTCTGGCTCCTGCAACGTCGTGCCGGATTCGTCGACAGTGAATTCTCGCCCTTGCGATAATAAACAAACGAAACGGTACGAGGGCGCGTCGCTCGATGCCGGAGCCCCCTTGACAGGGGTGTAACGGCGTTTGGAATAATTTCCGGGTGACTCGAGCGGACCTTGAACGACTAAGCAGCGAGGAGACAAGATTTTTCGAGACGGCCATAAATTCGCGGCGTCTAGTACACTCGGCTAATAGTACACGTTGTAACGCGGCTCTTGTCGCAAGCGCGGTAACATCGGTCCCGCGTGTCGCGCATTAATCCACTTCAAAGTGAAAAGGACGATGTCACGCACAGAGTTTCACAGGATGACGTACTGTTTCCCACGAAATATAGGATCCCCATTGATCAGGCCGGGCGTTCACTTAGCAGACTCTGCCTCCGTCTTTGCATACGGCCATTGTCTGACCGGGGCCACTAATGGGGTATTCGCGAGCCGGAATATCCCGGTCGCATGACAAATCTGCTAATCGGCCTTCGCTGTGAAACGTATAGAATCGTTATGCCCGCGCGAGCCCATGAGTGATTAGTTTGACCCGTTTGTGGCACAGCCGGCTTCCTGAATATTGAACGGAAACGGGATTACATATTCCGCCGTCGGTTCCACGCTTTTGCACCCCCGATATCCGCTGCTTTTTGCCACTGTTAACTGCCAGTCGCGTTCTAATCGGAAGGCCAATGGCCGCTCCGTACCGGCCATCGTACCCAACAGGCTGTCCGATATAGTATCGGAGGAACGCAGTACGGAAAAACTCGCGTTAAGAAGGAGATCTCGATGCACGTTAATTAATCGTTTTTAGCTTTCATCTTCGTGCTCGGAGTTAATCGAAACCGGTCGCGAAGACGCGTATTAACTGGACCGTAACGTAAGATGCCTTATCGGCCGCAGCAGCGGTCGCCTAACCGGTGGCACCGCGGTCCACGATGATACATTATGACGCACGGTTATCGATACGACTAGCCGCGATATCGCGAATTTATTACGTGGGAAAATTATTCCACGCGCTGATACCGTTGTTCCTCGTTCCTAGATCACCCGGGAAGATACGTTTATCCGATGCAGCCGAGCTCTATCTCGAAATAGAATAATCGCAAAGTCTGACACGCTGCGATTCGAATCGTGTATATCGGGATCACCGAGCGGTCTCTGGAAAGGTGGAAACTTTCAAGACCGATTTCCCTGAACCGCGTGGCGGGAGAGAAGGAAACGGTCGATGGGAACGAGGAAAACTTCCCGGGGAACACGCCCATGGACTTTTGACTATCCTCCGTGCGACGCGCACCGCTGCAAAGCAGCGTAGGTGCAATCTCGTGCGTGTAAATTCGGATCAAAGTCCTGCCAAATTGGACCGACGAATTTCGTTGCGTCCCGCACAGGCACGTAGACGCTCCTCGTAAATTCCTGCGAAATTTCGCATTCCGTTGGGCCGCTTTCGACTCGCGACTTTAATATAGTCGGTGAAAAAGTAGCCGAAAGGCAAATCGGATGAAACTGCACGGTCCGAGTGGAACGACGCGAACGTCTGTCAGCGAGAAAGGCTGGAGAAGCTCGCTAACCGGAGCAATTGGTTGATGACTGCCAGTGCTGTCGCCATTGTAGGAAGCATTCGAGTTAACCGCGTTCGAGCATCCTAGGTGTCGACTGGGCTCGGTACACAAGCATAACTATTTCCTCTCCATCCTTTTGTTCGCCGAGTTATTCCCTGCACCCTGTTCGCGTTGCCCAACCTCCTCATTCTTCCATCAATCAATTCAGTTTCGCGCTAGATTCGTCTATTATACTCGCTCCTCTCCGCGGCGCTTCTGCTCCTTTCCAAGCCCCGATACCTCGAACGTTTTCGTTTCACGTACGCCGTTTCCATTCCGCCAAGAATGTTCTTCTCCCGTCTTCCGGCAACGTAAAAATCCCTCGACCGCGTAGCATGGGACGAGGAACGTTCGAGAGCTGCCATTAGGCGCGTAATCGACGAAAGGCTCGCGAGACGTGGTCGGATAGTTTGAATGGCGAGTATTTCCTCGGCTTCTGGTCGAACAAACCGGTAACAAGAATAATTCCACGTAAAAGGGATTACTTGCCGGCGTTCATTATCAGTTAGGAAATTTATTTCCCCTTCACACGAGCGACTGAATTTCGGAAATTATCCGAGGGAAAGCGACGCGCGCGAGTAATTGTGATTTCGAAGGGATTATTAAATAAATTGAAACTAAAATCCTGTTTACCGTGGCAGCAGTTGTTTCCGAAAAATATCACGCGCCGGAGTGCAGCTCGCTGTCATTACGAACGGCGAGTGCAGCAAACGAATTGATATTCAAAAATGATCAGATTTTCCGACCGTCGTTATTCGATTTCGTTAGACCCGCTTAATAGAGCACGCGCGTCCGTTTGCACGAGATTTTCTAGTCGCGAGACTGTCAAAAATTGTCCCCTGTCGGGAAAAGGTTCCATTTCGTCTTTGTGACTGATCGTTAAATTTTCGCGCGTATGTTACAATAGCGAAAATTGACCAAAGATGCGTAAAGAGGAACGTGTCGCCGATTAAAAATGACGATCGATGGTTTGAACGCGGCAGTTGTTCAACGCGAACGTTTTTAATTGGCTACATGGCAAATTACGCGCTGTTTAGCTCGATTCAGGTTGGCAGTTCACGTGCATAAAATATAGGAAACATTTTACGACGGGAACACTCGGTGGTTCGCACGAATATTTACATTCGGGGCCCGGCTCGAAGTTACTGTTTCGATAAATTTTCTAGATGATGTCGAAGCGATTTCGTCATGCGATCATATCGTAAATATTTGTCGAACAGGAGCCGGTCCATTTTGCAACGCGCGCGCGTATGTTTAACGCGGAAACGAGATATCCGCTTCCATCCTATATTTTTCCCTTTTCTTCCATCGACCTTTTCCACCCCCTGAATATCGCGTGGTCCTCGTTAAATCCGGATTACGGGCTTCCGCTCGCGAGATGTTTAATGCCTTCTCCGTATCATTCTCGCCGGAGAAGATTAGAACTTATAAATCGCGACGGTGCATGCGAGGAAAGATGATTAAAGTATCAAAGTATCCGAACTGCGGCGTGGTGGGAATAAATTTAACGCGGCATTGTCTGAGGAAACTAATAACGCGCCGGGGAAAGCAGGCTCGAAGGACCTAATGCGACTTGGAGTATCGGTAAACTTTATCGGGAAAGAAGACCGACTGAAATTTTAATAAAGACCATAGGAAGTTTGTCCTCCTGCCACTCGACTCTTCCCCTCGTCGTCAAAATCTATTCTATATCTCCCAGCGCGTAATTCGCTGGAAACTCGAGGACGCGTTTCGATTACTCCTTCGGTTAAAACCCCTGCCCGACTACCGTGCTCTCCTGGCGAGCCGTTAACCCGAACCTCCGCTTCGTTAGAACGCCGACAGGCAAGAAGATTCGACCGACGAAAGTTCACGCGTCGCGGAATAGAAGCGTGGAAACGAAGTCGCAACGGGCCAGAATACGGAAAGTTTGTTTCGCACGAGCTGGCATCCGAGTGGCTGATACCGGCACGAAATTCGGCAACAAAGTTACCGGATCGGTTCGCGCCCCATCGAATTTCAAAGAAGAGAAACCTCGTTTAACCGAGTGGGCAAAAAAGTACATTCTCCGTGTGGATTCGTGGCGAGGGAGGAAGGAAAAACGGGGGCAGAAAGCGGCGGAGAAGCTCACCTCCGAGTAAATCGTATTTCCTTTGTCCTCCCGTGGTCGTGCACGCCAGGCCGATCCTCGTCTTTGAACCAGCGGGCCGCGCGTGCAGGTTGCAGACACAATGCCGCGAAATCAAGCGTCGCGATCGTGGATGAAGCTCGTGGAACGATGATCCTTCGCTGTTGCACCCTCCGCAATCCTTGACCTCTCTCTCTCTCTCTCTCTCTCTCTCTCTCTCCGACACCTTCCTCTACGCTCGTCACTCGGAAAACCCTCGACGTTCTGATACGCACGCACTTTCACAGGCCTCGATTACACCCGACTTCGTCCATCGGGCGTCCTATCGCGTGACCGAGTGCTACGCGAGCGTGTTTCGCGATACGGGACGTACGAACGGCCGATGAACCAACGACGAACCAACAACGAAGCAACGACGAAGCAACGACGAACGAACGGACCAACGAAAACGGCACACGGACGCGCGAGAATGTTCGATCGGGGAACGTCGAAGGGTCCGCAACGACACTCTTACTCCATCGAGACGGAGTCGTAATTTTTCTCCGGCGCGACACTTGCCTTAATTACGAACGCGGGCGGAGACACGAGGGAGAAGGAAGTCGGTCCCCGGTTAGGAGAAACGCGGGGCGAAAGCTTCGATTCCGGATCGATCCGACGATCTGGACATCATTCGGTGGAAGGTTCCCTGAGGCAGCTGGCGGTCGCAATTTTCGAAATATCCGACCTACAAATCATTCGCGCCCCAGTAACCAACCCGCGTACTTTAATTTCGTTCCTCTTTTCTTTCCTCTGTACTTCTCTCTCTCTCTCTCTCTCTCTCTCTCTCTCTCCCGCTCGCTCTTTATCGCTCTATTTTTTCCCCTCTGTCGCGTTTCCTTTCGTCGGACGTGACGCGTTCGCCGGCCACGGATCGTTTTATTTATCGGCGATCAACGGATCGATGCCACGGATCTCGCACTTGCACTGTCGCATAATCAAGCAGCCGAGTACGATGCACCGTCACGGAGCCGGAACAGCGCGCCGTGCATTTCTAACGCGATTACGCGGCGACGCGGATCGTCGAGACCCGATCACGCTTGGATATTTAGCGAAGACGCGAGCAACGATTCGTCGGTCCGTCGAATTACGCGGACCCGGTGTACTTGCTCCTCGAGCAACGCGCACTCAACAACGGGGAAAATCACGCGCGAGGATGCGCGGTACCGTGCGAAACGATCCTCGAGGCTGTCGTCCTTCCGGCACACTGTCCGTCTTCGACCGATCACGGTCTCCTCTCCCCTCCTCTACTCGACCTCAAGTCGTGTGTCGAGGAAAACACGGAGACCTCCTGGTAATGCCTCGACTCGAGGCTACGGCGCACAAATGAGCCAGCGAAGCGTCACAGACGACCGAGGGATAAACAGAGCCGGCGGCAGAATTTTTGTTTACGAACTCGAGGCGAGCGGAAGTGGCCGCGTTCGAATCGTGAAGACAGTCACTCGCGTTTGCTCTTCGACACGTTTCCTTGATCCCGCGAAGAACGCGTGCCTCGATATTCTACCACGCAACTGCGACCGAGCGTTCCTCGTGGACCGTTCGCGTACCTTTGCCGCCGATTTTTCCATCTTCTTCACATGCTCGGCGATCGTGCCGCGTTCGCGAGTCCGTTCGCTGCACGCTTCCCTCGAACTTCTTTCCTTTCGACCGCGAGAAGCGCCGATGGTCCCACTTCTCTTCCTCTTCGCCCTCGTCCTTTTTATCCTCTTGCCGCGTGTCACGGTTCGTCGATTGTTTCGCCGCGTGTCACGGGTTGTCGCGCGAAAAGGGGGTCGAAAGCGTGGCGGAATCGTCAGGACGGAATTTTCCTCGAAAAGCAGTCGCACCTTGGCGGGGGATGCGCGCGCGAAACCACCACGAGTGATGCTGGGCTCGGACTGGAGCCTCCGGCGCGGCGCTAGCGTCGCCGCGACTCGGGCCAAAGCGGAATCGTCGCCTCCGCACCCCACCGCGCCGTGTCCACCACCCTGATCGGCCACGGGGTGGCAACAGTGGCGGAGGCTCCGTGTGAATCACCCCGCGCATTCTTTTTTTCTCAAATTATTCCGGATATTATTTCATCGTGCACGCGTCGAACCGACCGTTTCGAATAATTATCGATTTACGTGCAACCACGGTGATTTATAAACGGGATGACGAGCTGTTATTTTCGTGATGGAATTACCGGCAATGGAAAGAGCTCGTAGGAAGTTGATACGCGTGGAGGATGGATTTAATTTTGAATGATTATTCGGCCATTTTCGCCACCCATGCCACGTAATAATTCAATAGAATAAATTATCGAGTCGATTGATCAGTCAGTCGATTCGACCAATAGTCAGAGGAGACGTTAAATATCCTTTGGAAAGTGTACATTTATTAATTTACCGGTAATTAATTAATCGACCGAGAAGAAAAGCTGGACAATTCTTGCGTGCAATATTTCCGTTCGCAATTCGCGCGATCTTGTTCGAAACGAATCGCGTCGGATGGTCGACGATCGAAACGAGAGTTGTAAAATCCCGACGCGTGGTACACGTGTCCTGCCGTACACTCCGGCGATTCTGGGGCTCCGTGGATATAAACCATTCGGAGTTTATTGTAAAATCTTGGGGGTTCTTAAGGTTTCGAAACTTGACCGCAAAGGTATAAGTAAGCTGAAACTAAACTAACTTTCCGCCAGAGAGTTCAACTTAAAATTAAAGTTTAAAGACTTATAACTTCCTAACGTGCCGCTGCTTGATCCCATGGGCGAGGATAGTTAACTCGATAGCTTCTATCTCTGGAACGTATGAGAGCGGTGACTGCCGGCATAAAGTAGCAACAATACCGCGTCGTGTGCGTAATAAATTCGCGAGCTTTGAATAATTATCGGATGGAACCATGGTCGGATAATATAATAATAATTTTCTGAACTTCATCAGCGCCGAATAATATTGAACGATTCCACATTTGGTCGATAAACAATCGGCATACCGCAAATACCAAGCGTCGAGAACAACAAGCCGCGCTCGTTCTCTTCTAATTTGCGAAAACATTTACATCTCGTACTCTTCCCTCGATTTTCCGCTTTATATTTTCCCTGGAAAAGAGAAACCAGAATCTTCGGAAAAAGTAGCCCGATTCTTTTTTTACCATCGAACATCCGAAGTTGCCGCGTGCTGCGAGCGTATTCCGTGAAACTGAGTTAATTAAAACGCGATATCAGATATCGGTTTGCGCGACAGGTGCAACTGCAGAAGGATGACGCCATGACGAGAAGGGAGAAGGTTGATGTCTCGCGCAAACTGACCGGACCGACGCAATAACGATCGTAGTTTCGATTGGCGGTAGTTATTGTTCTACTTGCGGGGCGAGGATAAAAGACCAAAAGGACAGGACGGGGGAAAAGGGGAAAAAATAAAGGAAAAATGGAAAAAATAGAGAGCCACCGGTCGGAATAACGAGGACACCGACCCACATCCATTCGTCACTGTCCGTTCTTTCGTTCGAAGAATTACGCTTTATACGACGTTATGCTAAGAGACATCAATTTTCACACTGCACTACGCCCTCCGCGGAAGGACTGCGTTAGAAACAAAATAGAGGAAAAGGCCCGGTTATCGCGGTAATAAAAGTCCACGGTGAGATTGTAAAATTTCGCTGGGAAATAAATAATACGCGTCGCGTGACGATCAAAGTTATCGCCTGTTCAATGGCTCACGACGTTCCACGTATTACGACTCGTTCCTTCAAAGACTTTACGACGCGCCGAATGATCGGCCGTAGAAACGTAGGAAGAAATTATTTGCCAGATTCGCGCGTACAATGGCGATGAACCCCGAGGATGGAAGAAAAGAGCTGTCGCGAGCGGACAACGACGAGACGTCTATTAATTCTTATTGTCAGGGTCAGGCAGACTCGATGGGAAATATAACATCTCCGGATGACCGGCTGGCCTGAGTCCGTGGCAACGGAGGCTGGCTATCAGCAGTTCCACTCCAGAGGGACAATTGGCTGACTAGTCGTCCGTTCTTACGATTCGGACCCAATCGGATTTGTACAAGGTGGTCGCTTAGGAACGTATCTCATTAAGGAGCTTCCCTGTTGCCCTCTTCCCACATATTCCTTCATTTCGTCGCGATCGAGTCTGTCACGCTGCTATTCAAAGCTGATAGCAAATTAGCGTTGCCGATCGACGGTGACTAAAACACGACCAAAACCTAACCGAAATCGTGACAGTGAACGTGTCAACGAATCACAGAAAGGAAAGAAGAATGAAAGAAAATGAGACTAAACGAAGATACAGATCGAGTCGCCGCGTCGCCATTTGCTAACCCCCTAATTGGAATGCATGGACAAGATCGAGTCATTGGTACAAGAGAGTATTGTTTGTACAGAATTACGTCGGTGCAGAGCATCGTGCAAGGATCCTTCGACGGCGTGAGTCTAGATTGAGAGGAAATTAATTAAGATGGCACTGTCCGGGATCAACCCCTTTTCGCGCCCTCTATCCACCGACTCGTGCAGGAACATTCCATGCATAGCTTGCGGCTACATCTCAGGCTGCTACATCACCAAATCCGTCCCTTCCACCGCCTTGTACCCTGTACCCAGACTCTAGACACCATTTCCCTGCTGGTACCGGAAACTGTACGCGATATATTCGCCGCGCCAGGTACACCTACCTCGCTGTATACACGACGATACTAGCCAATTACACATTTCAATAACAATAACGAGAACCGTTCCATTCATTGTTTGCACAAACGTTTCGACACTCTGTGGAGGTTACTATCTGTTAGCCTCAAGTTCAAGTGGAAAATCAGTATACGAGGAATGGTTCCTTCGAGGTAGGGTAGTACCGAATTTCGTATGAAATTTCCACAGCTTAATTTTTCTCCAACAACAACGTACAAATAACAAACTAATCGTTTATTAGGCCAGAGATGCAATCGCGCGAGGATTAAGATGGACTCGACTATCCATCGAGCGGAGATTCCGCGAAATACGCGGGATATTTATGGCAATTCGCGAGATAGTTTCGCGGAAAGAAATGATAAATTGGACAAGGTAATTGTTTCCGGCTGAAGCGTTGTTCCAGTCGAGCGAAGAAAGAAACTAACAAGACGAAATTGCTCGCGGATGGCGGCATCGGAGGAAAATTTTAATTGGCATCATTATACTCGAGCGAATAATTAGCACTTGAACGATCGAGGGGTTAATAGCGGGTCGGGAATACGGTCTTTAGGGTCTTTTCACAGCTGCGGGCCGCTTCCATGGGTACGTTTACCCTAAACGGGGCGACGAACTTTCATCATTGCTTATTAATATCCGACATTCGGAAAGTTTCCAACCATCGCCGTTGAAACTTCGACGTTTCCACTTCGTAAAACCCACGTGCATTACGACGCCTGTGCATCGACACCGAACACCCATGGGATTAGCGCTTCTCTATCCACTCTTCCCTGTCCACTTTACTTTTTCCACCAGGGCTTGTATATTTCGGCACAATGCTGCCTCGGTTTCCACGTCCTGGTCCATTGTCCCAACTTGCATCTTAAATGAAGCAATGTGCCGGCCGTCTTGAGTACTAAGAAAGCTCCAGCAGCAGGTAACAATGTTGTTATACGCTGAATACTCCCCAAAGAGGAGTATAACAGTTGTGTGAACGCATAATAAACCTATTGTCCAGGGTACAGAAGTTTAATTAACTCCGGCGACAACTGGATTTCCCGAAGCCATTGTAATCGCTTAGTGTTTCGCGGCAAGTCCACGGGAAAAGGTAAGAAAATCATCCGCGAAGATGGGTTCGCTTAAACGAGATCGTCTCTAATCGAGAGGCAAAAAGGATCTAAAACTGTTGTAGCGATCGTAATGGAACGGCTTAGCGTTTGAAAATCGAAGAGGCACACCGAGTGTACGAAAAGGTCTCCGATCCAATCGACGAGGCTATCAGAAGTAGTGATTAAAATGGGGGGGTAAGTGCTTGGTCGGCAAAAGGGGTTGAAGGTGGCCTGAATGGTGGTCGGCGGGGCGTCTCGTTTCGGGCTTGGGGAAACGTAGATAACACTTCTTACCCGAGGGACTTGCCGCGACCCCAATCTCGAGTCAGATATTGTTCCGAGCTTTGAAAGCTCAAAAGAACTCGTGAAAAGGCATTTCGTCCCGATTCGATGTATTATACCGGCCTCGTACGTATTGTACTCGCCGATCTTTCCTACGGAGACCGACCACGCGGCAAAAGGAAAAGTATCCGAAAGTCGTTTCTACCTTCTGGACGCGCGGATAAGCGGCGCGTTTGTAATTTATAATCGTTATACGTCATGCAGAGAGTTTCGAGGCGGACGGAGAACGGAGCAATCTCGATGGGAGAGAGAAAGGGAGAACGAGAGTCGCGCGTTCGTTCGTTTCCCCGGAACTATTATGGGGATTCAATGGGGTGGTTGCCGAGTTTATCACTGGAATCGCGCGTCGTCGTAGGCGAGCGGACCGAGGTAAAACCGTGGAAAGCAGTGCTTCTGGGGTCCATAAGGAACAGTCGAAGAGGACAAGGGTCCGAGCCGCGCGATAAATAAATCTCTAGAGCTGCAGCGACAGCCTGGTACCGGCTAGAGGTAGATAGATACCGCTTTCACCCCCTTTAACAGGCACGCTGAACGAACCGAAGACGAGGGAGAGAAGTTGCTTCTGTACGTTCTTCACGGTGGCACCGCTCACTCGGAAGGATTTAGGGGTAGCCTTGTAACTGTACGATACGAGTCTTCTTCGAGCCGCGAAAACGAAAAGAGAGGCTTGTCGGGCAGGTTGCAGCGAACAAGGCTACAGGACGCCGGGCCAGCGACGAGAAATCGTAACAAACTACCCTACGAGACGTAGTTACGCGATAAGTGACAAGTTTGTGTACTTCTCCGATCGTTGGATCACTTATGCACGCTAGCGCGAGTCCAAATTGCTTTGCGGCTGCGGCACCCCCCCAAACTGGAAGTTACTGCTCCGTCTAACGTGTCCGGATTTACGCCGGAGATTACGTAACCGTGAGTAACCTACGTAACCCTGTCCCATCCTTTACGCGGAAGGAGAGCTTCGACTACCAGCGAGTTTCTATCCGAGGAAGCAAGGAACTTTTCACGGTTCCGTTTAAGTAAGATGATAGAAACTTTATCTAATCCCTGGTCCGAATTGACGTCCCTGGAGAGCCGGGGAGCTGGGTCCCGTTGCGTACAATGGACCCATTCTTAAACGTGATCACCTTCGGAGCGATTACTCCGGCGCGATCGAAGGTTCATTTTCCAGGTAACAAGCGGCGGGATATTTAACCGTGCAGGTGAAGAAGGACTCAAGGGCGTGGTTGCGGTAAGTTTCATATGACCCGAAGGAATCGAAGGAAACTTTCCTCTATACATTTTCCCCGTGAACTCGCGCACCTTTCCCCTGGAAAAAGTTATCCCCGACGAATGCATTTCAATAGACGCGTCTTATATTTCTGAGGAATATCGCGGTCGGACCTCTATCGTATCGAATCGTCGCAATGGCTCGACTCGCCTCGCTTCACAGGCTCGATACGCGATCGTCGATTAAAAGGAGTAACAAATCGCTGGAACGTAGGAGCGAAATGGAATGTACGAATGTTATACGCCGCGTTGCTCCGGAAATTAGCGTGCAGGGTAACCCGGTAACGGTTCCAGGCCGGTCGGAAGCGGCAACGAAAGGTGAAAGGTAAGTCTTCTCTTCTTACGTTTCCGTTCTACTCCAGTGTCTCGTCGTTAGTCAGGTGATAGCCTGACACGTGACGAACCGACCGGGTCATTAATCCTTCGGTCTCGGAACCGAGGATCTTTTGTCCCAAAGGTGCCTCCGAGAAATAGCAGTTTCAGTCTGTGAAACTCCCGTTCCGCCTCCGATGGCCAAAGAACCGGAACGTCGACGAAAACTGCTGAATTTTTATTCGGATACCATTGAAAAGCGCTGATCCTTCCGGAAGCGTCCCGTACGATTTTCACCGGGAAATTTGCCGGTCAATAGTTTCGCGTGCGGAACGGGACGGTGTTTTCGCAGTGGAACGCGGAGAGAGAGAGAGGTTGGTGATAAATCGTTGACTTAGGCTTGTATTCATAGCAGTTTCTTCGGGTGCCCCCGACTTTATCTCTCTTCCTCTAACTTCGAATTCGATAACGTCCGAAACGTCCCGCCCAAAACGATGGGAATTCCGTGTAATTTTCTAAGAAGTCGAGTCGACGCTGGGTGCGGCATCATCTTGCCGAATGAAAAATCGCGGAAACTCGGCGCGGACAACGAGGAAAATCGCTATAAACGGCGGGTTTACGATCCATCTGTCACCGTTTACGATACAAGGTACACGGGAACGCCGTGGAAGGAAGCTCGATACACTCGGCTTTGGATACTCTGGAAATCAGCCGGGGATGTAACGGCGATAAATAGAACGGTGAACGACCGAGGCGAGTACAAATGGCAGGTTTACGATCGCGGGGGGTTGGGGGACAGCGGCGCGGCAGTTGATCAAATTCAATTAAAGAAACCGGAAGTTATTAGGACTACTGGAGATAGGGCGAGGTCGTTGCGAGATCTCGCTGGCGATATGGGGAAAGCTGGCTGGTTCGGTTGGAAGAAAAAGCGGAGAAGAGCGAGCCACTGCGATACCGGCGAAAAGTTTGTTTCTCGATTGGCTTATCTGATGCCGACCAGCGCGAAAGCCTGGAATGGCTCTGCATCGGAGTGACGTAAACTGCTTTCCCGAAAATCCTCGATCCCTCGACACCTGATTTCTTTCCGGCGATACCGTTGCCTTTCGTATCGCCTTTCCGATCACGCATACTTTAAACCGTCGTATTTCCGCGCGAACATCCCTTCACGGGCGTTGGATCCGTCACGAAAGGTCGAGGAAAAGAGAGACAGAGGCAGAGAGAGAGAGAGAGAGAGGGAAATTCGGTCGATCGTCGTGGTCGAACAACGATCGTGCTATTAATTCGTACGATAAGCAAGAACTTAATAACAACGGGGCAGACGAAGGGTTTATCGTTAACAAACGAACCTGTCCGCGTTTACACGAGCACGGGAAATCCGGAAGAAGCAATCGTCCGCGGGCTGATCGACTTCGCGAAGACGATGCCCCGAGGGCGCAATTTCCTGGGGTTTATGCCGTTCCTGAACCACGCAGGTGCACAAGCGCACCATGTTTCTGCTCGTTCATCGACGCGTGAACGGTGCGCGCGATTCTTTGCGCGTCGTGTCGAACGAAAATCCTGTTACAGGATTAAACGTTTCTTTCGTCATCGTTATCCCTTTCGCCTTCGATCGGTAATTCCTTCCTTCCCGCTTTTACATCCCTTACCCTATTTTTTTTAACCATTTTCCTTTTTCTATTCGATAAAAATAGCTAGAGAACATGTTCGTCGAATTTCAGAGAAAACATATCGGCGAATATGGAAATTCCCGCAGGGCCAACTTTCTCCGCTCGCCGAGCGGAAAATAACGTAGCTCTCGCAGGTGTACCCGGAAAGCTTCGGAATATTTCCACAAGCGAAACGAACAATCGGCGTTCTATCTATCGCGGAATGAAACGAGACGTTCGTGTTACGTTTCGCAGCCGGAAGCTTGCTTTCGCGGCGGCGAAGCAAGGAAAATCAAATTGCAACGGAGAAATGCCGCGCCTCCTCCGCGAGGTGTTAAATTATACGGCGGGAAGCGGGTAATAGCGTGCGCGTTACGAAGTGTTACCAGTTTAACGGGGAACCCCTTACGAAGTGACTGTTTCAATTGGTTTGCATCCCGTGGGATTGTCACGGCGGTGGAACGGTCGAACGGTGCTACCGGCATCACCATAGGTCCCCTTTAACCCCCTCGGCGGTAGCATCCCCTACGTATGGTAACTACGGGTAGCAACGGACCGCAATCTGCATTCCGTTACCTAATTGTCGTAACACGGCGATATATGTAGATGCATACGTATTGTACATACGGTCGAGGACGTGCACTCTATCGCGCATATACCGGCCGCGTATGTACATGCACGGGTTAGATACATGGCGAACGGATAAGTGGCAGACCGGAAGGAAGCCGGGACCGATAGCGAGAGCCGGCGCGAAAAGTGATATCAGGGCTTCTTATTCGGCCACCGATAGAATTTATGATGCAACACACCGGCTAGAGTCACGGGGACGTGACGTAGAAGTTTTCTTCTGGCTGAAGTTTAGTAGCTTGTCAGCGACCCGATGAAATATCGCGAATTTGAATTTATGGACTCGTATAGAGCGTCCCTGGTAAGATGTATCACACGCGCAAGCAGAGAGAGAGAGAGAGAGAGAGATTGCTCTGTCCCGGGACTGAAGAGGGACTTTTAAACAGCGGCACTTTAAACATTCCACACCCTTCTTCAACTATTTAGGGGAACAACCGTTGGGGGATACGGGACGTGGGCGTAGCGACGAATGAAGCGGTGAAACGTAGGCGAACAGCGGAATGATTTAAAATATATATACGAAACCATCCATTCTCCCAGGGGGTTAGTTCCGCGACCTCTTACTCGAATGATAGACGGCGTCGAGAAGCGTAAACGAGTGGGTAAAAGATTTCCTTTTATTCCGAGAGAGCGTCGGCGTTGCTTCTCGATTTTGAAATAAACGCGTCGAGCACCTTGTCGTCCCGTCGTCATCGCGTTCCTCCGTCTTCGCGAGAGAACGAAGGTTGAATCGAAGGGGATTCTGCGAGAGCGAGTCGAGCGACGCGTGGGCGTCGGTAAATCGGCGAAACCCTCTGACGCCGTAATGGATGGCGGCAAATTGATAGTTGCCACTGTACAAATAGCGATATAACCGTTGAATCCTACGCAACGACAGTGGTCATCGGTCGAAGTGTGAAACTTGGCCACGCCGAGAGTTAAAGGGGTTAAATGGGCGGCTGTTAGGGCAACAGGGCGGGGACGGGTGGCAGAGGCACAACCGAGTCCGGAGTGGTGATGTTCCACAATATGTACAGAACGCCATACCCTCGTGGCTTGATTGTTGTTTGAGCACTTTGCAACCCCTCACCTATGTCTGCGCATCGCGTGTAACGAAGAGAGCGCCGATTCCAGGATCGTGCGTGCGCTCGGCACTCGGCGCGCGTGAAACTTTTCAAAACGCGTCATCCACTTCGCCGCGATTGCCATTCCGCGTTCGGCTCCAACCGACGCCGTCTGTTCCCTATTTGCTTCGAGGCTCAAAGCGAGAATTCCGCGACGAAAAGATGGCTAATGCGGGGGGTAAGGAATTTTTGTCGATCGACGTTGCGGGGCAATTTAACGGAATAATTTAACGATTCTAATTGTTTCGAGTGGAGAGTAGCGGCTATAATTAATCGAAGATCTGTGGCCCCGGAGCACCGCTTGACAGTGCTCGTGTTTTGTACAGCGCCACGACTTTCGACTAATTAGGTTTTAAGTGCTCGAACCGTCTAATTAGTTGCTTTCCTGGTATCCTGCGCGAGGGCAGCGAGCGAGGGAGCGAGACTGAGAAAGAGAGAGAAGGAGAAAAAGAACGAGTAATCCCAGTTGTACGAGCGACTTGGTTAATTTTCCGTCGAGATAACGATTATCGAGAACGGACAAACCGATCATTCCAACCCCCCGCCGCCCCTGCTCGCATCTTCGCCGTCGATTTTTTCCCCGTACAAAATTCACGGCCCTCCCCTCGAATTCCGATAAACCGTGGAAACTTCATTTACGTGTTACGGTCGGCGAATCGGAAGCCGCGAAACGAATGGCTCCCTTTACAGCCGTGCCAGGGAGCTTCATCCGTCTCATTGCACCCTATTAAATCGCTTCATTTCCAAGCGGAAAATCAAGGAAGATAAAAGAATTCAGCCGCAGCTCCCGACGGGCCGAACGACCTTTCCGGTTCGATAAGAAGCGGCGAAGGCGGCAGATTACAAATAGCCTCTCGCCGGCGAATCTGCGGTTCCGGGCAATCCTTCGCGCTCGCGCGCGCCTGCTCCGACGTCTCGTCGTAACCACGGCCGTGCACACACCTACACACGCCATTTCGACTTGCTTCCCGGGCAACGGAGGATCTCTCGTTCGACGACTCGGGATTCGATCGTTACATAACTCGCTCTTCTAGCGCGCTGAAAGTTCGAATCACCGGTGGCGGATAATGAAGCGGTTCTTCGAGATGCTCGCGACGCGAAAAGGGCGAAAAGAGAAGAGCGCGAGCGTGATCCAGGGACCTGTCGCGAAGAAGGAGGACGCGATGTACACGGCTAGCAACGGATGCGAGCCGAAGGGGTGGCGCTACATTGGCTTTTACGAGCGAAACCCCCATCATCGTAAAGCGCCTGTGCTCCGCTATTCCGGCTCTCTTGGTCCCTCTCCGCCTCTCTGCGTCCTGCTTTTCTCGCTCTCCGGTAACCCGTACCTTCTCTTTAGTCCCTCGTTCGCGTTGTTCGCCGTGCCTCTTCGTCTGGTCCACGGATACCCCGGGAGGCTGTGTCGCTGTTCTCGTCGAGGAGACTGACGGACTCCCTCGGTCCGAGTATCCCTTCAAAGTGAATTCCAATACATCGGGATGCGACCAAAATGGTGAAACACGGACACAGGCGCCCCATCGTTTCGGCCAGCGAGATTTGAATGTCTTGCTAGGAAATTGGCGACGGCTGAGCGTCGGAATGGAAGGCAGAAATTGCTGGCAGCCTCGCAAGCTTCTGCTTCACCTACCGACCTTTCTTCTCTCTCCTCTCTCTCTCTCTCTCTATCTCTGGCCCTTTCGGCTCGGCCTGATTCACACTGTCTCCCCGTGCCCCGACACGGTGCTTCGTAAATATCGACGTCTCCTTTTGTCGTTGCTCTACGCGCGTTGCAGTTACAACCAATCTCCCTCCTCCTCGTCTTCTTCCGTACCCTATCTCTCGCTTGAGCCCCGAGAAGAACGTTGCTTCTTCGCTGCTCTATCGGTTCGCCGAACTCCCGAGCTCCTTCCAGCTACCAGGAGCCGGTCGGATAACTCTTTCTCTTTAACGCGGATTACGGAAAGTCTCGTTGCTGGGATCCCGTCGGGTGATAAATTCGTTCTGCTCTCTCAGCCACGGCGCATCCTATCCCGGCTGCCTCCACGGATACGTGTTTCCTCCGTCGGAGGAGAAGTCTCATGATAAATTCCAAAGATCCCGATAGTATATACGTCGGTGTAATCCTCGCCGGTGGAGGACCAGAGATGAGCTTGCGGCGTAAACGAGCTTGGTTAGCCGGCCCCCGTTCGCTTTTTGTCCCTCTCTATAGGGCGTAAAAATGAATGCCCGGTAATCAAGGGGCGCGGTTGCTCTCGTAACTTCTTGATTGGACCCGGCTCCGTTCGCGGGATCGCGCACCTGTGCGAATCCTTTTAGCGGCAACTTTCCTTCGATCGGCAAGTCTCCTCCGAGTCGACGTGCCAACCCCGTGTGTCCCTTGCCCCTCGGCGCAGGAAATTCGCTTCACGATTCGGCTGGATGGTGCCCGGAATACGTTACGCGCAATTCACGCGGGCTCGTACGTGAAAATAGAGCCGTAAAAATGGTCTTCTTCGTCTGAGCAGCTCGGTGTTCGCGTGTTTGTTCGAACCGCGACCCGATTTCCACCCTCGATATTGCCGCCGGAATACCGTATGACCGACGGAAGCTGTGAATCCTTCCGAAGGACAACCGTGAGCTTTATCCCAGGGGAATATTCGCGAACAGGAGCGGTCATTTCGCTGATTACGGGGAAAAATTGCGTAGATAAAAGTAGTCGCTACGGGTGAGTTGGTTAGATCGTATCGCGTCGAGGAACGATTGTCACGGAAAACGAACCGAGATCCAAGCGAGCACCGGTTCCGCGGATATCGACATCGATTCCATCCGCGAACCTAATATCGTTCAGCTCCTGCAACGTTTATTTGACAAGTGCTTTGACGTACAAAACCGGTCCTCCCCGCGAGAGTGGCTTGCCTAAAGGGTAGGAGGATGTAGAGAAAATATGTCCTGCCATTGAAGCGTGCCGAACGTGAAAAGCACATTGATATATCGCGTAAATGCGACAGATATCCTTGGCCCATCGCTACCACTGCTCCCGTGCCTTCCGCTCGCACACGTATGCAACGAGGGTGCGCCATAAATGAAATCGAAGCCAGCGTTAAAAGCCCCCGTGTCATCGCGTTCTGACAGCCGTTTGTAACTCGTAAACTTGCCCGCGGTTTTCCCCGATTTTTATTCCGTTCCAAACATCCTCCACGACGCCGGAGTGTTTTACGACGACTCGAAACTTCCTCGATCTTCCATCTACTTTTGGTAATAAGAACAGACATGTCTGGTGTATCTCCGCCCCGGATATTTTCATGCGAGCATAACCATCGGAACCTTGTCTGATCTGCACCGCGGAGTTCTACTCGGAGGGAACGCCAGCGAAACTAACGCGAGTTACCGCTCGCAAGTAGTAGTCGACCGTGCGAGTCAGACGGAGATCCAAATTTCCACGCGGAGCTCGTAACTCGGCGAAATGCAGCATAAAACGCATTCGCGGACTATCTTTAGGGGCTTGCATTTTTCTCAGACGTCGGACGAATTTGTAACCAGGGCTGCGTCGTTGTAAACAGGATAATTTAATCAATGGCAAGCGAGACTGTATTACGACCTCGATATAAAATTCCCCGTTGATACCGTGCATCGGCAGAAATACCGGCGTTGCGTACCACGTACAATTCGAGGAATACTCAGAGACGATTAGGGCCGATAGTCCGTCGGAAGCCTGATATTCGATTAACGGAGTAGAACTAACGCATAAAGCCGGCCGCGAACTAATGCCCGCGAACAATGATCGGCATTCGCGCAGGAGATGGCTCCTTTGAAGAGAGCTACCTGAGCTGCAGGCTCGAGGAACATTTAAAGGAGGATTAAGTATTATATTCGAAAACACCGTGTTATATAAGGAGAGTCGAGGTCGATTTAGGGCCCCGTCGCGTTCCCTCTTTTCTTCCTCGTTTACGAAACCAATCTCGTTACACGACGAATCGCCGAGAGAAAAAGGAGGGGAAAAAGGGGGAAGAAAGGAGGGAAAAAGGAGAGTCGTTGTCTGAAACAAAGGAGAAATTAAGGGAAAAAGAATAACGAGAAAAAAACGAGGAGAGACTGGATGGATCAGCGAACCGATTGAACCGAGTTCGAGCAGAAACTGCGAGTGGAGCGATCAAAGCGAGTGCCGGTCGATTCTTGGAGCACCAGCCGCTCTGTTATTCCTTTCTCCCTCTCGCTGATTTTCCGGCGAGATGATTCGATAAGCCTCGAAGTAATGAAGTTCCAGTGGCAGCTGCCCACGACACCGCGCCGTCGTACCTGCGATCGTAATCCGTGGGACGGCCATATTGAAACGGAAACACAGAGGCCGCTGACAGCAGAGATTAGAGAATTACTGCGAGCCAATAACCGTTAAAGAGAACGACCGACAGTGCCAATGTTCCAGCCACCGCAAGCTGGCTTTAAACTGCCCAATATTAAACACCGTATTGCACGGATAGCGGGATGCAGCGACGCGAGCTAACACTTGAACGACGAGCGAACGAGCGTGCAACACCCTAGAAGAGTTCCGAGAAGAGAACACAACCTCGAAGATTCAAAGATTCCTAATCCGTTCCTTTCCACTCGGTTCATCCGGATTACGAATTCGCCATTTTTCGTGGCTGTCGCGTAGGCGAGAAGTAAAAATCGGGCGAGCAGGAAGCGTGCAATTTCAACGACGGGCATGAAAAAATGAACGACGCTGAGCGTCGTTGCCGCGGCCGCAATAATGCACGAGTTTTGTTGCGCCGTCGCTACACGGAGCTTAAATATTTCAATTCGCGCGGCCAGCTTAATTTTTCAACAGACAAGACGCGCATGCCGCAACTCTGGTCGAGGAATATTCGAGTCCATATCCGTTTCACGCTCGAAGGGATGGAAGGCTGTTTCGTGGAAAAGGTTGGGATTCTCGCGGCAAGGAAACAGGAAGAGTTGAGAGTTGCGGAGTGGACAGTGCAGGTTGCGTTACACGCATCGGGTGCCAACGCTCATCGATTATTCTTCGACGTCGAGCCGCAAGTTTGATCGCTTCGGAACAGGAAGGTTCAGCGCTTATGGCTGAAACACCGATCGTCCGTGGCGATTAATTAAGGGGAACAAAGGGGTATCGAGTTGTGATGGAAGTTGCGTGGCGACAAAGGTGTTGCTGAAGTATTTAGCGAGTAAACTGCTCGGTAATCGAAGCGGATCAGCGCGAGTTAACGCGAGTTCTTCTTCTGGAGGGCCCTTTCAGCTTTGCAGCAGAGGGTGGAGGGACTGTGAGAAGGATATGGAAGTTGAAGAGGATTAAATAGGTCACTTGGTTGTCGCATGATAATTAGCGACCCGAGCGGCTCGCTGTATCGCCACGTGAGAATTTCACCGGACTCGCTTACCGATCGATTGCTCGCTACGTAATTCTTTAACGAGCTTAACTTTGCTCCCCGTTTCGACCGGCCGCGCTCAATCCTGACGAAACTTTCCAATAATGCGAGAGCAGTTACCGATTTTCGACCCAGATAGGGTACACGCGAAAGTCATCGACGCCGTGCCGCCGCTCCTCTGTCCCGTACCATCGGTGAACTGCTACGTACCGGCTTCCGTCTCTAAATTTCTCGCGTGACTTTCTCGTAAAATTGCCAGTCGACCGGCTATCGTGGTAGCCGGTAGATTTATAAAAATAAGGAAAATTAGTGGTACTTGAGGCGAAAATAAATCTCGCCGGAGATTATACTAATGGGGAGGAGATCGCGGCGCGAAATTGATATTCCACAGGAGGAAATCAAAGGTAGCGTTATCGGGAGTGGGCAGTAATTTAAAGTAATTGTGTCCATATATCACGTTCCATCGAATACTTGCTCAGGGATAATGAATAATTACGCCGGGCCCCTTGAGCATTATCCTTCGTTCCGGCATTTATGCATTAATGCGCGATAATAGTTGCGAATGGCCGGGAGCTACGACGAAACAGATCCGCGTTATACCTCTTAATGCCACGAACGTCGCGCGATCGTTAGGTAATTACAGGACAATCTTTCGTTTAACGAAGGTACGGCGGGTCCGAGCCGAGCAAAGGAAAATTTCCACGAGCCAAGTGCGCTGGCCGCAAAAAATTTTAATTAAACTCACCTGTATGACTGTAAATTCTAATTGCGAAAGAGCTACTTGAACCCGAGCATCTCGTGACGACAGTTACGTCGAAACGCGGGCTGTTTTCCTCCTTTATCGGTCCACGCATCGGATCTTGGCACTCCCTGGCTCTTCCTTCGTCGTATCTTTCGTGTCCAATTGAACGGGCGCTAATTACGTGCGCACTCGTGTCCAGGTCGATGGGATGAAATTTCAGGGAAGCATCCAGAGTCAGGCGCGCCACCCTGCTGATGAAAAGCGCACAGGTGAATTTCAAAGAAAGTTTCACGATGGTGTAAAATATATTCCCCGAAATTATCGTTTACACGATCACGCGTGGAATTGCGTGTATACGTGCACGGATAAACGGAGAATGAAACAAGAGGAAGGGAGTAAGACGAAGCTTTCGTTTGCAGTTTTGGTAGCACGGAAAATCGCGAGACGGGGATCCCGTTTCGGTTTTACGACTGAAAGCTCGGCGACTACCGGTCTCGGACATAATACCTCGCAATTTGACGTGGAACGGATCCTCCACACAGCCGACACACGTACGAGTGCACGCGAGGGTATCCTTGTCGGAGCGTTCGAGGGACAGAAATACCGCGCGTATGCGACGATCGGGAACAAAGCAGGGCCGCGAGTGAAGTGCTCTGGAAAAGAGTGGATGGTTTTCCTGGAGTATCTCCGTGGTCAAAGACGGGAGAGGTAGAAAGGCTGCGCGCAATGGCCGATGACCGGGGAGCATAGAAAAGGAGAAATGACGATGGGCAGATTATTTGCCATGGCGGACGAATCCTTTACATATTCCACTGTCAACATGCGGTTATCCGAACTCCGTTGCTTTCTCTAACTTGATGCGAATCGAGGAACAATATTGGATCGAACGAAATTTGTTGGGACTTCTCCGTTGGCCAATGCCGATGCCGAAGAGGAGTTTTAACGTTTCATGGATTCGATCCGCAAACGCGATATCGGCTAATATTTACCTCGATCGTTGGAAGAAATTTGCGAAATATCAACGAATCTTCCATTTCTGTCTCTCTCTTTCTCCCTTTCTTTTGCAAATCTCGCCCGAATCGCGGACGTGGTGCAATTCTGCCGGTCTATCTGCGGAATTACGGCCGGTGGATGAGGGAAGAAAAAAATAAGCGCAACGCGAGGAGCTTTTTTGCGGACAGTCGTCTGGACATCGTTGTAAAGTAGAGGTGCATTAGAAACGATGGCACGATTATCCGTCCCCGTATCCCACGAGAGGCTGAGGGCTTGCGAAGTGACGGCAAGAGGGTGGGTCGGTGGTAAATGGCCAGGGTCATTGGGGAATATCGTAGTTACGCATTAGAGCGACGCAGGCACAACTGCTCTCTGATAGGTTAACGATATTACCTGGTTAACGACGAAACTCGCGTTACCAGACGGCCCATGATGCTTTCCTTGCCAAAAGGCACAAGATTACGGGGCCCCCGTAAAGCGAGTCGCTGTTATAAGCTTCGTCGCCGAGCTTCCGACCGGCTGCCACGATATCCGGCGATTACTTTATCCGAAACTTTATCCGCGAAATTCTGTTAAATTCTATCGGAATTTTATTCGAATTATCTCGATTGCCCGGCGAGAACGAGCGGCTTCTGTCAATTATCGTGAAAGCATTATTATTGCGAAAGAAACGCGAAAATGAAACGCAGGGGGTGGAAAGGAAAACGAAAAATACACTTTGTCCCGTGGAAGGAATTAATAATCCCGTGGCACGATAAAATAATTTTCGCTGCCGCGATCCTTTCTGCCGCTGATAAATACGCGAATTTGCATCCGGCGAAACGAATTGCACCGACTGACCCCGGACTGTTCCCTTTTCCGAGCGTGAAAATCGCTTATCGACGAGGCGCCGGCCGTGCGGAGCTGAACAATTTTCCGCGGCAATTTTCGAGAAAAACGCTTTGACATCGCGTAGGACGGGCAATCCGTTTAACATCCACTTTGCAGCGATGTATCGCAACAGCGCCTCGGATGACAAATCCGTTTCTCGCGTCAAACGTGTTTGTCTCGCGTCGCATCCTGCTCCGCCATATTCTTCGCTCGCAGGATGCCGCTGCGGGAACAAGAGCGAGCGTTAAAAGTGTCCCGACGAATCGTCCTGTCAATTTTAAACGCGCCATCGCGAGACACGCGACAAGAATCGATTGCCGATACGAGATTGGCAGACGCGACGAACTTGGCGTAATTCTTTCTTGCGCTTCGTTATCGCGTGTATCGGAAAGTATCGAAATTTCGACACCTTTCGGCAAATTATAGTCCGCGCGAGACGCGTCAAACGCACACTGCCATTCGAACGACACGCGTCATCGAAGCTTCTCGAACGCCGTCCGCCATAAAGCTAAACGACGGAAAGCCACGATCGACCGAAGAGAAATCGATTCTTCGCGCAGGCGACACGGGATCGATATGATCCCTAATTATCGGCGCGATTAATACGCGCGTGATTAGCAATTGAACCGCATCGACACGCCTCGTGCAAATGCGGATTTCATGGAATCCGCGGGATCCTGCCGGGCCAGATCGTTGATTAACCATTAGCGCGACGATGGCCGCCGATCGTGGACGATCGCCGCGTTAGCGAGTCGTTATAGCGGCGGAACGATCGACGAAACTGAAAGGCGAAATGTTACGAGCCCGGACCGTGCGTGTACCCTGTCTCCGCGTGATTGTTAATCAACGCAAATATTTAATCAACGCAGGTAAACGCAGACAAAGCTCGGTTAGTCATTGCAGACGAATGTCGAGCAATTTCAGGGGTTGGTCGGGAAATCGGGTGTATAGAAAGGGATTGCGGGACTGACAACGCCAGCCGGAAAACGCAGGATGGCGAATGCGGCTGTTTAGATATTATTTAGCAGTAAATCGCGAGCGGAGCTGGTTGGGGTGTAACGCTGACGCGGCAACACGCTAAAGGCGGAACCGAGCCTCTGCCGAAATCAAATCCCTCCATCCCTCCCTTCCACCTACTCGCTCTATCTTTCGTTATTTTCCTTCCCCGCTTCGATCGTGCAACCGATCCTGGCACTCCTCGCTGGCCCTGAAATCTACGCGGCAAAGATCTATGTATGTCCATTCGCTGCTCGACCGGTGAACGCGACGGCTCGCGACACTGGTACCGGTCCGATAAATCGCGATCGATCCAAGTATACTATTTCGATACCGATCGTCATCTATACCTGCGTTATCTTTCCCCGGTTTCTTTCGATCCCTCTCGAAATCGCTTGCTCGAGAATTCCTCCGCTTCGACCCGTATTTTCCTTCCGATTTTCCCGAAGACCCACGTCTTCGAGATCTCGTGTTTAAGCAGCAAAGGATAACCTCGTAATTCCAGCGACGTATGTTAATTAGAATTTTTAGAACGATATTATACCGGACCGGCTAAGTACGCTAGTCTGCAGTGAAAGGAGAAGGCGGGCATTAAACCGGAAGCTGATTGCGTCGCCGGAATCGGCGCACGGTCAACCGTTTCACGCCATTCTAATTAGCAATAGCAGCGTCGGGGGTGCAAGTGCAAGGGGCGTAGTATCGCCTGCGGGAATTGTTGCCGCTCGAAATGCACTTCCTAGCACTTGGACCGGCCTCCCGTGGCGAAATTTCTCCGCTACACGATCCGAGGGAAAGCTCGTTGGCCGGCGACGGCAAAATCTGTCCAACAGTTTCGGTTCCGGCATCGGAATGAACCAGAGAGAGAGGGAGAGAGAGAGAGAGACGGCGAGCCGATTTTGTTCGCGTTCGAACAGTGATTGACACTTTACGAGTCGGGACAAACGGAACGGGGATCGATCGGACGACCGCACACGCCGGGACATTCTATTAATAATGGAAATAAAAATTCGTCGTACGTTCCACGCTCGTGGAATCGGGGCCGAATTTCACCGGAAGATAACTAACGCGACATTCGACTATGATACGAAAGAGGGAAAATAAAAAGGGAAAATACGGAGGATCGGGGGAGAGAACGAAACGCTGGTAGGCGGAAAGGGAATTCGTGGCTGTGGGTTAGGGGAAATTGAAATTGGAAGACGAATCGATGGAACCGGTTCTTTCTCCGAAGGGAAGGAAAATAAACCGGAAGACAGTACGATTGTGGCCGCATTCCTATGTGACGCAGCAGCCACGGTAGACCGGGATACGAGACAGCCGGAGACACGGTTCCAGGAATAGTTACCACGTACGCTACGTGCCTGCATATTCACCAGTCTTCCCATAAGGGAATTCTTGTCACTCGAGCGAAGAAATTCCGCAACGACGATCGATTATCGAATCGAACGGTGCGTTTTTTCGCACGGGAATGAACAAGATGCACGGGTCACAGAGGGTGCCGGGTTCGAGGAGTAAAGAGAAAAGGGGATAGAAGCTGCGCGCAATGGCTGCATCTCCGAAATAGAATTCGCGCGGAGTGAGGAAGATTCGCGAGACACGAGACGTCGAAATTGCGTTATGCAAGCAGTCGTGATTACGGACATGCTGCAACCTGCGATCCAGCATCTTCGATTATCTTAATTAGCTACGGTGCCTCCGGGAATCGCGGCATGCGTGCATTAGTATACACGGCAACGATCGTGGCTGAAACGCTGCTGCTACATATACGGAGAACTCGCGCCCATATGGGATTCGATGATCCATCATCGTCGCAATGACGCGCTTTTATCGCGAAATTCCGCCGTTGGTCCGTGCAAGTTCTCCAGTTGGAATATTTCGATGTTCCAGTTGGAGGAAATATCGCCGCTGGCTGATTAATTTCTGCGTTCACTCGGGTCACTGCGCTTCACGGCAAGTGTCAATGAAAAATCACTCGCGCACAATTGGGGACAAGCGGGAAGGATGAAGCGGAGGAAATGAAAGGCGTGACGCGAATCGGCAAGCGGGCGTTGCACGAAGAAAAATTCCCCGTCGAATGTCTCGGCCATCCTAATTAGCGAGTGCAGACTATAGAGGGGCTGCAGCTGCGCTGCCGGGAATTGTTACTCGACTAGATACATACAGGCGCCTGCATCGGTCTTCCCGAGCTGCATTCGGCCGTTGTTGTACAATCAAGCAAGTTTCGCTGACGCATCGGTGGAAACTTGCGAGGTAAATCCAGAACGGGCGCTTCCGTTCGAATTCTTGCGTGCAATGAACGCGAAACTGGAAAAATAACGAGTAGGAATAGTCTCATTTCCGCGAAGCGTAGCCTCGTAATAACGAGTTGCGCGAATCTAACGCCTAGCCTAAATCCTGCTATAAAACTTGCGCTATATGCAGCGGTATACTCTTTCGCAAAGTCTGTCTAAATTATATTAACTCTGGTTTCGTTTCTTTCTAATTTCGTGAAACTAAACGGGCACAGAAGCTTAAAGACGGAGGTAAATATTGCAGAGACTTGGCTGGTGGCAAATAAGGCTAGGCTATTTATTTAATTAATAATAATTATAATATTAGATTAACAATATGCGGGTGACGATTAAGCATACGAATCTATATCAACTACAACTTAAGACTACAACTCAACTCAACGACACAATGACAACTCAGCCTGTTACAACTAATGACTCACAACTAAAACACAACTAAGAACTCCTCTCAACAACTCTCTTCCAATCACTGTTCGCTAACCACATCTGCCTTCTTTTATATCTTCCCCAAAAGCCTCCCCCAACATGACAACGTATGATCATGCTAATGGCCTGACGCATCGCCGGGGTTTTTCCGACCGACCTGGCCCTCGAACCCTCGGTGACGTTCTAAGCTAAAATTACCTATACACGAGATGGAAATCCTGCGATACTACAATATTTGCATCGGAAAATCAATTGAATAATAACGAGGTTAATATACATCGTCAATGGGGAAAAATTAAGTAACGCTATTTATCATTCAGTCGTTACAATCCGCTAAACACAAAGATGCTCAGGAGTTCAGCTCAGATTCTCAAGATCTTCTGCGTACTACTCGATCCCTGAACTACTCGAGTCACGTTGCGATCGCGAACATTAAATCTCGTGGATCCCGTAGGAATGCCAACGACTTACTTTCGCCCAAGAAATTAATCAACGGTGTTGCTCCGTGTTCGCAGCTTCTCGGGATGCAAAATTTAGTCGTTGAGCTTCTATATTCGCGCAGTCACAACTAACCCCAGATTTCCACGGAATCTTCGTCTAATCGAACGGCCGAGATCGTTAACGATTGATAGGTCGCAATGGCCGAGAGCGCGATCGGGTTCTCCGGTGATTCAATAAGTTAGAGCCGGGTTGCGTGCGGCAAACGTTGTAGCAGGCGTATCGATAGCTTTCAACGGGCATTACAACCGTTCCACTTCGCGTCAATTGCGTCGCAGCCCCGGGCATTAGCCAGCATTTCAAGCCCGTGGCTTCGGTTCGTTCCGATTCGGTAATTGTACCGCGAGCACGAAAGCCGGGGCGCGTATAAAACCCGGCTAAATTCGCCGGGATGATTAATAACGAAGTCGACTTCCTAGAGTCCATTACCGCGCGATCCTTCCCATCCGCGAGGCCAATTCTATTTTGTTCGCCGCTGAAAGCTAGAGCATCGGGCAGGGATACGCTAATTACGATGACCGGAAAACTCGAAAGTGCATCGAGACGGAAACGCAATCTGGAACGGGATGATTACGCGGCCAGCTCGTTCTTTCGCGATCGCTTCGATGGTCACCTGCTTTCATGCTGTCGTCTCTAGACGTTCATTCACATGGTCGTTCGTGGCAGACGGCTGGACGCTCGCATCCCATCTCGTCCGTTACGCAAATTGGAGCAGAAAAATAATCATCGAGTGGGAGTAATCGCGTAAGACGTTGTTAGGTCGGGAAAAATTAAAGTGGCAATTCCTTGACCGTGAAGAAAATTATCGTACAAATTTTTACCAACCATCATCTACTGCTCCAACGTTTCAGCTCCGGATGATCTGTCGGAGAAGCTCCTTCGTTCTCGAAAGCAAACGGGAGTAAGCGTGTAAGACGTTGTTAGACAGGGGAAAATTAAAGTGGTAATTCTTTGGCCGTGAAGGAAACGATCGTACAAATTTTTACCAACCATCATCTACTGCTCCAACGTTTCAGCTCCGGATGATCTGTCGGAGAAGCTCCTTCGTTCTCGAAGGAGAATGAGAGTAAGCGTGTAAGACGTTAGGCTAGGGAAAATTAAAATGGTAATTCTTTGACCGTGAAAAAAACCATCGTACGAATTTTTTCTCAGCCATACGCTATTGCTTGAACGTTTCGGCTCCTGATGATCTATCAGAGAAGCTCCTGCGTTCTCGAAAGCAAACGGGAGTAAGCGTGTAAGACGTTGTTAGACCGGGGAAAATTAAAATGGTAGTTCTTTGACCGTGAAGGAAATGATCGTACAAATTTTTACCAACCATCATCTACTGCTCCGACGTTTCGGCTCCTGATGATCTATCAGAGAAGCTCCTGCGTTCTCGAAAACGAATGGGAATAAGCGTGTAAGACGTTGTTGGGCCAGGGAAAATTAAAATGGTAATTCCTTGACCGTGAAGGAAACGATCGTAGAAATTTGTACCAATCATCATGTACTGCTCCAACGTTTCAGCTCCGGATGATCTGTCGGAGAAGCTCCTTCGTTCTCGAAGGCGATTGAGAGTAAACGTGTAAGACGTTAGGCTAAGGAAAATTAAAATGGTAATTGTTTGACCGTGAAGGAAACGATCGTAGAAATTTGTACCAATCAGCATGTACTGCTCCAACGTTTCAGCTCCCGATGATCTATCGGAGCAGCTGCTGCGTTCTCGAAGGCGTTAACTCCGGTTACCGGGTTTGGTGCTTGTTTTACTGCGGACATTCCACGAGTCTCCTCACAGGAGACGTCCCATCTATCCCCATAGTCCGAGGATATCTCGCGAAATCTCATAAATCCTAGACATTCTTCGCGCGCGTCTAGCCACGGATAGCGAGATTCAATTGCAGTACCAATCTTTCAGAAGAGCCTGGCTCGGAGCTTCTTCTCCAACGTAACCGCGTTCATCGATTTTGACGTGCCATTAGATAAGCGGAGCACAGACCAGACGTTCTCTAGTCCGCTGTAAAGCTGTCAGAGCCAAACCGAACTAGAGTGGTCTCGATCTCCGTGAAAAACCGGCGAAGTCGGCGCTCTAACCGCGTCTACGCGAGAGACGGTTTAACGCGCGGCGTGGATCGTAAAAGAAATTGATAATTCTCGTGGAGGTAGCGGTGTAGCCAGCTTTGTACCTTCTTTATGTGGTACGAGCCGAAGGGGACGCACGATACGCGTAGTAACTTCGCGAAGCTGATACAAAGGGGTCGAGGGCTGGTGCTCAGCGGATCGTAAAGAAGTCGTGGAACGAAGATAATGTTCGCGGAAGTAATTGCGTCGCGACAAAGATTATAGCAGTCCGTGCACGTCGGTGCCATTATATTAATGGGCTAGCCGCTGCTGTGTAACGTTCATTTATAAAAGATACGCTTCGACGCGAGACAATTTTTTCTCGAAACAAAACTGCGATACGTGTCATTTTTATCACCGTCCTTTCGAATGATATTCACGTATCGACGACGTTCGCTCGGAAAATGTCGTCTCCTATGGCCGACGTATCGTTTAACCGTGTCTGACCAATTACGGGATTATCCACTACAGTTGCACTCTGACCTGCAACGACATTTCGCGGAACGAAGGATTATCGGTCACATCCTGTGCATTCTTAACCCTTTCTATGCTACAGACTATAGCCACCCAAAGTCTGACACTCGCGATATGCCAACAGTGATATAAGTCGATCGCTAAAATATGCATAGACCGGTAGCTTTGTGAAACACAGTACCATAGCGTTCGCATTGTTCCTTCTCACGTTAAATGCACGCGATCAAAGCTATCACATCGAAATGGCCAAGAGAGTAGCAAAGCTGAATACAAAGGGGTCGCTGACGAGGGCACCACGTCGAAGAATCGCAGAAATGTCGAAGACGACCGATCTCGCGTCGTTACCACGCGATACGGCGATAACCAGACACGATGAAAATCCTTTGAACGAACGCGTAACCCGGCACCCCGTGTCGCCGACTATATATGGGAACGTGGTCAGGATCGGCGAACAATGATTGCGGGAGCCCGAGCGGCGATGCTTGCAAAGTTTCAACAACGCTCGCGGACGATCTCGCGAAGTCGAAGTCGCTGCCAAAGTTTCGTGCTTCCGTCGTTCTCGCCGCTCTAGGGGTGGGAAGGTCGAGCGGTGGCTCAAGGGAAGAATGAGGCGGAGCAAGTTCTCTGGACGAAGAGAGTTCCGAAGGCAGGGTGGAAAGAACGATCCAGGCGAAAAAGAGCAGAAGAACGACAGTGATCAGGTCTGGCTACGAAATCATCGCATCCACGGTGTCTTGCAGTGCGATCCCTCTGGCCCGTGACTATGATAAGAAAGTTTCGTCGTAGGTTGCGTTACCTAAGCATCGCTCGTTAAATTTTCATCCAGGAGGCATTTATCGAACCATTGCAGAGCCATTTCAGTACAGTACCCTCGGTCAGTTGGGTGCCCTGTATATCGGGTCTCAGACCGATTTATAATTTATCAATCTATCGATGGAAATCGTGACGCTGGCATTAATACTACAACATCGTGTATATTCAACGGTACCCTGCAGCACCGGGTCAATTTGCTAGCGATGCAGGTCAACCGCTGAAGAATTCGCTAGCCTACCAGTTGCGTAAATAATTGTACGCGCATGTATGTCACTCATACCCAGTTTCGGCTAAATATCGTAACGGGTTACTGTGTTCCTCGTTAGTTTTAAACACAAATTCTCGAACATTTTTTCGCTCAGAAATCTGATCTCTAATTCACTGTCCAAATTCGCTACTGGAGAACAATGAACTGTCACGATTATGCACCTTCGATCTACTCTGCAGAAGAAAGGTAGGAGGATGAAGAGTAAAATGACTTGGATTGCTTTGGATAATTTTAAAAAGATATTTGCAAAGTCACATCGACGTATCCGGCCTATCCGGAATGCATTCGCCAGACGACGTAGAAACAAGAGGATCGGAATTTCAATATGAACGTAATAAATCGGAGAACCAGACTGCTTATTTAAATACTTAAAGCCTGTACCGCTGCCAGCGATAGATGATGGAAATTCCGATTGAAATTCCAGCTACCGGATTGCTGGCGTAGCCACGTGTTTCCTTCCAGCCAAAAAGAATTAGAATCACAACTACGCCGGCGACGACAATAATGGCGACCGTGACGTCGTCGTAGATAGATCATAGCTTAGATCTCGCGAAAGCGTTTATCCAAACGCCACAGTCCCGAGTCACGGCTAGCTTACGACGCATAAATTACCAGCGGAATTAGTCGCGAATTCGGAATGTTAATGAGGAATTATACGTCCCCGACTAAAGAACTTGGACACTTATCTGCGTCTGCCTGTGTGTGTTCGCCTTAAGTGGCGGTAGTGGGACGAACGCAGTGTGCGCTATAAAATAATCGAATTCCGAGCTCAAAGGGCCGCGCGCTAACGACATTACCTTACACTCCACGACGCAATTAAGGTGTATAAAGCTCCCGGTTCCAGGACCCCCCAAAATTTCGTGGGCAGCGAAAGTTTTCCAGCCACGTATAGACATTTTTGTCATTTTCCTTCCGAATCGATAGACGCCGTTGGTCTCCGATGTATCCACCATGAAGAGGATGTTCCTCGGGTTCGTCTTCATCGGGAACGATGTAATTGATCCCCGCTGAGTCATTATAGGAATCGCGTTAATCCAATTTAATTTCCTTCATTATGTCCCCGTGCTTTTGAAACTTCGTTGCGAGAAATTTTGAGTAATTCCGGTCTCTCAAGACGGTCGGAGTAATCCCTTAAAGGGTGCAATTTGGAAGTTGTAGTCTCTACCGTAATCCCATTTAATCGTTGGAAAGAAATTTAAGCGTTTAACGGTAGCGCGAGGGAAACGAGGCGTAAGTAGAAACAGACCGCGCATAGTCAGACGTAACTTATACCAGCCGAGCTCGCAACGTTTCGAGTACGCCCGTTCGAGAATCGTTCGGAGTAAAACTATTCGCGTTGATCAGTATCGTTTCTCGACATCTCCGAAAAGTACCGTCAGCCAAAAAATTTTGTCCAATTTCTTTCTCGCAACATCGCGATGGCCACGATCTTCGATAACTCTAGAGAGACGGCACAGACTTGGTCGTAGAAGCTGACAAGAGGACGTTGCTAAGAGAAGCGTGAAGTAACGATTCGAGCGTGTTCAATTAACAGCAACGCGGCTGGTCTCAATTAAAGGATGCCGTTCAGGTGTAAAAGCTAACGCAAGGATCGCCCTCGACTCCAATCGACTTCGCGAAGTAGAAGGTCCACGAAGGAAACGGCTTCGTAGTTAAGGGAACTAATCAACACGTATCAGCCAAGGCGATACAGAAGGGCAATCATTTTTCTTCCGCTCCTTCTCTCTTGTCGACTTAGTCGTTCCTCGGTGGTCGATTCCACTGCTGAAAATGAGAAACGAGTACTACTATTCGTTACTCGCGAGTCTTCGAACATTCCAATTAGAAATAATACTGCATTCCTAAAAGTGCTTCGAGTTTGACTTACATCCATCTGCTATTTTTCATCTATCTCGCTCTCTCTCGTCTCTCGACAGGTACATACTCGGTCTCTTCGTCGTTCGATCGAAATAGTAAAATATACACGGAGCGGTAATACAGACAAGTTGTTTCAAACGAGTATTCGTCAGGGAGTAGACACGCCTCTCGTACTCTTGCCAATTAGACCTTCGTTTCTTCCACGAGACTTCTCGCGAGCCACGAGTAGTAGACCCAGTCGTCGACGATCGAACGCGGAAGAAAGTACGGGACGAAGGATCGAAAGTTCGACATCGTGAGAAGGAAGCACGAAGTCGTCGTTTACGTTTAATTATTTCAACGGGACTTTCGTCCTTACGCGAGAATAAAAACGTCAGTGGACCGGAAGACCCGTGAGACAAAAGTTTCGCGAGTCCTCACTCGCGGAGGGCTCGTGTTGTTTTGCTGGCTCGTTATGCAGGTTGCAAGAGTCACCGCAAGTATCGACTTCCTTTCGGGTCGATTTAAGAGAATCAGAGCAGATAACCGAGTTTCCGCAATTGAGAGAACCAATAGACAAGGAATCGAGCCAAGAAAAAGGACCAGCGGAAACCTGGGAATACATTTTCCGCTTTTCCATCGTCCCACTCTTATCCGCTTCCCCGCCCTCGTTCCGCCATCTATTTACGTTCTTTATCGACACGGGGGAACATGATCGCGATGTCGAAACGAGAAAACGAATAGCGGGATCATCGATGAACCGCGAGGACGATAATTCTCCTCGCTATCGCGCCCTGCTTTCTTCCTTCGACGGTACTTTATAATCGCTGCGATGATTATGCTGCAACGAGAACGTGTTTACAAGCGTGATCGAAAGAGTGATCGAGAGTTTGCCAAGAACAGTCGACGAGTGACGTACTGACCAAAGTTTGTCAGTCTTGGCATGTTCTTCTATTAATTACCGTCTCCCTCTCGTTGCGCGTTAGGCATTACCGGTGGATCGTAAGGGAAGAGGGAGGACGAAAAAAGAGGCGGAAGAGCTAGGAAAAAGGAACATTAACAAGCGCTACGGACAATCGAGTGTTTTTACGAGGAGACGAGCAGTCGCAAGAGCATCCCGACTGGCTTAATCAGGCCGTACGACGAACAGGCCGTGGTACGCGAACCTTTAGGTGGAAAGTCGGACAAAGACTTCCTTTCGACTTTAAAGATATATATACTTTCTTACGGTGTACAGCCACGGCGAATACACGTACTCTTTTACGGTCTCGTTACGGGCGAGACAAGCCAGCCAGGTAATGACCACGGACCATCTGGATACTCGGGGCTGGTTGAAAGTTAGCGAGGGTGGGGTCGGATTGTTAAGACACTGGGCGCAGGGAGAGGGGCGAAGGTGAGAAGAGGAGAAAGACGAGACCGGTGGAAAGACGGTAACAATGAAGTCCTCTTTTCTCTTCTCGTGTTTAACGAGGCTTGCATCGGCAGCTTTCGGCAAGCGATCGGCCGTGAATCTACGTTCGGCAATAATGATGTACTCTGTTTGCGTTTCACCAGCCGTGCCTCGTCTCTCTGTTCGCCTTGTCGAGGCAGGAAGAGTAGGTCGCGAGTCGTCGAGAATATCCAGAGGATGTACACGCGTCTCGAGTGCTTCGAGTGCCGCCTTTCACTCCAGCTGCAAACTCCACGCGTTCGCCCTCTCTGTCCCACCCTTTCTGTCGTATCGGTTCCCTCGTCGCGTACTCTGCCCTCCCGGATCCGCAGGATAATTATAGGAAATCTAGAGTGAAACACGACCCGATATAAATTAGCGTACTCGTGTAGCGACGCTCGCAAACATCTGGGTCATTGCATAATAACGCGGCAACGAGCGTAAATAGAAGCCCGCGACATGCAGGATGGCACAACGCACGATTCACGTAAGAATAACGATAATTGAACGCACAGGGATTTCGTGCGATAACGATCCTCCCACGTCCCCGTTTATTTACCGTGATCGGTGGAACGGTATTAATACGGCACCGCCTTCGCTGGAAAACGACGCGCGACCATCGCATACTCGCGCAAGCTCGTCGGAATGGAACGGCACCGGATCGCGAGAACTATGCTTTAACGGAATTATAAAATTACGCGCCTCGGTGTTGCGCGGAAGTAGTACGAGACTCCTGGAAAGCGATACGCAGACATCGTTATCGTCGGTACACCCTAATAGCGTTTAGGTGTGCCAGCGATCGCGTGTTTCCGACGTATACGTGCACGAAGCCGGCACTCGAAACCCCTTACGATCGTGTGCAAACGTGTGTTGTACGTGCGTGGAAGCGGGCTGTACGTGCGCGCAGCACGCCCGGTATTACGGAAGTTCTCTTTGGATAGCGGTGCACACAACCCTGTTGCACAAAGATGCAGAGAATGCAGCGACTGCATACAGGGGTACGCAAATGTTTGGCGTGGCTCTTGGGTGCAGTTCGTTACTCCCGCGCCTCGAGTGTACTTGGGGGAAAATCGTAATTATAATCAAGTTTCGCCTCGTCTGCTTGATTTTACGCGTCGCCGGGCCTCGAGGATACTTTTACGTTTCTGTCTCCCCGGCCATTGTGTCGTCGGAAACGCGTCGAACTGCATCTGCGTCTAGGCGGACGGCTGAATCACGCTGTAATCGTTGCCTCGGTAATCACCCTTTGAGGGACACGAGTGGTTCGTTAGGAATTCCGCGGAACGCGGGGAAAACGCATTAAAAATCTTGCCAGGGCTGCCTGCCTCTGGCAGAGGAATCTCCGCGCGATGGCGGCGCCCGCGGCTTGAAAATAAAATTCAAAAGTGCGCCCCGGAGTAAAAGCGGCCGGCTACGTGTCCGCGTTCCGACAACGCGGCAAATTCCTGACAAACGACGGCGAAATTTCCGGCAGGGGTGAAATTCTCGCTGCGTCTCTTTCACTTGGACTTCACCCTTCGCTTGTGAGCCGTTGCGATCTGCCTCGAGAGGGAAAGTAGCTTCGTTTACACCGGGGGTACCGTTTACACCTTCAACCTTTTTATTCGCGATTGCCATTTCGCGGAAAATTTTCACCGGTATATATTTAAAATTATAATAGTTCCAAATGCCAACATTTTTCCGACACCTTGCAACTGTTACGCGATTCGAAAGGGAGTCGCTACTGACTTCGTTCCGAGATCACCGAGGTCGCGCCAAGTCACGGGAACCCTCGATGACGGGGAGAATCATCTGTTACGCGGCCTACGCGCGAAGGCAAAATGGCAGAAAGGGAAATGCAACTAGGGACACCTTCCATAGACAGCGAAACTCGAGGCTTCGGTCTCGACAGCCTGTTAAGGGAAGGCTATTAACGTGACGTAATGACGTCATTAGCCGGTACGAGATCACGTGATCGAAGGGATAATTATATTAGTGTCCGCCGTCGCCTTGAAGGTTGGCCCCTTAACTACCCACTCGACTCTGCCTATTCGTCGGCAAATGAAAACACACTGCTCTGGCTCTGCCACCCGCGTGTCCGTTTTTAACGAGATTCAACCGGCAGTCTAACACTTTGCATAATCTTTTCGCAGCAACATAAGCTCGCTTACCCTCTTCCGCTAAAAATGCACTTCCTCTCTGAATTTCATTACGCCGATAATACAAGCCGGGCAAAAAGGGAAATATTCTCGATAGCGGTGGTAAAAAACCGGGGTGTTGGAAAGGGATGGAAACACGGGGTCACGAGGCGCAAGATATCGATCTAAATTTATTCAAACCGCATTTCGTACGATGCATAATCCGACGCGTTACGAGAACGAAATCTCCGATAACATCGGCTACGCCGGGATACGAAACGACGTCGGAGCGACGAAACGCTCACGATGCGGCTTTTCCACGAATCGTTGGCAATTATTCCGTTATGGCGGTTAAATTCGCGACACTGTACGTTGCTTGTAATTCGGTCAAAGCCACGAGCGCTGGCTCCAAGTAGAAACGGTCCGCGCATGGTCAGACGCCGAGTCCAAGTCTGGCGCTCGTTCCAGGCTTTGAACTTGAGACTATAGTCGGATCGTTATTACAGGAACACGTATATCGGCGTTCGTATTTGGTACAAGCATCGAAATCACCACGGTGCCACGGTCGAAATCGAATCCCGGATAGCGTCGAGCGTCTTCGGCTACTCGACCTGGATGATCCTCCATTTTTGCCCGGCGGTGTAATTAGCGGGCGGGAGGTCATAAATATGCTTAAAACCCGTGCAACCGGCCCTTTTAACGATATCTCCGCAATTTGCCTTAAACGCCCGGGTCCTCTATTCGACGCTAATACTGCTAAATCTCGCGTGAGAGCTCGCTCGTTGGCCAAGCCGTGGTGGAGGAGACGAGAGGCAGCCGAAGGAGGGGCAGGAACGAAAGTAAGATAGATGTCGCGGGGGAGACGGAAGAAATTTCCTCAAGGCCAACGATAAATAGCCCCTAATTACCGCTCTTTCCACGGGGGTGAACTATTCTGCCGCGTTACTACCCCGATGTCGTCGTCGGCGTTGTCTTTGCTCGACAAAATGGGTATCAATTAGTTTATGGGGAAAAAAAGGAAGCGAGGCAGAGAGAAACGAAGAAGAGAACCGCTCGAGACCGTTAAACAATGAAAGCTGACTTACTAGATCTAATAGAAGCAGCATTCTCCTCTTCCACGGTTCCACCCCTTTTCTACCTTCGTCTAGATTCTCCGGACTCCTTTCCGTTTCGCGTAACTCGGCCGGAACAAAAGAAACAATAACAGGGGGCTCACAGCGAAAGCGGGAAGCTCCGAAATTAATTTGTATCCTCGATGTTGGCGACCACGTCCAGGTCCGCAACGGTTCAAACCGGAAGACGAATGCGCAGGCTCAAGATGTCCTCCTCGTAGGGAACAATAAAGGGGATGGAAAGGGGACACGGTTGACTTATAGTCCAGTATTAGCACCAGCGGCTTGTTTCTTCGTAATTTTCGTTAGCCGTGACAATCATTTAACGTTTAGACGGATAAGAAACCACTGTTCTCTTTTCAGCCTCGTTGCCTTGCCCGTTCCCCGGCATTCTTGTCGCCGAATCGCCCCTTCTGGCCCATTTTCCGCCGCGTCCTGATTTTGAAAGCCACTAAAACGAGTCGGATTGTTCCCGAAATAGCTATGCCTTGATGATAAACGGCGAAGCCAGCGAGCTTCCTTTCTCAACTGCTCCTCCCGTTTATCTCGGCTTAAAGAGATACGCCGGCATCGAAGCTTAAAGCCTCGCTCTTCGGCAGCTCGCTGTCGCGAAGATTATTTCCGCGGGATTACTTTAATTGTTTTAACGCTTCGGCGAACGGTCAGGTCTCTTTGTGCTTCGTCAAACGAACCGTTGCTTCGAGGTCTCAGCTCGATATTTTTCCCAACTGGACGATTTAAAGTCCCGCGTATCAGGGGGCTCGGAAGCTCAGGGTTCGTGGAAAATTCGTCGAGGAAAATTCACCGCTTATCACGGAAAAATCGAAAAATCAGGAAACGGAAAAAGGAAAAGAAATTTATCTTTATCCTCTCTATCGAAAGGTCCGACAGTTGGAAAACGAGAGGTCCGATTCACCGAGCGTAACGAAACAATGGCGGTCCCCCATAACCCGGGGTACCTGTCGCGAAGGTCACAGGATCGAGTTTAGAAACTGGGGAAAAGTACTCCTTGGCGATCATCGACTCCATATAGAGCAGCATGGAGGAAGGCGGAGCAGTCAGGCTGCCGGTTCGACTCCTTTACGAGGTCCAAGGGTCGAAGGAAGGGAGTTCGATCGGTTGCCTGGTCGTTGGTAGTAGGTGAGTGGTCGTCGGTGAGGGTTCATAACCTCGGCAGCAACGAGGGACCATATATGTGGAAGGTTGAGACGGGAGGTTTATTTTCTGGATCGCTGGAGGTCGTCATTCGAACCGACAGACGCCACTGGAATCCCTTAATGGCGGCCAGGCTCGTTCCCAGGAGTAGCTTCGACCACGTCAGCTCGAGGAACCTCGTAACCATCGTGACCAAGTCGCCTCCGCCATGCGCCAATGGAATCAGCCAGCAGTCTACTCTCTCTCGTAACAGGCTTTCTCTTTTTCATCCGCCTGTACCTGGTCTCTTCGTGCACCGTTCCTTTCTTCGACTACGTATACACGTGTACGTTTACGACAACGACGACGGGATCGGATCGTCTGAGTAAAAAGCGGAAAGGAAGGAGGAAGACGAAACGAGACAGGCTGCCAGAGAGTTGCATAGGAGAGAGTACGAGGCTAGAGCGGCGTCGCGACGCCACAGGTGGCCGGTTTGAAACGCTTGATTTACGGTCGGCCTCACCTACGAACTTTAAAGTTCAAGCAACGGCGGACGGGTAAACAGGCCCAGCGATCCTCTGCCGCCTCTTTTCGAACACCGAGTGCCCCTTCAAGCTGCCGAAAGCGCTCCAAGAATTTGTCTGCGACCGCCTTCCCCCGTTTCTTCCGCGAATCTTCGCCTCCACCGCCCACGGATCCGTTGTCTATCTCCGAGCCTCGGGGAAGAAGAACCGGATCTTGCAAGCGAGACTCCCCGCGATGCTCGCCAAATGTCCCGCTCTCTCGATGCACCGCCGATGCACGTGACGATCCTTGCCCCGTTTCTGCCTGTTTGCACGCGTTGTTTCAACATCTTCCTCCAGACGAGAACGCGAAATCTTGTCTATCCACCAAAGACGATTGCCGCTCCCTTTACATTGCACCGGCGACCTGATTTGTCGACGAGTACGTCTGATTGCGAGACGAGATTTCTCGTTTGTCACTCGGATCTGTCCTCGCAGCGTGCTCTTAGAAGCTCGTTGTATTCACACCGTTCTCGAATTTGACCGATTTTGGTTACTCTTTGGTAAAGGAGTAGGTGTCTCGATGAGATTGTTCTTCGCAGACGTGCCTTCGTTATTGCACTCCTGGGCGCGTCTTTGTCAGTTTTCGCTTTGGTCTCGGGAAAATTGAACGCGAACTTTGATGTGTCGAAATAAACTATTCTCGTTGGGGATAAAATGGCTCTGCTATGCAGAATCGTACAGTATTATCGAGGACTTTTTTTTAATAAAGACTTGAAACGTGATCTAGACCCAAGTGTAAAAGTTGAAGAGAAGAGAAGTTCCCGTGTTTCCATCTCTTTCTGTGTTTACTATATATCGTCATCGCCGAAAGCTATTCTCGGAACTGATCTCCGCGAATCAATTTTCAACCCCAAAATCAGCTACCCGATCCTTGACTCTGGTAAGCACTTTGGAATCCATGCAGATCGATCGACTGGCGTTGAACCTTGGACGGGAGGGGCTTGGGGAAATTAATATCGCTAAAACGAACCTGACATTAGCCTTCGATCAGCAACAGATTTACGATGAATAGACAAACGTTTGGAAGTCGGATCGTTATGGCAACGCGGCACTGGCCACAGTTCAAAGTCAATACAACGTGACGAAGAGTATTAGGTAATTTGAGTACACCACTAAGCGGTTAATTGTAGTAGGATGTATCAGTATCTGTTAACCGAATGTGGTCGATCGATTCTCCGGTTAATCGATTGCAGGCATAATCCAGTCGAGGGTCACGCACAGTAAACAGACTAATCGATTATCTCTATATATACAAATCGTTCACCTCTATAGCATAGGCCAGTAATCGATATCTAAACGGTCTTATGGTACGTTCGACTACACCATCGGTATAGTGAATTTTCGCGTGTCGCGTGGCCTCAGCGAATCTCGACAGAAATCCTTTAAACCGAAGACTATTCCTATCGCGAAACGTATGCGTATACCCGAATTACAGAAATTTCGGAAAATTAATAAGGCACAACGGCATCCCGGGGCTTCGTGGTATAATTCGTGCAAAAATTCAGTATATTTCCATATACTCTGTGCAATATAGAATTACAAATTCAGGGAATAAATCCGATGGAAAATTCGTAATTAATAAATACCATGTAAAAATATTCTTGTTCATTAAACACGACGAAATTGCAAGACGTATGATTTTTCATGTGTAAATACGTGCCGCGGTTATTTATAATTGACGATCCTAAGTTAAACTGACTTTTTTAAACTACACAAATCCCCCCGTGCAAAAGATAATACCAATATTTCATGGATCCGTGTACCGTGGCAGTGTAAATGAAGTTATTTATAGAAATATATGAATTATTAAATTTATCATTAATGGTTACGTAATATACGTAATGAAAGATTGTTTGCAAAATAAATTCATGGAAAAAATGAAAAAAAGAAGAATAAATAATTATATAATATAATATAACAGTACTGAACTTTCCGCAGCTCCATTTTCTTTCTTTCGCTCCCATTAAAAATTTACTTTGAAAAGCGATACCAGGTAAAGAGCTGCCTCTAAATTTCAAATATTCACGATCAACATGAAATCGGCATAGTACTCTTTGAATTTTAGAAACGTACAACGAATGATAGCTATTGTACGGAAATATAAAGGAAGAATGATTAAATGGGTTACAAGTTTAGAGTCTGTTCGTACCCCTAACTTAAAGGGTCACGGACACAAATACAACCCCTTCTCAGCCATAACAGTTACAACGCATTTTACATCTTTATAACCCTCTCACTTCTTAGCAGTTATTTCCACAACCGTTTCAACCGTTCAAAGAATGGCGATGTAATTATTGTAGAGATAGGGTGGGTGTTTAATAATACATAAAACTATTTATTAACCATAAAATATAATATACAATATGCGGTGACGGTGAAGACTACGAATATAGATATCTATCAACTAAACTTTTACGACTACAACTAATAACACGATTACATTTAACAACACCATTACAGCTAACAACACAATTACAACTAACAACTTCTTTCTTCACAGCTCTCTGCTACGAACTCTAACATACTACACCATACTACAGCATACTACATACTGCCTACTCACGCCCTTGCATCCCTATTTAAAACCACACATTCTATCCTCTTTCATACCTATTCTCTCTTTCCCACGCACTCCTTGCAATCTTACCCTCAGCGGGTTACGTAGCCCAAACACTGAAACGCATTCCTAAAGACACTCTTCACTTTCATCCGATACATTCATAAACATCCCGTCCACACGATCCTAGCGCACGGTCATTCGTCCTTTCGCACGCACTCTAAATAACATGCTCGATCCACTCGTCCTGCGATACCACATTATTAACGTCTATCCGTCAAACTGCTTAATCGAGACTCAAATTTTTATTCGATAGATCGAGTTGTTTAAATTTCAAATTTGGAATATGAATTTTCGCATTTTAAAACTTTGCAAACAGAAATTAATCGTGCACCCATCGTTCTTCCAAGGATCAATAACGAATCCAAACGAGGCTTTGCAAGTATCCTGGCAGACCAGAGACCCCGTGAACATTATATATTCGTTGGCATATTTAAATATCTGTCAATATTTCTCGACGGCTGTACGTGCACCGTAATGCACTTTCAACGCGTTTTGTTCGGCAATTAATTCGTCACGCGGTCGGGGGAGGGAAATTGCTCGGCTGATAATTTTCGCAGCGGTTCGAGCATTGTTAATGAAACGAAATAACGGCGTGCAATAATGATCGATCGGTGGACGGGAATTTCTGGAAAATTTCTGCTCCCCACTGCGAGGCCGTCTGAAGTGGAGGTAAACAATAATAACTCCTATAAATTGTTCGGCCACGCCGGAATAATTAATATCGACTTCGTGGATAGTCGCGAGCAGCGCTCGTAACAGGGTGGGTCGAGATTCGTCCGCATCCCCCATTACCGCATTCATATGTAGTAAATAGTTTTCGAGGATGTACATATGTGTCTCGCAAATTGTTTTCAGATTGTTCTGTTACGAACAAACCACGATTACACGCGAAGCAAACGCTAAAGCCATTAAACCCATTTGCGATTACGACCTGTGTCCCATGATGCGCATAATTCGACCAACGTATTTGCGATCCTCCTTTTCTCCGATACTTGCGTGCTCGTATAACAACAACGAATAACAACAACAACAACATGGAATGCCGTGTGGAAGACCCCAATCATTTCGGTCCACGTCAAGATCGTGAAAGTGATTCAAGTCGCACGCGTGTTGTCCCGAGATATCAAAAAATTTCGCAATTGCAAACATTAGAAAATTCGTTTTAACGCAACCACGAATTCAAATTGGTGGTTTTATTTCCTGCCACTTTGTGAGGTCAGGTTCACGTTGTTACAAAGCAAATGGGTTTAATACGAAAGGAGGGTGAAGTTTATTCTCTCTTTTCGTCGACTTTTGACTCGGACCACTTGCACGATTACCGGCATAGATCATTACCAGGGGAAACAATCGCGCAGGAGTAAAGGGAATAATTAATTTTCGCTCGCCATGAAGCCCGTAACGCACAAAGGGGCGGGAATAAAATGAAACCGAGCAATCCGCGCAATTATTTTCAGCTGGCGAGTCGTAATTTCGAAACGAAACTGTATGCTAGTCCATCGTCCTGGAAAATGATCTCGCGGTGATCTTAGCGGCTTGTCGGCGCCAATGCAACGTTTACGAACCGCTACTAAATAAATAAGCTGACGTTAGTAAATGAGCGGGTGACGCGATAACGCCCATATCTGAAGCATCCCTGGCCGCGAGGATAACGTTTTGGACAGGCCCAAGATTAACGTAGACGCGAAACGGCGCTGGGATATCAGCCGATAAGCTCTTTTCCAATTTATTCCTCGTCCGAATGCGAAGCCAAAGACTAATGTCGATGCTGGCGTTAATCCAAATCGAACGTACCACGACCCAGTGTCACTCTCTATTATGTAGACGACCCTCCATGGAAGTTTACTTCGTTCCGAGCTGACAAAGAAACTAGCTGGTCGCGATGCAAAAATATTCCGACAACGCGTCAGATTCCTCTTTGATTCTCTCTTTTCCTGCATGTCGTTACGTGGCCGTGGGTGAGAGACGTGTTTTCTTTTATGACGAAGCAGAATTCAGAGGGTAATTTCGTTTGCATCCCCGAACGTTTTATTAACCCGTTCCTCCCCCTTCTCGCTCCCTCCCTCTCTGTGTATGATTGCTAATCGGATAACGCGGAGGGGTACTGTTAACCGTTACAGGAACTCGTAAAAATGGTACTTTGATAGCGACTACTTCATCGGGATACGCGTGCTCGTAACCGCGAGAAGATTTTTATGGACGGCACTCCGCAAACATTTCGCTGTCCTCTTGAACGAAACACGAGGAATAATATATCTTTGCCGGCGAACGCGAGCGTGCGGCTGAAAATTACGTCTGTATGTAAATTTTAAGCTTCAAACTATAGTCGGCATTTGCATAGCGTCATAAATCTACCGTTCAAACGGAAACCGACCGGTTCTTCTCGAAATTTTCGTTAAGTTTTAACGCAAACGCCCGCCGTCCACCGGTATCGACCGCCTAAATAAAAAATCAACGAATATCAATGAATGTTATTTAGAATCGGCCGCCCCGCGTACCCAGCGCGACGCCATAAATTCAGTCAACACGCGCAGGAAATATACCGGTTCTACTAATTCTCCGGTGAAAGATTAAATCGATTTTCACCGATTTCCCGGTGACACGCTTGAACCCACGTTTACCCCGGCAAAAGCGAAACAAATATCGCTCGCGGGGTCCTAAAAATTTACCGTTGCCTCGTCTCCTTTGCCACGGACCTCTCCACGAGGATCATTCATCCACGCAAGAAGATGCGCAATTTCATCCCCGTTCCGCCATATTTTCCAGCGGTGCTTGTTCTCAGCGAAGCTCCTCCGACAAAAGGCCGCGCATAAACAAATTACAGAGCAAGCTCTTTCGAAGTAGCAGCTTGAAAAGTACATTACCCGAGTTACGTCGCCGACGTCGACAGGCAACGAAGCAGAACGACGACGAAACGCGTTCAACGATCAATTTTGCACGCGGGTATTCGCGCTCCTCGCCGAGCTAAATCGACTACTCGTTCGCGCGCTAAGTTTGAATAAATACGCGGTGCGAGGGATCTCGGGAGAACTATGAACGCGTCGTAATCGCAGGTGAATTACTTCAATGGCGGTGTCTTTTCGCTGTAATTGATACCCGCGAGAGCTGACTGCAGGAGGACCAAGTCTAAGGGCTCCTGGAATTAATGCCACCCCTTTGTCCCGCGTGCTCGCGAAAATTCTCAATTACGGTAAGAGATACGCGAAACTGTTAACAGATTTTTGCTCCAAAGGATGTATCACCCTCGGAATTTTTAACCCTTCGCACTCGAGAGACTACCTTCAGTCGCCATTTGATAAAATTTCGTAGATCGATATTAATTAATATATCAAATTTAAGATAACGTAACGGCATGAAAGGTATAGAAATGAAATAGTTATACAAGTTAATTATTATACAATTTCTTATTTACTGCTGGAAAAAATATCGTTAACTTTACAGCAGAAAATCTTTGAACTCTTACTCATCTTTAACCAAAAAATGGTCGAGTGCAAAGGGTTAACAGCAGTGCTCCTCGAACTCGTGTGAAACGAATTTACATTAACTGTTCATTAACTGTTGGGAGTCAGCTACGCCCATGCAACGATGACGACAGACCTGTCGAAGGTTGCAGGCCAATACCGACCTTTGGACTTCAAGGGGTCGGTTTTGAGGGTTTAAAAGGGCCTGCTGTCCCTCGGAGCTCTTCACTCTCAAATCAGGAACACTACGAATACCTTATGTATATTGTGACCCACAGTGGCATTTAAAAAAGTCTCTAGTATTTCATATACTATATATATTGCATAAAGTGTATAAACTTCTCGTACATTAAACCTTTGGCATTTAAAAAAGTCTCTAGTATTTCATATACTATATATATTGCATAAAGTGTATAAACTTCACGTACATTAAACCTTTTACAAATAGCATTGCTGTATAATTGAATACAGTTACTTCCCTGCACGTTAATCATTTGGCTATTTCTTCCACGAAATTCGCAACATTAACGATTTGCATTAACATACGTGTAAATAAGAGAAGCTGCAATTTCTTCGAACTCGAGTCGACTAAAGGCAACTACGACACCATCGCTTCGGAACAATTTAAATGCCGACGTGGCGCGATCCGTGAAAGAGCTTATCGACAACGAGCTTCCGGCTGAGACCCAGCCGCGTTAGAAGTATCGATACCAGAACCTGCTCGTTTCCCATCTTCGTACAATCTCATTATACCATCGCTTTCGCAGTGGCCGTTGACAAACGCGATATTAAACGTCAATTCTGTGAACGGGTAAAAATAGAGTGGGAATAAAAACCAAACTAATTAGTCGTAAGTCGGACGTGTCGGGAAACTCGGCGGAGCTGCCGATATCGGGAACAGGGAGAAGGAAGTCTGCCTTCGCTGGTGTCGTCTGTTCCGTTCAATCGAGCTTGGCGAACTCTGTAATAAATACACGTGTATCGCAGTGACGGAAACGCGTAATAGAGAGAGCAACCGGTTTTCCCTGTTTCCGGTTTGCAGCGAGACGACGACGCCGGCGGTTCCCTTTGAAAATATAAAGAACGGTAATATTCAACGGTGTATACGCGACAGCGGGGCCACGGGGAGAGTTGCTGACGGAGGCAGGGACTCGGTGTGTCCGGGAAATAAGGGCAAATGGAGTGTCGCGCGAGGCATAAACATCTATCACGTTGGCAATGTACATCAGATAGTCATGAAAGGCGGAACGACCGAACGCTGTGTGCGGCGAACGTTTTTATGCGCTCCACCCCCGCCCCTGTACTTCCCGGCCACGGTGTAACTGCCAGCAATCCCTGTGTGTGGCCCAACGTGGATAGATTGGTCGTTTATTACGTCGTCGTGGCGCTAAATCTCGCCAGACCCGCGCGGAAGTGTATGACAAGGTGATTAACGATCTAATTAGACGGAGTGCCGGTGGGAAAGATTGGGAACGATTAGTTCTTAAAGGAGAATCCAGGGAAGGTCGAGTCGTGGCACGAGGACGCCACGATTCCGGAGGTCCAAGGGGTCTGGGGGTGGTGGTGCTTTACGAGAGACGGAATCGCGTCGTCGGCGGGTAAAGTCGCGAGATTATCAACGGTGAGGGAAATCGCTAGACGATTTTTCTTTTGGTTGCTAACGTGGTGTAAAACATTTGCAAATCCAGGTACTACCCCATCGACCCGTTAAACAGGGTAATCATGCCAACTGAAAGTTCAACAAATTCGATTTCTCCTTCATTTTTAAAATTGAATCCCATATTGCAAACACGGAACGCGTACAGTCAGTTTGACCGAGGAAAATCAGGGAACGAATATACAGGGTGTCCCAGAAACGGTACAGCCGGGAAAGGGGTGATTCAATATGCATAAAGGAATCGAAAAAAGGAATAAAATTTCTTCATTCGAAGCTTTGTTGTAGAGAAAATCGACTTTGAATATTCAACAACGAAGCTTCGAAACAAAATATTTTATTCCTCTCTTTTCCATGTGTTTCTGCATGTTGAATTACCCCTTTTCCGATACTACTGTTCCTGGGACATCCTATATAACCACCTCGATCAAACGACAACGTCATGCTACAAATTAATTTCGAGACGACTAAGAGGAAAACTCTTTACGCACACGATAAAATCGTAGCTATGAAATTTAATTACTGTTCCTTCACAATGGCGGCATGAGACGCATTATTACAGATTAGGTATTAATACCCGTTTATGTAAATTAAATTAAATTCGCGTTCAGTGTCGTGCGTGAACACATTTGCGTTGCCATAATTGAGCAATAAGAGGTAATGGGTCGCGGTTGAATCCTCGAGAAGGGAATTCAAATGGAATCGAGGCGAAGGGACGAGATAGACGATAAAGCGGGAATTAAAAAGCGAATGATAGTCAGGAGACAGGTCTCGAGATAAACTTTCTCCACGAGTCTATTTCTCACGGTCGAAGCAATAACCGAACTGCTCGTGACCAGTGCGATCGTGGTTGCGCGTGCCACCCTGCGACGTCCTTCGAATATCGAACAATTTCGCCATTCCTTCACCCCGTCCATGCCTCCGCGATATTTCGTCCCTTTCCCTCGTGTCTCTTTCGCGCCAAGGCCAATATCGCTAGAACTACGGTTTCCCCAAAATTTACAGGCATTAAATCGTCCCAAAGACCAGCGGAATAAAACTTCGAGATCTGGAACTACCTCCATTTTCGACCCCTTCCTCGAGTTCCACCACTAAGCGACGCGGATATCCTCTCGGAACGACTTCTCTCCCTGGCTAACGAGCGATTTCGACGCCCTCGATCTTCGATCGCAATTTGGTTCGAACGCGACTTTGCGCGAAAATTTGATCGACTGCGAATGCAGGGAATTTTACCAAGCGAGTGATACTAGCTTCGTTGACACGTGCATCGAAATATTGTGGAAATTCCCTCGTTCTCCGGCCAAATTTAAGCTCGACTTTCTCGCAATTACGATTACGGGTTAACGCTACTTAAAACGATTTCCCGGCTTTCCTATATTTCTTTTTCCTTTTTACTTTCCTGTCACGAAGCGAGGTTTATCGCGTACCGTTTCTTCTCTTGCGATTTTTATGTCACCACGTTATCGGAAGACTACTGGCAGAGAATTCGGCGAGAACGAAGCATAAAATTTGAAATGTCGCTTCTTTTCACGACAAGTTAGGTTAAACGCGACGATATTATTTTTAACAATATCTCTGGGCCGCGTGGGAAAAACACTCGTAAAAACGCGCGGCCTTTGTGCAAGTCGGAAAACAGCGTAATTGCTATGAATAATTACTGCTGCACGCGGCACTGCTCGCAAGATTTCCCGACTGAAATGAGTAAAATATTAGAGGCGAGAGATGGCTGTGGACCGCCTACGACTTGTATAATTACACGTGTTTTTAATCAAAGAAACAACCAGTTTACCAGAAGGATATACTAACCTAACGAATTATAGGATAAATCGTGATCGCGATAATTCCATTGTTAAATTAATGTCTAATCGATTCTTTTCCGGTATCCTAACGAGATTTACGAGTTTCTCGGTAATTTCAATTTTTCTTCCAACACCAAACTCGCATAGCGTGGAATTCCAGCGACATGAATTAATAAAATTCGATCGGAGGGTTGAGATCCTCTAGGCGTAATTTCGTTCCGCGCAATGCCAGACGGGGCTCGTTTGCGACGGAATTTCTAACCAGGTTAAATTCACGCAAGTGCGACAAACACGTCTATCGGTCGGCTAGATATCGAGCAGCTTTAACCGGGGCACAATTAATCGCAGCTTCTTCAATAGGACTCTTATCGGATCCCGAGGGAGACTTGGCTGCGACGCGGCACGAAACTTTTCCACCGCGATATTGGCGTGAACGATTAAAGCGCATTGACGTCACCTTCGTTAAGACTCAACACGTCATTGCACACGCTCCCTTGTAATTGCTGAGTGGATAATCTTCGCCGAAGAAGTTCGTTTCTTCCATTTTCCTGGAAAAACCAAACGAAGTTGACGCTCGTTCGAAATAGGTCGAGAAACTCCCAATTAAACTCGCACTCGTGTGGATAATTGTAACGAGATCGATGCCCGTCGAGATTCGCGTCCGTTGATAACTTCGTAATAACAACCACGACCATGTTTCGTGTCGGGTCGAAATTTAGCGCGTGGTTGCTTCCAGATGAAGCTAGAACCCTGGCTCGCGAATATTCATCGCGAGTAGAGGCGAGTAGAAAAGGTACGTCACTGATCGGACATCCCTTATCGCTCTGCTTCGCGTCGCCATGTTCGTTATTGAAAATCTACGCCAAGATAACGTCAATTTTCCGAAGCACTGCAAATATGTAACTATAGAAATAATTTATCGACTGATTTCACCAGAAGACCAAACGAAACGTGTCTACAAACTGTCTGTCAAGCTTGGAAACACGTGAACCAACAAAATAGAATGGTGGAAAATGAACGACATACAAAAATATGAGGAATTGCATTCTCATGCGTGAGAAATTGAGGAAGAGAGTATAAGTATGAAAGAAGATAGAGTGCAAGGTTTAAATAAGGGTGCAAGGGCGTGAAACGGGGTAGTTCTTCGATAGATGGTCAGTGCGAAAGTCGTAAAACTAGTATAAGTTAGTCCACGACAAATCATATTTTTATTATCCACCACCGCCGCTTTGCTGCTAGCTGACAATCCTACAAAAATGTGTGACACAGGCTACGAGAAACACAAGAAATTTGATAACGCTTGTATACATCCAATTTCTTTTGTGAATTTTCTCCAATCATGACGAGTATGTACGACACGAGCGCTGAAAGGATTAAGTTACCCTGGTGAACGTTAACAGAGCAACCTCACCACCAATTTGCCGTCGGTATTTCCAAAGAAAAAGTACGAATGAATTTCGACCGTTTAACGTGGTATCGAAGAACGAAGCCAGTGCTCGGCAGTCGATAGCCGGACCGGTAGGCAAAGGGTGATTTGCATATCGATTAACATATTAAGCAGAGAGCGCTGGTGGCGGTGGGCGAATAAAACGAAGGGAACGTTAACGCGCTAGCAAAGAACTCGAGTACTCGCTAATTCTCGTAACGGTCGGGCGTGAGTCGTTTGAGAAACCAAATGGCATCGCACCCCCTTCCGCCCTGCACGCTGCTTCCGCCTGCGACCCCGCGCTGTTAGAGTATCGACGGTCAGTGGTAACCATCGATACTTGAGCCCAGGGAGTGGAAACTTTCGCCGAGCGTACTTAAAACAAATTAACGCCGTTAATCCTGGCAGCTAGGAGGGCACGATGAAAGGACGGAAGAGAGAGATGCAGAAGAAGGGTGGCAAAGTGTCTGCTGGGGTGAGAGAGAACGAGATGGGCGGTAAAATAAAAGGAGCTGAATTTATATTCGCGCTGATAGCGACCGAGCTGAGAAACTGCTTGACTAGCAAGATAGCGCCGGCTCAAGCCAATTACATTCACTTGCTCCATCTTCTTCTTCTTCTTCTTCTTCTTCTTCTTCTTCTACTTCCTCCTCCTCTTTCCTCTTTTCTCCTGCTCTTCGACTCCCGCTTTGCTCTCCGAGGTATCCCTTTTTACACCGATCACCCCGTTCTCTGATTTCTCCTGTCCCTTCTTCTTCTATCTCCTCTTGCTTCCCATCGTGTCTTCTGTTCCATCATCGATTCGCGCTGGCGCGTTTCTTTCTTTAGCACCCGAGTCTCTAGCTCTTTGACGTTTAGATCCCTGCCTTTGTCGAACGTCCGGCGAAGCTCACGCGAACCGAGCGTTCAGCTCGGACGCGAGCTGCAAGCATATCTCGCTCAAGCGCCCTAATTGCGGTCAATTAACTAAGCTTCCAGGAACGCCTTCGACTACCTTGAACGTTCACCCCAGTCCGCAGTCTTATTCGTTAATCCGGCGCTAGGTAAGCCGATTAACGTCATTCGTTGAACTCGGTGTACGGACTTTTGTATGGACATTTGACAAATATTTGATTAAAGCGGAAATTATTTCCGCGCTCAACCTAATCGTTTCTTTCTCGCATTTTCCGCGCGAATTTTCCACGGACTGTGAAAAGTTTCGAAACGTCTTACTGTCTAATCTCATCATGCAAACTACTTCCAACGTCTGGGATATCGGCAAATTGTTGCACTTCGCGTCGAAATGTCAAAGGTGTTTGCGAATGAAACAGAATTCGATACTCGAACGCTGGAAGTTTTGGAATACAGAGAACGAATAAAAAACGATCAGTGTCGATTTCACCAATTTTTCAAGCGAGAAAGAAAATACTCCATCTCCAATTTCCTTCTGCGAAATTTATCAATTTTTCTCGTATAATAATTCAGGAATAACACCGATATTTGCCGTAGCGAACCAACTGTATTATTCCCAACTAATAGAGCAACTAATAAAGCTGCTCGCTGCTCGGAAAGCTCAAAAAAATTGACAGTTTTTCCTCCTAACGCGAGCTCTCCAAGCGTGCTCTTAAAATTTCCTACATTTTCTCGCAACTTTTAAACGAAACTTGAAACAACCGACGGATAAACAACGCAATTTACCCTCCTTTAAACCCACGTCGGTTCAGACCTGGAACACGGGCTACATATCCGAGAGAATACGACCTGGTAATATCGGAATAATTTTTACAAGAGTCTGCCAGCTCGGTGTTATCCGCGAGAAATTCTCCCATTCGGAACTATAGTTTCCAGGGCCGTCGAGCAAGAACTTCCGCCCCGCGGATCCCCGTCCGACACGCTCGGAGCGTTGCCACGTGCGGGGAGAACAAGGGACGAAGTCGTTCCGCGTGGAACGTACGTCTGCATCGTACGTTTGTCAGAGGGGTGTTATCGTCGACCCGGAGCGCGCGTGTGCCAGGAATCGCGATCGCAGTCGCCATTGACATCCGCGTCGTAGCTCGAGCATCCGAGCCTCACGAACAGCATTATCCGAGATTCCTCCGTGGATGCCGCGAAATATGAACAGGTCGATTCCTCGTGCTCCACGCTCGTCCCGGCTCGAATTCCCGGCGCGTAGTCCTCGCGCAATTTGCCGCGGCGCGAGGATTTAACCGCGCGGATTTCGTCCCGACTCGAGCGGAGTATAAACAAGGATCTGGCGGGAAATTACGTTTAGAAAAAGGCAAATATTGGAGAGAGGTGTGCGGCCGAGTGTGACAGCGAGGAGATAAATGAAGATCTAACCTGGAAATTGAATCGCGGGAAGGAAAGAGCAGACTGTGCCACGGTTATTTGTTTTAGGGAATAATGGACACTGCTGTCGTTCCTCTCTCTCTTTCTCTCTCCTTGAAAAACGGCAGATCGGGGTGAAAAGAGTTTAATATGAAATAACTGTGACGACGAAGCAGCCGGCTGTGAGCACAGCCCCGCCGATGCGGAGAGTTTTAATCTTCTTTGGCCGAGCAAACGGTTCGAGATGAATCGTATTTATTCGTAATTTCCTATTATGGGTGGAATCGCGCGGGTGACCGGGTGTTCATAAACCTGCGGCGGGAATTTGCGACTCGGACGTATGAACAGGCGACTGGCAACCCTTTGGACTTCGTATTGCTTCGAATCGCGTTGCCTGTAAAATTCTATTTGCAGTAAATACAGTCGCGTTCAATATACGTACGTACGTCACTTCGCCCTCTGGCCGATGGATCAGTTAAATAAAAGCAGTTGGGCTGATCAATTACGACTCGATGTATGACCATCGTATCGATGTCAAAGCAACGACTAATAAAATATACGAATGGAATGAAAACTTCGTTTCTCACGGAGGTAATAAAATCCACGTTTTTTCGCCATCGAGGGGAAGAAAATAAATTAATATCGAGTGCCGGGGGTGCGCGCAGGGGTGGCGCATGCCGAAACCTTTATCCCGCATGCGTAATTTTCATTGCCGATTAAATTCCTGTTCGCGAGCCGAGTCCCCTTTCGATTCGCACCGCCGACAAATGCACTCTCGCCCTTTTATCTTTCACCTTTGACCCCTTGGAGCGCGGCTTCCGCGCTAAGTTCACGGGAAATTCAACGGCCGATGACCGGCGTCGTCGGCGAACATCGAATCACACTTTGCTTCTTATTTCCTCGTTTTTTCGCCCATGTTCCAGTCGCAGCTTGTATTTAATTAAAGCCACCTGCTGGCCAGCGTCGATCGATTCTGATCAACGATAATTGATTTCGCGTCGGTGTTGGGGCTTGAACGGTTCGCGCGGATCGATCGATCGTTGCGTGTAATCGAACACGGAAATGAGCGTTTTATTGAAGCTGCAAGCACGTTCGGCCCGAGCTAATAAAAATTCCGTCCAGTTTAATCCCGATCCAGGCGACATTTCGTTTGCGCCGTGTCGATACCGTACGCGTAAATAGCATTTATTAATAAACCCTCGACGATCTCGTTTCGTCCGATTTTTCGGTAACTCGTTACAACGATCGCGTCGTCGACGACCCGTGAACCACGATCATTCGCGTCGGCGAAGTCGTACACAGCTTCCACTGTTACCCCGAAGAAAGCAGACGCGTGGTGGTAGGTGACGAGAGAGGAAACAGAAACGAGTGGAATTAGTGGAGCATTCCGTGGGAAACGTGGAGTCGATGGGCGTGCTAGATCGAGTAAACGGATCGATGACGAACCGCTCGTGCTCGCAGGGATAGAAAGTTGCGACAGGCCGACGGTAAATCATTCAGACGTTTCGGCTTTCCTCGCGTAAGCCAACTCGGAATCGATCATAGACATTCTTCGACTCTCGCGAGTTCGCGTTACTCCCTATTTCCATCCTTACTCTATCTCGATCATCGAGAGAGTCGATCAAGCGCGGCTGGGAATCGCAGTGAATTAAGAATCGCGAGAAAAGCACGGAGGAATTCGATTTCGCAAACGGTTCTAATGAGTCGCGGGAGGACCATGGAACAAAATACGATTCCAAATCCTTTCGTATTTCCGTACAATCTGCATCGATCGAGTTAAATGATCGAATAAGTGCCATCCTCGTTCGAAACTCGTTACAACGGCAACGAAATCGCGGGGAAAAAGAGAAATAAGAAAAATAAGGAAAATAAAAGAGATGAGAAGTGTGTAAGTAAATTTGCAAGGAATATCGTTGGATCCTCGTGATCCATTTCGATGGTGCGCGCGTGCAAGCTCGAAGGTCAGCAGAATCCGGGTTATCCCGGCGAAATCGCAACGCGTTTTACGTATCCGTGGAAAGAAGAGGAGGACGGTTGAGCTCGCAGGTGCAGCAGGTCGCACGTGGGCGAATTCGAAGCGACGCAAGTTCGAAATCGTATCGGAGACGTAGAATCCCCGTTGGAAATGCGGAAGTACGAGGCAGAGATTGACGTGGAAGAGGGTGGAGCTTGCGGATTCGAGCTTGCAGCGTCGTTCCAGCAGCGACGCGAGGATCAGCGCGGAAAAGAGAAAGGATTTCCGGATCGTCGCGTTGCATACAGAGCGACCCATTTTATTTAGTCGATTTGAAATGTGGGTCGCGGGAAGGTTATACGTCGGGATCGTTGTTTCTTTTCCCTTCCCCAATTCCGCATGGATCGTTTTGTACGGCGGCTCGCGGTTGATATTTTGCGTTTTCACAGAGACTTAACTCTGGCATTTTAATCCACGAAATTCGCCCCCTTCGTCTGCCGTCGATGACGCTCGCGGCTGAAAATGCTCCAGCGGGAAAAGGGAAAAATAAAAACGGTTTTGTTCCGCCCGGTAATGGGAACGAAATATTTGAAACGGATCCACGGAGAGCCTGGAATTTCTGGGGAATGCTTTTCAGTTAATTTCTGGGATCTACGTATCCTTGAGCTTTTGTGTCGCGTTTCTGCTTTGCTAAACCTACGGCACAGTTCGATGATTTCGTCGCACGAGAAACGTCACCGAGCCTCCAGACTCGTCGTTGTCGCGAAATCTTCCTCGTCAGTGGAAGTCTCTTCGTTTATATATTTATTTGCCTATTTATCTACAGTTCCAGTAATCGAACAGATACGTATAACGTTATAACGTTACGGAAACATAAAGAAAATATAAAGCACCGATACTAGTTCTAATAAAAAAAAAATTAATGATACTGCGATGTTTATTCACCGATACTCGGATCCAATCCATAGCGTCGGATTCGACGAACGAGGGCGAGTAAAGTGATCGCGACAGCCCGAAAATTGCAGCTGGGATTTTATTACGAATGCAAAAATATCGTTTATCGATTCGAAGAAATAAATTCCGATGTCAGGTGTCTTGTCGATAGCACGCTTTGTTCCTCAGCCTAGGCTCTCTCGCGAGATATCCGCGGTCCCGACCTGACATACATATTTATCCCCCGACCCGTCATTGGCCACAGAAGAATTCGGCTAGGAGAATCCCATGGCCACTCGAGAGAAGAATTTTCGAAGGAAGAGCGCGAAGGCAAAGCGCGAAACAGCGAGGGAGCCGTGAAGGATCTCGTCGGAGTGGAATCGAGTTTGCATGAGATTCGAGCGGGAGGCTGGTCGCGTTGCATAACCCTTTGACTCGGGGTCCGATTCCAGGAGAGTCAGTTAGCCTCGCCTCGGGCCTCCAGCCGTCGAATTGCAGGTGAAAAGAAACGGGAAAAGGGAGAGAAAGAGGAAGAGGGTGGAAGTGGGACAAAGGACAGAGAATGGAATAGGTGGAGGAAACAGGAGCACACCCTGCCGGGAACAAGCTAACCTATTTTCTGGTCGCTGCCGCGTATCCATGCTCGAAGAAGAAGGAACAAAGTTGCCGCATTAGAATTTCAAATCGACGCGATCGCTCGGCATATCTCGGATAAAAAGACGATCGCTAGGCAGGCAGTGGAATAGGTAGGCGTCTAGTCAGACACTGATAAGAACCGGTCCAACAGACCAGTCTACTACTAGGGGTTCACGGTTCACGCTGTGCACGTGTAATAACGCGTGAATGCGGCTTTTGATTCGCGACAGCTCGGCTATTACTCGCCACGATAATGGCACGATAACGATGTTGATAACGATGACACTGAGGGATGATACCTGGCATTGTACCGTCAGCAGCGTTAATGTTACTTCGCTAATTACAAGCAGATAGATTTTTCTTCGCGACGGTTGTTACTCGTTTGTGATAAAAATGTCGCAGATATATCTCCATTCGAACAGCTGTTCGAAATTTCGAGCAGATAAAACAGGTTAACTCGCTCATTATCAATTTTTCTCTCTCTCCCTCTCTTTCGGACGAATAATTTTTCCCTGGTCGTTTAATCGTACTTTTGTATATCGCGTATTTTCTCTTTATCACTCTCGTGGCGCTGAGAACGTAAGCGACTGTTAATGGGTTAAAATTGCGCGGATAAAATTAACAATGGGGACTTTGTCTGGCAATTTGACAATAGAGAAAGTAGCTGAACTTTCCATTGGAGGGTCGAAAATGTTTCGCTTTCGAATGGCCCCGCGAACGAGGGGAAAAAATAGAAGACATCGACGGGTGGATCAGTCGATAGCAGCAGTCAATCACGCCACTGTAAATAGAAATCGCTGCAATTCGAAACAAACGACCGGGCGCTGGCAACGGAATGCATTTCGCGGTGCACGCCGCTCGAAAGTACAAAGAGTGTGCGTTTCACTGCAGAACGGGGCGCATTCACGCGGCGACGATGCGTTGCCACGAGGGATCGTTTCCGTGAAAAGATCACCGGAAGCCTTATTAACATGCATGGGAATCACAGCCGTGCGTAGGTATCAGATTTTCTCTAAAATCGCGAGAACCGACGAGGATCGATCTGCCAGGCGCGAGAGAGCGAACGAGACACCCCCACGAGTCGCGATAATGCACCCCCGAGTGCGCCAAACTGGCACCACCCCTTTTTTCTATTCACCGGGGGTAATTCCTTTCCGCGGAGAGAACTCGGCCGGGTATTTATTGCGATTATTCCACTAATTGCTCGGAAAACTCTCCTTGAGGTAAACCACGCGAGATAACGGCGATAGATTACACCGAACACGTTAAATGTAACTCCGTGAGCTCGGGTCGATTGTTTTAATTCCCCTGGAGGTTAAGACCGAAACAAATTTCGATACCGGAGTAATTCTCGACGAGAACGACACGATAACCGATCTTAAGAGAAATCTCGAGAATCCTCGACGGCGAGATAAAGTATATTAAAAGTTGGATCGTCGACGCGTCGGATCGGCTTTGTATTCTGGAGATTCGACGCGATCCATTCGTCGATCCGCCTAGACAACGCGCGATCGTTGGACGCGCTGGGGACACGTGATTTTGACGGAAAAGCGAGGCGAGATCGAGGACGAAATCCGACCGAGGTGATGCGAGGTGCGAGCGGATCGATGACGGAATCGCGCGTCGCATCGCTACAGTCGAAAATCGCGAAGCGATGCGCGCAGAGGGAAAAAGCTGAAACACGCGGAATGCAGGGGCAAACGGCCGCTTGCCAATCCCATGACACGGTCGGCCGTCATCGATCGCCGATCCCCGATCGATCGATCCATCGATCGATCCACGACTGCCGGCCGATTCTCCGTTCCCATCGCCCCGGCTATGTACGTACATACGTATGTTGATGCAACGTCCGTGGAAATAGCGGAATTATAGAGCAACGACGGTCCACATGGCCGGGATTATGTCGGTCGGATGAGCGCAAAGTGATTTCAAATCAAATATGGGGGCGCCCGCCAGGTCTCGAACTCGTTACACATTCGTGAACGCGTCTTAGCGTATGCTGATGCGTGTTTGCTGCTTGGATATGGGAAAAACTGCACCACTTTTCCCGACTAATGCACCGGCCATTTTTTCCACGTGGACGACGCTATAGTTGTCAATGTTGATTTATATCCTGTACCACTTTGCAGATAGAACTTCCACGTCGTACTATTAGAGTGTCCGGTAAGTTCGGGCCGATTTTCGGTAGGTGGCGTAAGTACAGGTCTGAATATATATATCAAAATGATTGAAAACAAATGACATTCGTGCATATCGTAAAAGACGGTGTCTCAGGCATAATTGAAAAAATTGGAAAAATTGAAAGAACGGAATTTTCAAGTTGCCTAAAAGATGGAGAAATATTGTATTTAAATCTCGCGCGTTTCAATTTTCTTTTAAAAATGGCACGAACTTTTCGGACCACCCAATATAAACGGTTCGAAAGAATCGCGCGATCGAGATTTTTATACGTGTACGTGATTTCAAATTCTTTGATCATTTTCTCCAAACAGTGTAGACACCACCCTAGATTACAGCCGGGATGCAGAGCAACGGATTTACCGTTGTAATAACGATCATAATCTCGCGGTTATCGTCAAGAAGTCACGGGTTTTCGATCCCGGATAGAGCGACGATATTTCACGCTAATTTCGGCAAGCAGTTTTTCCTTATTTGCGTCGAGATCCTCGCTCAGGGAGAAGACGTACGATGATGAGAAATTATACCGCCATTCCCCGCGAAGGATGGATCGGGGGGCGCCGTGTTTCAAATTGGGACACACCGAGACTACGATTCGTGGATTCCTCGGGTTCCTTAAAATACGTCGCCCTTTGATATTGCTTTACCGCGAATCGTGGCGGGCTGTGGGCCAGAAATTGCGCGAAACAAATATCTCGATTTTTGCAACTGGCCAGAAAGGCTAGGAGGGAGCTGGCCGGCTGAGAAGCCGCGGGGAATCGTAAAAATGTCTCTCTGGGGAGCGAAGAAAAGAGCAGACCGCAAGAAGTAAAAAATCCACGGGAACGTTTACATTGGTATTCAATGGCGGCGATTGAACTGTAGGTTTTCGGGTGGGCTAAAATGGAGAAGCAGCCGGAATGGGAAAACTCATCAAAGCCAAATCCAGGATTCGGGCCGACCGTAGAACCCGCGAATCCCTTGAAAAAATACGGATATATTTTATATCACTTTCCGCTCTGCCATTCGACCTCTCCTCTGTTATCCTCTCTCCTCCCCATTGCAGCCCGTCTCCCTCTCTACCTCTCTCTCTCTCTCTTTTTTGTAATCTCCTTTTATTCGCCATATTCCTTTCCCAGTTCTCAGACAATTGGAGCAGAAAGGATAGTAAAGGGGAAGTGGATCCACGAAGACGCGTACGATTAACATACAAGACCTTGTTTCGATGTGCAAGAAAGATCGGGATCAGGTGCGACCGATTCGACGACGAAGCGAATTCGGAGAAGATGGCGGAAGAGGATTATGGGGACGTTTATACGAGCAGAAGCGTTTCATTACGATGGAACGAAGGACGCAATCGCTGCCTCGTGGATGAACGAGGATAACCGGAGAAGCGGAGGATAAATAGTTAAAGGGTTTTCGACGTCGTAAAAGCGGACGTCGGAATCGACGAATGATGTTATTTTTAAAGAGTCCCCGAAGAGAGCGCGGAAAGTGGCGAAAGCATGGAAAGGCTAATAAAGACCTTTCATCTCGAAAAACGTATTACCCGTAGCGTTCGCGGAAAATCCACGTTCACCGAGCGTTTGCGAATTCATCAATTATGATTACATCGATCGGCCATTTCGAAAATATTTCCTCCGCTACCCCAAACTGGTATCTCATAAACTCGGTGATTATTCTAAATCCGCCGTGCTGTTTTTCGTACCACTCAGGTGGCTCACTCGGTGTACGAGATGGATCATAGATCACGCTGTATCGGAATTCGATGGGCCCTTTGAACGCGGACAAGACACGATCATAACATCCGAGAATTTTGTCCCGGAATTTCAATTAGCTTTGTCCACTCGCCGCCACTTTAACCTCTCCGTTCTTCGCCTCTGTGACACCGATTCACACCGAACAAGTTTACCTCCTACTTCCTCTCTAATTTCCATCTCCGCGCGGTCTTATCTACTATCCGGCCGCAGAGTTCGTAACGCGTTTAGGTATTGTTCCCCCTATATACTCTAACGACCGCGCCGTTCGCAAATACTCGTCAGGTTTTCTTTCTCCGTGGAATAGCTGCGGATAAAGTAGCCGGTGGCAAAAAAAGGCGCAGCAGCGTTTTCGACCTCCCGGAACGTTCCGCCGAAACGTTTCCCAGCAATTGCGCTAATGACAACGCTCCTCCAGAAGAACGAAGCTATAGGTCTCTCCGATAAAGAGAAAGCGGGTTAAGAATAGAGGAGAGTAGACGAGATAGAGGCAGAGTGAAATGGTAGGAAGAAGTCGTTGACAGCCGGATACTAACACCTTTATTTACAGCCCCACCATCGTCCCTTAGCCACAGTCTAATTCGGCTACGGAGCAACGCGCCACGTCCAACTCGGTTTTCCTCGGGACTTCGTTATGTATTCATAAATGGAACGCACCCGGAATATAGGCGACGGGTAGAACACGCGGAATTCGTAATGTCGATGCTGCTGCAGCCTCTCGCGTTGCTACCCGACACGACCCTTTCCTCGTCTTCCTCCCACCTGTTCACCCCTCTCCGTCGAACATCCGGCGTGCATGCACGCGACTTTGCCGCGTTTACGTGAGCAACCCTTATCCGGAGCCACCGTGCTCGAAAAGAGAACGTTGATGACGGCGGTTTAGGCCAGCGATGGGACTGATCCGATGCTGGACCAACTGGTCGCGTGGTTTTACGTTTGCATCGTGTCAGGTGTGAAACTGTATAACCGATAGAGCGAAACAGGGGCGATAAACGAATCAATTTTGAGAATGCATTCGTGGAAACGTTGATGTCTCAATTTGGAGAACGATGAACGAGAGATGTAGGTCCACCTTCCTGGGCTAGGCGCTTATGTCAGTCATCAGAGCCGATTCTCGTTTGAACCCATCGCTACGAGCACTCTTGAGTGCACTCTTCGGGGGTGGGTTCGTTAGCAGGACGTTTGTACTTTGCTCATGATTCTCATATCGGTGTGCGTGACACGTCTGCCGTGGGAATGATTTCCTCGATGGTACACGCACTTTACGCGCGATCGTGAAGATCGAATATCGTCCAAAGAAGTTGAGTTTGCTGTAATCGTTCGAACGACTCGAAATTCTCTGGCAGGTTAAATCTTTTCGCGAAACAGTACCCATCGGCGATTTACGTTTGATCAAACGTCGAGTTCCAGGCTTTCTTTCGAAGGGCGGCGTAATTCCGGGCTGAATATCCGTGGAAGATTGCGGATCGCGATTTCCGCTGAACCTAGGAACGATGATCGGCGGAAAACGTGGTAAAAGCGGACGTGGGTATCGGACACGGGCATCGGTTTGCACGAAAGTTCGATTATGCATGCGTGCGCGCTACCAGTAAATCTTTCGATGATATTCGGGCTGGTACACACGTGTTAGGCAGGTAAGGACACGTGTGAACCGTGGTAACCACCGGTCGATCGATGGCCAACCGTGACGTATGGCCGAGAAGTTAATCAAATCGTTTTCACCGATTTATCAGCGCGACATGGGGCGCGTTACGACGCGTTATGTACAGCTCGCGCGTTCATGGAAACGCGATCGGGGTCGCGCGATACACAATACCGGCGCACAATATGAGATACAGAAGGCAGGGTAAGGGGTGGAAGGAGTGGAACGATCGGGAGTAATTACTTTTCGAACGCAGCATCTCGATTCATCGACGCCGCTGGAAATTCGACGCCAGCCTCGGAGTATTCCATTGTGTCGTTAACGCGTGGCTGCTGCAGGTTGAAACAACGGGGTTCGTTCACCCCTCATTTGGGGATCGTCGTTGATTCCGTGGATTTGCGAGATCGATAACGCGACTCGTAAGATTGCCGGGCGATAACGAAGAGGATACTGTCGGATTTGATGGATCTGGCTTCCGGCGAAAAGGAAAAATTGTTTTTCCACCGTGCGAAATAATATTTTTTTAGGATATTTGCGTCGCCAGATCTGGCGCATACCGACGTCGGGGAGGCTGATAGCGATGCAAATTATCGCCGGCTTGGAATATTATTCTTTAATATCCAATGGGGATATTGAATTCGCCCGATGCGCCAGCCGAGGGTGTAGACCGATGAAAAATTGGCCGGTGCTCGGCCACGTTAAGTGTGCAACCATCAGACCCCATATTCTAGCCAGGCCGTGAAGTGGCTGAGATTAAACCGCAAGTGGGCTTTATATCGTTGCTAATTCAGTTAATACAGCGTCGTTATCATACGCGGGAGACGTAATACGGCCAGCTACGTGTGTATAACCGAAGCGCATAACGCGGCATGGTCGGCACAGCATCGTGTGCATCCGTTACAAGCGAACCAAGGTCTGATAAGAACGCGAAAAGTTCGCACCTTTCCGTGGCAACTGGCCGTGCATATGAATGAGATGCAGCTTTAATGGCCGCGATCGAACGATAAGCTTGATATACTTCGGGCTAGATGAGTCGCGTTAAAAGCTTATTCGACGACGAAGCGAATTCGGAGAAGATGGCGGAAGAGGATTATGGGGACGTTTATACGAGCAGAAGCGTTTCATTACGATGGAACGAAGGACGCAATCGCTGCCTCGTGGATGAACGAGGATAACCGGAGAAGCGGAGGATAAATAGTTAAAGGGTTTTCGACGTCGTAAAAGCGGACGTCGGAATCGACGAATGATGTTATTTTTAAAGAGTCCCCGAAGAGAGCGCGGAAAGTGGCGAAAGCATGGAAAGGCTAATAAAGACCTTTCATCTCGAAAAACGTATTACCCGTAGCGTTCGCGGAAAATCCACGTTCACCGAGCGTTTGCGAATTCATCAATTATGATTACATCGATCGGCCATTTCGAAAATATTTCCTCCGCTACCCCAAACTGGTATCTCATAAACTCGGTGATTATTCTAAATCCGCCGTGCTGTTTTTCGTACCACTCAGGTGGCTCACTCGGTGTACGAGATGGATCATAGATCACGCTGTATCGGAATTCGATGGGCCCTTTGAACGCGGACAAGACACGATCATAACATCCGAGAATTTTGTCCCGGAATTTCAATTAGCTTTGTCCACTCGCCGCCACTTTAACCTCTCCGTTCTTCGCCTCTGTGACACCGATTCACACCGAACAAGTTTACCTCCTACTTCCTCTCTAATTTCCATCTCCGCGCGGTCTTATCTACTATCCGGCCGCAGAGTTCGTAACGCGTTTAGGTATTGTTCCCCCTATATACTCTAACGACCGCGCCGTTCGCAAATACTCGTCAGGTTTTCTTTCTCCGTGGAATAGCTGCGGATAAAGTAGCCGGTGGCAAAAAAAGGCGCAGCAGCGTTTTCGACCTCCCGGAACGTTCCGCCGAAACGTTTCCCAGCAATTGCGCTAATGACAACGCTCCTCCAGAAGAACGAAGCTATAGGTCTCTCCGATAAAGAGAAAGCGGGTTAAGAATAGAGGAGAGTAGACGAGATAGAGGCAGAGTGAAATGGTAGGAAGAAGTCGTTGACAGCCGGATACTAACACCTTTATTTACAGCCCCACCATCGTCCCTTAGCCACAGTCTAATTCGGCTACGGAGCAACGCGCCACGTCCAACTCGGTTTTCCTCGGGACTTCGTTATGTATTCATAAATGGAACGCACCCGGAATATAGGCGACGGGTAGAACACGCGGAATTCGTAATGTCGATGCTGCTGCAGCCTCTCGCGTTGCTACCCGACACGACCCTTTCCTCGTCTTCCTCCCACCTGTTCACCCCTCTCCGTCGAACATCCGGCGTGCATGCACGCGACTTTGCCGCGTTTACGTGAGCAACCCTTATCCGGAGCCACCGTGCTCGAAAAGAGAACGTTGATGACGGCGGTTTAGGCCAGCGATGGGACTGATCCGATGCTGGACCAACTGGTCGCGTGGTTTTACGTTTGCATCGTGTCAGGTGTGAAACTGTATAACCGATAGAGCGAAACAGGGGCGATAAACGAATCAATTTTGAGAATGCATTCGTGGAAACGTTGATGTCTCAATTTGGAGAACGATGAACGAGAGATGTAGGTCCACCTTCCTGGGCTAGGCGCTTATGTCAGTCATCAGAGCCGATTCTCGTTTGAACCCATCGCTACGAGCACTCTTGAGTGCACTCTTCGGGGGTGGGTTCGTTAGCAGGACGTTTGTACTTTGCTCATGATTCTCATATCGGTGTGCGTGACACGTCTGCCGTGGGAATGATTTCCTCGATGGTACACGCACTTTACGCGCGATCGTGAAGATCGAATATCGTCCAAAGAAGTTGAGTTTGCTGTAATCGTTCGAACGACTCGAAATTCTCTGGCAGGTTAAATCTTTTCGCGAAACAGTACCCATCGGCGATTTACGTTTGATCAAACGTCGAGTTCCAGGCTTTCTTTCGAAGGGCGGCGTAATTCCGGGCTGAATATCCGTGGAAGATTGCGGATCGCGATTTCCGCTGAACCTAGGAACGATGATCGGCGGAAAACGTGGTAAAAGCGGACGTGGGTATCGGACACGGGCATCGGTTTGCACGAAAGTTCGATTATGCATGCGTGCGCGCTACCAGTAAATCTTTCGATGATATTCGGGCTGGTACACACGTGTTAGGCAGGTAAGGACACGTGTGAACCGTGGTAACCACCGGTCGATCGATGGCCAACCGTGACGTATGGCCGAGAAGTTAATCAAATCGTTTTCACCGATTTATCAGCGCGACATGGGGCGCGTTACGACGCGTTATGTACAGCTCGCGCGTTCATGGAAACGCGATCGGGGTCGCGCGATACACAATACCGGCGCACAATATGAGATACAGAAGGCAGGGTAAGGGGTGGAAGGAGTGGAACGATCGGGAGTAATTACTTTTCGAACGCAGCATCTCGATTCATCGACGCCGCTGGAAATTCGACGCCAGCCTCGGAGTATTCCATTGTGTCGTTAACGCGTGGCTGCTGCAGGTTGAAACAACGGGGTTCGTTCACCCCTCATTTGGGGATCGTCGTTGATTCCGTGGATTTGCGAGATCGATAACGCGACTCGTAAGATTGCCGGGCGATAACGAAGAGGATACTGTCGGATTTGATGGATCTGGCTTCCGGCGAAAAGGAAAAATTGTTTTTCCACCGTGCGAAATAATATTTTTTTAGGATATTTGCGTCGCCAGATCTGGCGCATACCGACGTCGGGGAGGCTGATAGCGATGCAAATTATCGCCGGCTTGGAATATTATTCTTTAATATCCAATGGGGATATTGAATTCGCCCGATGCGCCAGCCGAGGGTGTAGACCGATGAAAAATTGGCCGGTGCTCGGCCACGTTAAGTGTGCAACCATCAGACCCCATATTCTAGCCAGGCCGTGAAGTGGCTGAGATTAAACCGCAAGTGGGCTTTATATCGTTGCTAATTCAGTTAATACAGCGTCGTTATCATACGCGGGAGACGTAATACGGCCAGCTACGTGTGTATAACCGAAGCGCATAACGCGGCATGGTCGGCACAGCATCGTGTGCATCCGTTACAAGCGAACCAAGGTCTGATAAGAACGCGAAAAGTTCGCACCTTTCCGTGGCAACTGGCCGTGCATATGAATGAGATGCAGCTTTAATGGCCGCGATCGAACGATAAGCTTGATATACTTCGGGCTAGATGAGTCGCGTTAAAAGCTTTCGCCTCGCGAGTATCGCTGATAAGGCGCAAAGAAAAAACTGACAACGCGAAATATAGACAATGGACCAGCGAACTGAACAAACGATTCGCGTATTAACCCATTAGCGAATTCTCCCCGGAACATGCATTCCGTTTTAATCGAAACGCTAATTCGAAGCATCGACGCGGTAAAATACCAGCGATAAGCGGCATAAATCTGACGTTCAAGTTTTTACGACCGAGCGAACAAACCCTCAAAGGAAGTTTCCACGCGTTCCCCGATGAAATTGTCCGCGGGAAATTTTTATTCGACCGAGCAAGCTCGGCTGGGCTAGGTATCGAACGTTCTACCCTGTTTCTCACGTGCGTTCGAAGGGTCGCAAACCTCTTAGGAGCGGCTCTGCGAGAAAGTTCGTAAAAGAAACATCTTTCGTTCCCGATGGAACACGTTTCGGATATTATGTCCGAGGTACGACCGTAATGAAGTATCGACGAAACGTACGACGCCGGAGGAATTTCTGCGCGAAGGAGAAGAACAGGCCGGAGAGGGGGTAGTGTCCACCTCGAGGGGTAGGGCGGAACGTGAACCGAATCATATTTCTCCGACAAACTTTTTTGAGGGAATTTACCGGACAAATGCCGACTCGGGGCCGGACTTTCTAACAGAAGAAGTGGCTGGAATCACGGCGAAACGGAAAACCACCGCTGCGCCAGATGTTAGTAGCCGGCCTAGCTTTCCGGATCAGCGTTTCTCAAACTTTCTGACGCCGCAGACCCGCGGGTTGCATCGATATGCGATTGTCCAAGCGACCGCTGCTTGGTCAGCCAAATTAAAGTAACTACAACGAAATCGGACAGCCGAGTCTCCGACAAAATCAACGCGAAACGTGCACGCTCAGAGACTTCGGACTCTCGAAACCAAGATACAAACGATCCATTCTTTCAACCGCCATGGAAGAATAACGAGCAACTAGATTTACTCAAAGTCCTGCGGAAAATTCCGCTGAAACGTGATATTCGAAAAGCATTCGTACGAAGCCAATGGGCCGAAAAGCGCTGGTGCTTCACAGGCAGAGACTTGGAGTCGCGTGGCAGCCGAAATTCGCGTGCACGTGTAGGAAGGCGGTATAGAGAGGAAGTAGAGCACCTGGCTCCGTACAAACGGGATATTTTCCATCCACCTGATCGCGACGTTACGCTAGGGAAGATTGGATCGTAGCAAAATATTGTCGTTACGCCAGTTGCCGCGTGCAGGAAATCGCGGCGCTTTCGGAGGCGTGCATGCGGGCCACCCTCGAAGCGGGCTGCAATTTCGAGGGGACGTAAGTATCGGACGTAATGGGTCCAGGGGGAATGTAAATAGATCCGAGATATCGATTCGATCGTGGCGTGTTAAGTGAATGTTTCGGCCGTTCGTCCGCTCGTAGAACGGATATTTGTAAGCACCCGTGTCGCCGATTAGAGGCTACGGACCCTTTAATCGCTGTCGAGATCGAAATCTAATTTTCCGCAAGATTTTACATCCCATCGATAAGACGAGAGGTAAAGGCACCTCGCACACCTGGGCTAGGATGTAACAGCGACGACGATATTTACGATGGCGATAATACGTTCGCGACACGGGCAGGTTGGAGTATTCGTTAATTAACCTAATGAGGGTAATGTAAATCACGAGGCGTATTCGGGTTTCAAGCGCGGACCTAAATCACGCGAACTCGATGTGCATCAATACGGTTTATCAATGGCTCGCGGAACGTTATCTAGATTCTTTTATTCCGTGGATCCTCTGCCGGTACAATAGCTGTCAAGAGCAGATTATAGGCCATTGTAGTGGCGACCGTTCAAAATCCATTGAGCGAACAACACCGACCTATGGTAGAAGTAATCAACTTCAGTAGGAGACTTATCAGCGCCACTTCACTGCTCTGTCGAGTTAATGACGACCGAACAAGCCACCGGGCAACTTCGCTAACAACAACGTGAAAATGAACGGTCGCGCGTGCCGCACGAATCGTCGCGAATTCTCTCCGCCCCTTGCCCTCGTCGTCGTGCCTCTCGAAAACTTGGACCATCGAAATCTCGATTAATCCGCCACACTTCAATCCCGCCGAGTTTAAATTGCACGCGAGCGTATTCGGGCAAGCCGCAAAAGTTGGCTCGGCGAACGGAAAATTAGGTTCATTCGCGGCGATCTCTGTCATCGTATCTGTCAAACGCAGCCAGCGGCATCGTTTCCGGCGCAGGTACGCGATGAAACCAAATTTGTTCAACATATTATCAGCAACGTCACCGAATCGAGATTAATCGTCGCGTAGCTGTGGGCACGATCGGCGAACAGATATTTCAAGAGAAGGCTAGTTATCGTGATACGGTTTCGGGCTTTTCTAGCGTTCTGTAATAAACCGATACGACTATTAATCATCGGCAAAGAAAAACGGAGGAGGATAAATCTTTGCTTGGACGTCGACACAATAACCGCGTGAAAGCGAATCTCCAACGCGGTGGTTCGTTTCGAGCCCACTCGGCAACTGACAATCCACCGTGGCAAGAATAATCGACGTTTTTCATAGAATTATCAACCGTACTTGACTGCACTCGAATGCGAACACGGAACATGGCAGATCTGCTTATTTGTAGATCGTGTTCCGTAGAAATAAACAAGTAGAATAGGATGATTTTTGATCAAACAGGTAGAGTAAAACCGTGCACAAGCTTGAAATTCTTGACTATTATTCCCACCTAACTTTTAAGATGAAAAAGAATCTTCTAACCTTTGTACTCTTCGTGTGATGCTATGTTTTAAACAAAACTTTAAAGGAAATAAAAGTATTTTTAACATACACGTGTTATGAAAATTTACCCTAGTGCGAATGCAGTTACAATTTATGAAAAATGTCTAAATTATTAAATTGATTGTTAATAACAAATTATACCGTTAACAGTAAATTGCTTAAAGCACAAATTTATAATAAAAACGAAACAATCAAGAGATTGGAAAGAGTTATTAACGAAGAATTATTAACGAAATCGGCAAAGATCGAGAATTTCCGGACGAAATCGGCAGGTACATAAACACTTTCTTATATAGGGGATCACTTTCTAGAAAGCTTTTCTAGCAAGCCCTGCCATAGACGCGGATACTATGGTAAGGTAGGAATTTGTATATATAGGAAGCGGAGGTTTTCCGAAGACTTGCGAGAAAGTTCTAGAACCTTCTTGAAGTTGGAATCCATCTAGTGGCGAGGGTGAGAATGATGGTCGCTACACCTATATGGACCATGACTATTCGCAATTACTGATAACTAATTAATTACATTCTCTCTTTCACGTATGTTATTATCTTTTCTAAAACTTTTCTAACATCGATACTAGCACACAATTAAAAATCGAGAGAGAAAAGGAAGTTGCAATGAGTAAAACCAACAACTAAATATTCCTGAATTTCCAATCGATTCGTGTTTACACTTTCTAATACAGGCAAAGCGAAAATACCCTGATCTAAACTGGATAACATACCATACATATATACTCCGCACAAATGAAATATTAACCAACATAAGTCACTCGCGACTGCTATGCGTGCGACGAAAATGATTCAAATCGTTCGTCGTACGACAAGACAGAACGCCAGACAAATCATAAAACGATCGACTCACCGTTCGTATGTCGCTTCACCGTAGTCATGCAGCACGAAATTAACAATACATGGAACGTGCGCCTTGTTCTCTCCACTCCATGTTATCTCCAGTAGGATTGATGAAAACGTCTATTCTTTTCTTGAAATTTCTTCAAAACACTCGAGAAAATACGCGGTAATACGAACGCCATGATGCACGTCTGCGCACGACCAGTTGCGCGAAGGTAGCGCATGCGCAATTCGCAATTTCATCTACGCGTGACGTCAGAATGCCCGCGAAGCTAGCGCATGCGCAGTTCGCAACTTCATCTTCGCGTAATATTACAATGCACCGGAAATGTGACCACGCCTAGAATTACTAATTACTAATATCAATTACCTATTATATAATTACATATAAATGAAAGAACTGCATTAGCAGTATTTAAAAAAATTGGAAAATGGAAATTTATATTATAGAAGTGTGACTGTAGTTTTAGTTCATAAAACATGTTTATAAATTATCAAATTTATTATTAATAACCACTAAATATTGTTAATAATAAATTGTTTACCCCGTAAATTTATAATAAAAGTGAAAAAATTAATAAATTAGCAACTATCATTCGAACTTATAATGTATACCTGTGTTAAAATATACCTATAATTTACAAAAAGTTTATTAATTATTACACTGACTGTTAATAGCAAATAAGTATTATTAACAACAAATTGTCCACAACGTATACTTATAACAACAATAAAAAAATTAATAAATTATTGGCTATTAAAGCGGAAAAATAATAAATAATGGAATCGGTAAAGTTCTAAATTTTTCGATCGGGGTGGGGGGGTTCGGCCGATCGGCGGCTATATAAGGGACGACGCGACGCAGCAAGAGTCATTTGTCGGTTTGACTTCGGAAGTGTAACATCTAAATTTTTGTGCGCGAAGGGGTGGGGGTCCGCAGTGAGGTTGGGGCTAGCCACCCCACCGTCATCCCACCCCGTTAAACAATTTAATAATAATTTTTTCTTTCAGGTCTAATTTTTTTTTGTTTTCAGCTATTAATTAAATTTTTTTCAGATTTTAATTATTTTTTCTCTTTTCAGTAATTAATTATATTTTCTCCTTACAGATTGTATTTCTTCGCTTCTATTTATTTTTATTTGGGTATTCGAATATTTCGTATAATATTCGAATGCCTCATCGTTGGGTTGTCTATGTCTCATCGTTGGGATGATTATATCTCATCGATGGATTCTTCGTGTCTCATCGTTGGATTGTATATTCCATTTGGTTGATCACTGTGGTTTATATTTGTTCCGCCTTTATGTTTATATGGTTTTATGTGTATATTATATTTTACTAATCTATAACTTATCTATTCCTTTTCAGCTTTTCAGGTCGACGCGGGATGAGTGCGATTAGACATAAGTAGTTGTAAGCAGTTATAAGATAGATCTCTAGACTAAGTATTATGTGCGCGCTATCCGTTCAAAGGTAAGCCACCTAACTTGGAGCGAAATATATACGTTCCCTTATCCCTCTCGTTAACAAATAGAACATAATTGTTCCCGCGATAATCGCGATTGTTCTTAAGTACCGACTAGCCTACGCTACGTACTTCCCGTGTACTCGTCAGCTCCACGCCTCGTAAGTCATTCTCACGGCTCGTCTCCGACACTCATTCTGCCACTGTCAATCTCGTCATGCTTCGAGATCTCTGGTGGCTCTCGGGCTGGTGAGGCATCTGGAGTAATACGAGGGTCCGTCGACCTTAGTCGTCCTGGGTGCCAATCCGTGCACACGACCGGGGGATGGGCCCTGCAGTCGGAATCATTGCAAGAGCGTGCCTGCCTGCCCCTCTAGCACTTGGTGGCTATGTGGTTATGTTTGCATAGAGCCGGGGTATGGAGCATGCGCGTGATTCCGACTGTTAGACCTCGCATAGGACCCTCGGATTGCCTCTGGCTGTTTCACTGGTTCGTTAGCTGCCTTAGATCATCGAGTAAGCCATGGCGAGGTCGGCGGTGGCAGGGTGGACAAGGCCCGATCGGGAGTGTGCTGAGGTTGGGAATTGTCTTGTACACGGGAGTACGTCGCGTAGGCTAGTCGGTCTTTCGAATCGTAGTCCCCTTTATAAAACACGAAATATAATAAAGTGTCAGTAGAGTCACTTTAACTTCATTCGCTCCAAGTTAGATTAGGGAATCTTTGATACAGATAGCACCAGTAGGTTGTGCCACTAGGGCACATGTCTGGGTCTCGATGCGTAGCCACCTCCACGTGGTGAGACCTGGTAATTGGTATCGTTTTCCAAGGAAAAGTCTTTGGAAAACGATACCAAGCTAAGAGCTGCGCACAAAGTTTAAGATATTACCTATCTATTGTAAATTTTCAAAGTTCTCGTTAGAACTTGAAAGATATAAAATGCTTAAAATCTATTGTAGCAAGATGGAAATTAAGATGGATTAAGATAGTTATAAGTTTGGAATCCATTTTCCATCTATAATTAAAAGTTTTTAAATCACATTTTATTTGCTCGCAATATTTTGTGCAAAGAAGACTGATTGCAAACAAATTTGGTATTTAGAAAGATGGGGCAAAGGTCCGATAAAATTTTGGGCTGGGAATGTGACAAAGATGAAGAAAAGCTCGCATTCTTTCAATTGATAATGTCAAATGATTTTCTTGTAGTGATTATTAGTCTTCGGTATTATGTTTGAGGCAGTAATTAATTACGGTTACTCGCTAAAATTATTATTTACCTACTTATAATTATTAGTTACAGCGAAGGTAATAATTAATTATAAGTGCTTCCCGATAAGAAGGCAAAAAGCTGCTTGCAGAAAGTTTAATGATTAACGAAACTATTGTCTTCACGACATTGCCTGCAAGAACAAAAGAAAGATATTATAATTAGATCCATACTTAATCACCCTTCGATCTCAGTCAAATACCAAAACTATTGCTCCCTCCGATAAAAATAAAAAGAAGAGAAGTTTTCCTCAATAATCAACACTCTATCCATAATTAATTCTTTTAATTCGCTTTTCTCAAACTTTTCACTTCCAAAACTCATTCTTCCGTAAAAGTAATTTTACACAATTGCAAAGCCCAAACAGGAGTAATATAATTACTGTTCACATAAACGCATTCCACTGGTCTGACTATCACTTCCCATAACCGATCCTTTGAGCGTTCCGCATTCAGTTCTAGCCTCTTCCATGTCCACTGTTCCTGCTATAGACGACCCTTCATAACGGTAGCAACCCATCGTGAACTGACCTGCAACTCTTTGCTCGCGAATCCGGTTGACCGCTTGGCATTTGTCATCCGAGATTCCTTTGTTCTGGCGCCAAACAAACGACCACCCTACCCACGACACCTGGCCCTTCCCTTGTGATTCCACGTACCAATTCAGCCATTCTGTATTTCCACTTCGCCCTCTCCTCTACCTCTGTTTTGCATTACGTTGATTCGTCACCGGTGCGGCAAAAATTGTTATCTTCCTACGAAACGACCCGAAAATCCGTGATTCTTCGAGTCCACGATATCTGACACGGATATCGTTGAAAATTCGAGAAATTTAACCAATGATTTAGCCGATTTTTTGGTGTCATCCCGATCACAGGTAAACGCATCTGTCGATAATTTCTACGCGTCCGGATCGAGATGTCAGCGTCTAAAATGGAGCAATGTTCCCGACTCTTCGAGGCATAACAAGTCGATCAAACAGCGACCATTGGTCGACTGGATTCCCTTCCACCTCGAAGAGATCCGATCTTCGTCACGTAGCAGACGGCGCAGATAGCATCGTGACGAACAAACCTCCCGGTGCAGAGGTCTCGAGGATAGCCGGACCGGTCAACACTAACCTAAACCGAGTCGAAGTTAGCATAGGTTCCAGCTTCCTTGACGTTCACGTGTTCAGCTTAGCCTGGTTTAACAATCGATATTCGATCGACCTTAATGGAGTATGCTGATTGGTGGGCATACTCCGGGAACCTGGCTAAACGTTACCTTACTCTGTGATTGTATCGTCACTTGCTGGATGTAATTATCCGATCGGTATACGTCTCGAGTGCTACGATTCCACGGTTAATCGTTTTCAAGTATTCCTGTAGCACCTGGAAAACATAAAACGAGCCAAGGTGCTTCTTCGGGTACTCGTAGTTAGATACGAGTACCGCGAGTTTCACGAGAACAGAGTCAAAGACGCGGCTTCTCGTCATCGACCTCTTTTCGCAGAGTGAGCCTTGCGAGAAGATTCCGACATATTAATTAAATATTCTACTTTCCTCATTAACGGAAGTTTGATTACCATCCGGGAGGATAGCGTGGTGGTAAAAACTTGCCTCATCACGCGCGTGCAACCGACATAATAATTCCTAGCGAAATGAAGAGGAAATCCGCAGAAACTGAGGGGCCAGTAAGTAACGTCGGTGGGAGCTGTCTTAATTTCTTCCACCATCTTCGTTCTGCTCGGGATCTGGCGTGTTCAGGGCCGTACCGGCTCCGCGCAACTCCCCATCCAACTGGCTAACTTCATCTTCCCTTTCATCTTATATGAAGTTAATTACATTTTTATGAGGTCCCATCCTTCTTCTCCGACGATTTCTCTTCGTAACAGGCTTTACGTTACGCCGTGAAAAAAGGACAACCGAGTTACTCTTTCTCGTCTTCCCTGCATCTACCCCTTTTCGTTCTTTGTCCCTCCCCTTCTTCCCGTTTCGCCTCACTCACTTAGCTTCGATAGCCTCCGTTCCCAGCCTTATTTCATCTCCTGCGCCAAGCTGGATTCCTCGTTTCTCGCACGTTCTTCCATCCGGCTCAGCCCCTTTTCTCGCCCCGTCATATTCTCCGGCGTCCGATCGATTGGTTTTGATGTTCCACCACTGCATCGTGTCTCCACAGTGGAATTCTCGACAGCATCGACGAAGAAAGCGAGAGGAAAGGGAGAAGTTGACGCGCTAGAGGACGAACGAATGGCTGCTGGGGCTCGAGGTAAATGAGAATGACTTCATTGTCCTCGTTTCGAAGCGTCCGCCACGCTATCCGATCGCAAAGAGGCGGCAGACACGACGGCATAGAGAGAACAGCGGTACCACGAGTTCCACAGAGAGTCGATACGGTACAAAGGGTCAGCGCAAGACTCTAGCGCGGAAGAACAATTTGAAGGACTCCTTAAACTCGTTTAACTTGGAATTAGACGAACGAAACTTCGTCTACGAGCTGAATAAAACGGTATCCGAATAAACAAGTGCGATAACAGGGTCCAAAATGGAAGCCAAGAACCGATCATCGAGATTCGAGACGAGTCACCGGTTTTACCGCTCCCGGAGGATCCAGGATCGAGCCATTGGCTACCCTAATTCTTCTCGAATAAAGGACAATCGATTCGACAAGGCGATCCAGTTAATAAATATTTATCTCGCGGGTTGTTTCCCCTTTTTACCTCGGCTCGTTTAAATGGGACGAAGCGAAAGACGAAAACGTCGTTGAATTACATTAAGGAAATCTGTCTAATCGTATAAATCTTGGCGGAACGCTGCTCGACTAACGAGTAACCCGATATCCGTTCTGGGATCTAGTGTCTGGTCTCGTCGTTAGATCCATGATTCAATAAGGAGTACTCTGTCGACCTACCCTCGGTCCCACTCGGGACGCCTCTGCCGGGGCAACTTTGTTTAAGTCCCACAGGGTCGTGCACGATAACCTACGGGATAAGATACTTCCATCGAATAAGTATTTCACCCACGAGCGGACGATAAGAACCTTTCTCTCTCGCTTCTTGCCTAAGCCCTGCCGATAAATCTCATTAACCGCCACCCGAAGGTACCGCTAGGGTTCGATCATCGTCTCGCTAATTTCGAAATTTCCGCACAGCCAGCCGAAAGTCTCGGAAAATTTCGGACCAAGCAAATTCCGCCGTCAAGAACCGAAAAAAATAATCAACGTTCGTAACCATCGTTTCCTCGATTGAATCCCAGTGAAAATGGAATATGATATTCGTTTAACAGCCACGCGCAATTAGTCGAACGATCGTTGGACTCTGCGGGATTTCCCTTCGTACGGTTTATCCGGGGCATTTTAATCCCGACCCATTAACGGTGTTTCATTTTCTCATTAAGCCAAGTGAGGGTTGATTAAATTACGACATCTCTGTCCTCGTGGCTGGCGTGAACACTGGCCGTCGGCTGTTGGTTTCGAAAACGCAGCTCGCTACGTCCAAGGAGGTACAGCGTGGAAAATAGAAAAGGAAACGGGGAGGTAGGATAAAGCGAGATTACGAGACGAAACGAGCAAGCTGAAAGGGCGGAAATGGAAGCGGCAAAGGAGGGACAAGTAGAACGTCTCGAAAGGGAAGACAGAAGAAAGTGGAAGGTAAGGGAAGACAGAGGAAGGTGGACGAGGCAAAGTGGGAAAGGAAGAAAACAGGCGAGAAGGGGTAGAGAATGGTGGCAGTAGTGGACGTACGTTTCCCGAGTGTCATCGGGGCTGCAGAGATTTAAATTGTGCCGGCAACAAAATGGAAATGAGGGTTGTAGAATGGAAAATGGAAGGCGGTATAAAATAGAGAGAGGAGTCGGTGGTTCTGGTTCTACAACGGCGTGCAGAGGCCGCAGGACTCACCTCCGTGGCGAATAATAGCCGGCGGATGCGGCTGTTGTTCCATTTTTGAGTTCGCAGCCATTCGTGTGCCCTTGTTTACGCGGCCGTTCGCCTTTCTCCGTCGGCAACGAAGGCCCGGAAAAAGAGAGACGACCGGCACCCGACGCGCACCGTCGTCAGGACCGTCTGCGAGACGTTAGCACCCTAGACGCGCGACGCATCTGCGCCACCGGATACGCGGGGCACGTGCATGCACGCGCCAATTCCAGGGAATATGTTTCAACCGACACGATGAATATTCACGTAAATAAGGCGGCTCTAACGAGTGCCAGGTTAATGGAAATTCAGCGAAGATGCGCAGCCGGCGAATATGCATGAACTCGTAAGGACACTTTGGAGAAACGGATTAAAACCTCTCGTGTCGATGGGCTTTTGTCTGTTGTTCGATTAATCTACGACAGGATTTGGATAATGGATCACGAATTTATCAGCGGAACGCTGGCCCGAGTTAATGGCAAGATAACAATGTCCTGCGGAAAATTCGAAATACGACGTCGTGAAATTTGAGGCAAGGATAGGATAGAGAGGCGAGAGTATAACCAGGGCGAGTGTAGCCGCGCGAGGGACAAAGTGTTTAAACACTGGAAACAACGAGGTAGCATCGAGAGGAAGAAAATCGACGGGACAGCGTTAATTCGATTTCAGAATTCAATTAAGCGGTCTTCCTGTCCCGCCTTCGGGACGATTATATTTCTTTTCCGACGCGTTCCTGGCAGCTGCAGTCGGCCCGATAAAACGCAAATGGTCCGATCGGTAGAAACGGAAGACCGACGCGACCTGACGGGGCACCACGCTTCCACGAACCGGCGACGGTGCTTAGAAATGGATTTAAAAAATAATACCGGGAAAACGGTCGAACCGTGGAGCGGATATATCGTTTGTTTTCCCCCCAAGTGGAGTATCCAGGGATGCTGCAGCCGACGCTTGAAGGAGATATAAAGATCCCGAGCAGCATAGAATTCGCGATTTCCTCGCGCGCAGATGGTACGAAATGATCCTTTTCACTTCGTATTATATACTGTAGCCACTTCATGCATTCACGCTTGCCTCTAGAGAAACGTAGCGCGTATTTCGTTGTCGAACTGCGAATCACGTATATTCCCTCCATATGCGACTTTCCAGTCGGCTTTCCAGCCTTGTTCCGCGTTTATCGAGTTACTAAGAGCAGTCGGGAAAGAGACGCGAATTTAAACACACCGCGGTACCTTGTCGAAATTGGATGATCCGGCATCGAAAATTTTATATCGAGGGATCGGGCACGAAATAGACGGTAGGCTAGAGGGTGTAGATTCGATAGAGGCGGGTGTGGTACCCGATACTGGCAAGGAGTAATCCACGAGCCGAGAGGTGAACTCGACGAGGGTGTTTCCTTGCACCCTCGCGAGACTATAACTTTTATTACCCCGTGATCAAGCAGGAACCTACGTTAGCCATCGAACGCACCCTGCAACCCCTGCGGGATTCGTAGAATTACCACCAGAGGACACGTGAGACCAAACCGGACTCGAGCCGAGGTTGGAAATCTTTCACCTAGACTCGACGTTTTCATCTCCCCCGTTAATTAGACTTTTGTCGCGACATTGGTTACCGGAAACGGAGAACTTAATGAGAGTTCCAGGCCGGTGTAGCCACGGAGCAACGACGAACGAGAAAATAAAGTAGCATAATCGACGAATAAATTTCCCAACAGGGTAGAAATCAAGATCCGACGAGACGATGAAGGATTTTGCATAATGACTGGCCCAATAATCTAGCTTCCCATCGTGGTACATTTATGAGGAGACTTCCGTGGACGAGCAATCTGCTTCCATTTCCTCCTTGGACATGCCCGACACCCTGGAGATTCGTGTTCGAAAATAAATGCCCTCTTCGGCGTTCTCCTGGTCGCTTAGTTAGCTGGAGAGTTTAGTCTGCACCGGAGGGTGCTCGCAATTCCGTCGTTCTGGCCCTGAAAGCCTGCCAACCCCTTCCGGTCGCTTGCACCAGTCGGACTCTCGCAAATAGCCTCTTGTCCGACCACAGCCCTAATGCCCGGGGATTTTGAAATGTAATACGTAGGAAATCGGCGTACCGCTAATACCTTATGCTTCCCGTTTACTAAGGACTACTCGAAACTCGTGGTGAAATTCGAAGATACAACAGACAGGACGAGTGTCGCTCGCAACTGCAATTGGTTCGTCGAATCGCACCTCGATTTCCGTCAAAGTTCGATCGAATTTAGAGATACGGATCGATGGACGATTATTTTCGAGCGTAGAGGGAACGAAGATCTCTGCTCGATATCGGAACACGGCGAAGAACTCGGAGGCTACAAAGAAGATACAGTTTTCCAACTGCAGAGGACTGCATGTGGCCAAAAATAGAAGACCGGTGCTCGTTAATTCGTAATTCTTAGAGTCGCAAATGTCCTTTATGCCGCGTTTCGGTATCTCGGAACTCGGGAGACTTCGCGGTGCTGCAGTTTTAATTTCTGCCGCGACGTACGCGGATGCAGTTTCCTCCGAGTACGATTACATTCTTTGAAGATACGGGTCGCTTTGAAACATCGCTGACCTATGCATTTCTTATTTCGCCCTCACAGAATTATCAATGCCGCACAGATATCGCAGCTAAGACGAGACATGCAATCCCGCGTTCCCTTATCATGCACTGACCGCAATCATCCGCGAGATAAACCGGCACTACGACGCGTCCGTGTGCCCGCACGCGCGTGTGTCGGTGCCACGACCCCGCGGGACAATGGTACACGCGATAAATTAACAAATGAATTAAAAGCACCGGGATAGAAGCTGGACAATTGCGGCGTCGGTCGCGTACCGTTGGTCACGTACGCTGCAGCGGGCTTTACCTGTGCCCTGCTGCTTCTTTTACCAATTATCTTCGAACGAGAAGGAAGGAAAATACGAGGAGCAATCGTCCCTGTAACGTCCTGGAATCCATCAAAACTTGCCTAGACCGTGTTACATTCGTCCTTAATCGAGCTTCGCAAAGCACTGCACGCTGTCTCCGGCAATTAACGAGCCATCCGTCGAAACAGAGCTCCGCCGAGAAAACAAACGGAACTAGGTATCCATTAGGGGAACAACCAACAGCACCGTCGAAGATCGAAATCACATCGCGAGCGAGCATCGGAGTTTACTTTGGTCCTCGAGTAGACGGCTGTTTTTCCGGTTCCCGGCCAGGCCGAAGGGAATGGCGAGCGAATTAATGAAATTCGGTCCGTGGCCGGTCGATGTCGAAAATTCGGAACGCGCGCAAAACAGTGCACGTGAGACGGAGAGAGCAGGATAGGTGGATAGAGAACGAGTGAGAGAGGGAAAAAGGGAGAGAGACGAAGGGGGGGACGTAAATTGCCGGTTACGATTCGACGGACGCGGCGGCTCGAAGAGAATTAGCAAATTAATTAAAAGCACTTGGCCGGGGAATCCAAACAATCGTGCGACGGGAGCCAGGTTTTTCGGTCACGTAGCCGACTCGCATCCACCTTTTCCGTCTCCCCTTTCCATCAGCCGAGTTCCTCCGCGATCCAGACCACCACCCCCTGCACCACCCTCCGACGCTTCGCCAAGGTGGAGGCAGATGCGCTAAATAGCCCGCAGGGAAACCGAAACGCTCGCCTCCGTCGCCATGAATGTAGCTCGAGGGTGCATTTTATGGGGCAACGTTCAGCCGCCAGTCGACCTTTCTCTCCGAGTTGACCTGCAAGCTGCTCTCGTTCCGAGATCAATCATCCCCCTCGCGTTTACGAGCCGGGGATCGCGGTTTAAATCGCTCGAACAGCAACGCTGGCTAGATCGTCTGCTCCTTTTCTTCCTCTTCCTCCATTAAATTCGCTACTTTCAGGCGAGTTTAATTATTTACAGACTCGTTTACAGAGGCTCTAATTCCTGGTGCACCTTCGAGCTCTCTCCTACGATAATCGCGAGTACCGTTTCACTCGATTCGTAGAGATGCTGGTTCATTGCTCGTGATGATTTCGGTTTTTCTCGCAGTTCCAAGACTTCGAATTTAATTGGATCTATGGACAATTCAGGAATCCACGAAGCTCCACTGTGATCCGCGATTGCGTGCTTCCTTTGTTCCTATTTGCGAGGCGAATCTTTCATTTTCGAGGGAATTTAATTTACGGAATCGTTTACAGAGGTATTAATTCCAGGTCTACTTTCGATCCGCCTTGCGCTATAGTCCATTTCCGTTTCATCTCGTTTCGTACAGGAGATGGAGGTTCATTGTCTCTAATCGTACATGATTTCGACCTCTCTCGCAGAAGCGCACTCCGACCGACTTCGGGATTCAAAGTTCGTTTTCAAATGAAATTCCGCTTCAATGTACACCGACACTCGGTTTCCGTCGGCACGCGCGCAATTGTGTTACTTTGAAAGTAAACAGGCCTCTTTAAAACTAACCGAAACCGCGGTCTCTTTAGACTAAGAGTAGAGCTAAATTCGCTGCTTCAGAAAGGAGCATTTAAAATTCCCTTTCCAAAATGTTCCAGACCAGCAAGAAGCTTCTCGGTATCACAACGATGAACTACAAAGCACTTTGGGTCACGGCTCCAGGAAATTACCGACCTCAGCTTCGTCAAATTACCCGAAATCTTCGTTATGGAATTCTCAGACACCCTGAAAGCCGATGAAACTTTTGCCACGAGATTCCGAGAACCGCGAAACCTGGTAAGAATCCGCCGCAATTGGAATCGATAGCAATTCGCATGCCTGTCACAAGTGTATAAACCCGAGTCAGCTGTACACGCGTGCAGTTTAAGCAACTCCTTGACACGTGCGATCACGTTGACCGCGTGTGGTTTATGGTCGTTGATCTACTGGTACCGGAAATGGACACGGTCGCCCTCGAGAGCGTTCGGTTTACGAATCAACCGATCTGTCGACGAAATACCTGCCATACACGAGACCACGGACCGCGTTTTTAATTCCGGTAATAGTTTCGGGACGAGAGAAAAAGTTGCAGGACAGACGTTCATGAAGTTTCTTCGCGAGATAGGAACGGCGCGAATTCGCAGCCGCGTTCGCTCAATTTACGAGACGAATTTTCTTTTTCAACGCGCGATAAGCAGCCTCGCGGACAATTAAACAATTCTTAATTATTCGATGAAGATAACACGGTTACCGCTTCTTGTTGCCCGCCGTTATCTGCCCGGCTGTATAATGCACGAGTCTCGTTCTTAACGGTTAACGAGATCCTCGCGTTTTAAAAGGAGGGGGGGAAAAAAGGCGGAAGAAAAGGAAGAAAAAGGAGGGAAAAAATGAGAGAAAAAGAAAGGTGAAAAATATTGTTTCGTGGACAGTTCCCCGTTGTCTCGCGAGGAAGACGGTAAAAAGCACGATAAGGCGAGGGAACTCTCTTATCTCGCTCGATACAGCCCTCGCTTGTAATGCCGGGTATTCGCGATGTTTAAAGAATCTCCTTGCCGTGGAAGGCTCTCTTATCCCGCGTAAATTCCTTCACTCGACCGAGTGAAACGGGTTGAACGACCGGGTAATGCAAAATAAATAGAGAATGGAGGGAGGAATGGACTCCTCGGGCGGCGATGTAGCCGTGTTATGAAAACGAATTAATTAATTCCTATAAATACCTCGTTGGAGCAACAAACTGCAGGAGCAGAGAGTGGAGCTCGAGAGCGGCTGTGTTAGGTCCGAGTTAAGTCGAGCAAGCTCTAAGACTGGATTAGATCGGGATTAGCTAATACTATTTGATCTCCTCTCGCGATGTAATCGCTGCCTCTACGATGAATTAATATCGCAAGGGCCGAGATAAGCAAAATGTATCGCGAAAATATCCCAATCCCATTTAACGTTATTTTACCACGAGATAGGATACGACCAACTTTTCCACGACGAACACGTACACGCACATATCTACGCGTGCACGCAGGAGGAATGCCCGTCAAAAGAGGAAACAAAGGCACAAAGTTCGGAAAGTTATCAAACACTATCGACCGAGTGCCGAAAAATCAATCTCCATTTATAGATACGGCGATCGAGGGAGAAGAGGAGAGTGGAGAAAGCGCGGTCAGCCGATCGAAAGAGTAACGACCAACAGTTTGGCCGAAACTTTCTCCCGTGCAACACAGTCCCGCACCGCCTTGGGAAAAATACGCGAACTCGTGGGTCGATGGGAAAAAACGTGGATGGACCGCCCCGGGCCTCGTGTACAGAGTCAAAGTTTCGAAGTTGCATTAAAGCGGAGCAAAGAGGGACGGAAGACGAAATTCGCGCGAGCAAAGGGCGGGGCAAGAAGCACGGGGGCGCGTGGTATAATTTATGCGATCATAGATGTAATCGCATTTGAATATTCACAACTATGCGCGTCGCCGGAGCTGGTAACTTTATAATTACCAAGTAAATTACCTTTCCTCCGCGCCTTCCGACCCTTCTTCCTCCTTCCAGCTTCTGCCCAACCCCTTTCGGCTGTCCGCCACCACGTACGGGAACAACCAGCCACCCCCGCGGGGCGAGTAGGGCGAATTTATTGAAAATTAAGTCCGATTTTATCGCGCGGAAACTTTCCAATTTTCTACGGTTACTTTCGCGTTCTATTTCGACCGACCAGCGAAGAATTTGCGACGGCCAGGCTCTGCGTGGAAGCCGGCGCTTAATAAACGTCACAGCCCGATTATGCCCTCGAACGAGATCAGGAGCTGATCGAACTTCTTAACGAACGGCACGAAATACGCGACCCGCGCACGCCAGAAGCCTTCCTCTATCTTGGCTAAGTCGAAATTGCATTTTTTCTCCTCCCCGTCTCCTCTCCTCTCCTTTTCCCCATTGCGGGAATCTCCCGAATCGGGGGAATCCTTGCGGCGAGAAGAAATCGCGCGTGGATAAGGGCCCCGATGGAAAATGGAATATTCGCGAGGGCAAGTTTAGAGGTGCCATTTCGCTTGTTGGAATAATCCACTGCACCGAATCCATGATCGTCGCTGAGATAACTAATAAATAGAATTCCGCTGATAATAACGGCAACGTGATATTTGCAGACGTAGAAACGCAAGTGCGCAAAATACATGACACCTTAATGGAATACAAACTTCCGTTAACTATTGTAACGGAATTATCCGGAAACTGTCAACGGGTGACAACGAACATGGGTAGCTGTTAATAGGAAAGTAATGCACGTTTCGAAGCCATAAACGATTGCCTCGAAATAGTTGGAGCTCGTCGACGCTGCGGAATGGGCAAAGTCTCGGCTGAAAATGGACGCGATCGCCGAAGGACCTCCGCGTTCACGTAAAATCGAATTCGTCCGTGGAAATTGTCTCAAATTTAGCGAATACGGACGAGTCGACGAATATTTTTCGTTAATTTCCACCGCTGTTGTTCGGTCGTTTCGCTTGATCGGATTATCGAATGAATAACCCGAGCTACTGAATTATTCTAGGCTTCGCCTTTGTCGTTTCCGTTTCAATTCGCGATAAAAGTACGAAGGTAAACGTGAGACAAAAAGGAGAAAAGGAAATAAAAATAAAAAATACAGAATGACACGTGTATCCATAATCCAGCCATTCGCGAAGAAGTTATACACACGTATATGGGCAATAAAAAGCTTAAGCTGCAGGGTGACAACGTTCGAACCAAAGTGGAAAATCCTTGCAAATAGAAGAAGCAAGGATTTATTCCGAATTCGACGTGAGCAGAAGCAAAACGAGTTCCTTTTATCGACAGATATCCTGGTCTTCTTTCCC